>NC_056725.1:653866728-654054956 GCF_019279795.1 Protopterus annectens
TATGTCATTATTTCATGACTACAATTCTGAGATCATCCCATTGATTTGCCAAGGGGACAGAGGAACAGGTAGAAAATATGAGCCAATTATCTGGACATTCTGAAAAATCTGTACAGTTGAGAGGTATGATTATGCATACAGCTTACTATCACTCCCAGGATTTGAACCATGTCTGTGTCTGCTAAAAATACAATTTAATTTACAGTAGAATGCAGTGTTTTCTGTCTAAGTCTCTCTTGGTTGTACAATCTGATCTTGTACTTACAACAGTCTTATACAGACATCCATAGACATCTTTTTATGTAGCACAGTGTGGGTAACAGTGGTTAATACAATATTACTATTCAGAGAATGCAACAATAAATGCCATACAATACCAGAGTAAACACAACCAGTCCATGATTTAGCGCTTTATTGCCAGGCAATTATAGCTTTATTTAAATATGACCTATATGGGACTATTACTGTCACATTGTCTGGTTTATTCAGTACAACCCATACAACAGTTTTTATACTGCCAAATGACTTTCTTGTACTTGATATTTATTTGGTATGACTACTACAAGCAGGATTGTTACTCCCCAGGCTCGCAATGCAGCCTTTGCAGCCTACTTACATGGGCTTCCTATTTCACAGCCCACTCAGCTGCAGCTGTAAATGAAATAGAGACATATTTAGATATACCTATCCATCACATACACACACTGGACTTTAGTAAACAGTAATGGTATGACTACTTACACAGTGCTGGAACATCACCCCTCTGCCTTGCTTCTTGGACCCACTCATCCAAGACCTCCCTCTTTCTCAGCTTCAAGTCGGCATTGTGGTGCCTGACCTGCTCACCAGTCCAAAGGATACCAGTAGCACTGGTGAGATCATAGGTGAGATGGTCCTAGGCTTCAGCTTTATATCTGGAGCCCTGGTACTGGCCCTGTAGCAGTCTCTCATCATGGTCTTTTACCAGGACTCCTACCATGACCTTGGGCTCCTGTATGATCCAGCGCTGTGCCCAAAAGCGCAATCCCTCTCCAACTCCTGCCATCCTGCCTACAGTTGGAAGCTGCACCCAGTTATGAGCTGTATTCCTGCCTGTGGGGTTTAAATATGGCCAATTTTCTGCCCTTTGCTATGACTGGATGGTTTTGAATATGTTGAGCTAAGTAAGCTATGGGCAAACCTGCTTAGCTAAGGTTAGCAGTGGTTAAAGGGACAGGTTCAGCACTGCTTATCAATGGGCAAATCCACTTAGCTGGGCTACTCATTGCTTAGCAGTCATGTTTACACAATGCTTACCCCTGGCAAGCAGAGCTGTACAATGTTTACATTGCTTATTTTTCATTTTATAGACTACCTTCTGTATGGATTGATTCATCATTCATTACATATTATAAATTTGTTTACTGTCCCTGACATCCCCCAATGTGCTTTTATTACATTTATTCATGTGTGACTATACTGTATGGGGCACTTGTGTTTATATGAGGATTTCACAACTTTATTAAACTGACACCTCTCATCTGGACCTAATGCAGTACTTCAGTTCACAAATATATGTTATTTAGTAGGTAATACTAAAAAAAATGTTTGTGTACTGCTTTCACATATAAAAAGTGAATTGGTTACAGTGAGGATCGAACTGGGAATGGCTGTTCGCAAAGTGTAAGCTCTAACCACTACACTATTACAATATTGTTTACGTTGGATGTCTCTTGCTATTTAACTTCTTGTGCTGTTTAAGCTGGACTAAGTGCAGCTAAGCAATGGGCACACCCGCACAGCTACACTTAAACTTTATCGCATTTATAAAAAAAAAGTTTTGTTGTGTTATTTTATCAACACCCTTCAGAATATCTCTGCTAATGCTAAACCTTTTATTTTATCAACTGTCTGCTTTGTGAGACAATTGTCCCTTTGGGCTTTGTCCACATTCCTTACTCTGATGGGTTGGGAGGTGTATGCTATGTGCTTATGCTACCTGTGTTATTCTAATAACTTCTGGCTTGGTAGCATACCTCTCAACCTCTTAGAGCAAAATATTTGGACAAAGCGTACAATGATGGGGGGACAAATAGGGACAGATTTTAAATATTGCTACGCTCACTTTGCTACTCTCCCTGCCCTCTATTCCCACCCGCCCCAGTACCTCTACATTTTTTCTTAGCCTTAACCCCACCCCCTAATTACCACCAATTAGGCTACACCACTAGTCATCCCCTCTCCCTACATCCAACACAATCATGCTACTACCTAATATAAAAACAATCCTAACCTGTGTAGTTCTAGCTCACATTACATCCTACCAAGGCTCCACAGTCACATGCCCCAACTTCCACTGTACTCTCTCAACACCCTCCCTCAAACATGCCCACTGTAACTACACAATCCCTGCCACCAAAACATCCTCCCAATACACACATTCCATTACCAAACACCTAACACACTCAAAAATAAGATATCCCTAAAACACCATAAGCAATTTACTATGTGTATAAAATGGGTCTAGGATGATTGAACGAAAGTTCAATTGTCCGAAACCAAATCACCAAATCCACTTTAGCGAAAGTGCTTTTTGCCGAAAAAGCACTTTTGCTAAAGTCCTTAAGAAATACTAACAAAAAACAAAAAACAAACTCATAAAAACACAAAACAAATGTTTACACAGGGGGGGGGTAAGCCACCCTGCACCCCCCATGTGGGGGGCTGTGCCCCCCACACCCCCCTACTTTTATATTCTCACTCCGAGATCGCACTACAGTGGGGAAAAGGGAATATTCCCTTATCCCTACTGTACTACGATCTCAGCAACAGCCATTCCCCCACGGTTTCCCTTACCTGTTAGCATACTTGCGTGAAAGTGCATTTTCAGCAAAAAGCACTTTCGCGCATGTATACCTGGCCATTTCAGTTTTGGAGAAACGGCCTTTCGGCAAACTGTCCAGGACCCGTATAAAACATATCCTAAACACCCTCCATAAACTAGCCCTCGCTAGAGACATCCATCCAAACCCTGGTCCTCCCAAATCCAACCCAACCACAGACCCTAGTCCAAGCAACCCCCCCCCCACAACTCAACTCCTAGCCAACAAAAAAGCAGCAGATCTACTTATAATGTCCCTAAACATCAGAAGCATATGCAATAAAATTCAAGAACTATATGCCAGCATAAGCATATATTCCCCAGATATTCTCTTCCTAACTGAAACCTGGCTCAAACCTCACATCAGAAGTGAGGAAATACTTCCACCTGAATACAACATCCTTCACATAGACAGATTGCCTAAAAAGGAGGTGGTGTAGCATTGATATTTAAACACCACCTCAATATTCAACTCCTGAACACATCTGCCTCTCACCACAACAATGAAGAAATCCTTTATGCCAATCTCAAACTAAACCCAAACAAAACAATCAATATCATAGGATGCTATTTCCCATCAGGGCAAAATATTACACCCCTAGAAAATCTCTTGAGCTGGGCTACTCTTGCTCTACCCCAGAAAACCATCATTCTCGGTGACTTTAACATCAACTGGCTATCCTGTAATAACAATCTCCCAACCATTCACCTTAATCTCCATGGGTTCACTCAACTCATCCAATCCCCTACCCGAATCAACAAAAACCCTAACAATCATACCTTACTTGACTGGATCCTAGTCAACAAAGCCCCTCACTCTTACCTAGCAGGCTGCTTACCTGACAGTCTTAGTAACCACTCCCCCCTTTCCTAATTCAGCACCACACAAACAGTCTGAAGCCCATTATCCACAGGCAAATACAGAACAAGTCCAATTTCAACCCCAACTCCTTCATCTCCTCTCTGCAAAAAATTAACTGGTCACCACTAAAATACCTCAACCTAGATGAGACTGTCCACTTCTTCAACAGTACCTACCTCTCCATCCTAAACACCCATGCTCCTGTAAGAACTGCCAAAGTCAGATCCAGGTGTGCCCCATGGTTACAAAAGACCACCAGAACTCTAATGAATATCAGAGATAAGGCCTAGGAGCACTGGCGACTAACACAAAATAACTCAGATAGGCAATCATTCCCTGAACTACACAATAAAGCCAAAAAGCAAATAAAATTAGACAAATCCCTCTACTATAAATCCACCCTAAACTCTACCAACCACAACCCTAAGCAATTCTGGTCCACTATTAACACTGTCCTCTACCTAGGGAAGGTTGATACCCCCAGCTGTCCATATCCCCTCTTCCAGCAGTATTACTGAATCCTTCAACAAACACTTCACTGAAACTATAACATCTCTAAACAAACAACACTTCCCTACAACAGTCCCCCCAACTCCTAAACCTAACCCCCACTCCTCTTTTCTTCTTCACCTCAGTACCTACCTCCAACATAAAAAGACTATTGTCAAAACTTAAACCCACCAAACTCGCAACTGACAACCTCTCCTCTGAATACTTGAAAATTGCAGCTGATACACTAGCCTACCCAATTTCCATTCTAAGCAAACATTCCATAACAGAAGGCTATGTTCCCTCGACATGGAAAATATACCACATCATTCCCCTCCACAAAGGCACCCCATCCACCAACCTCTCCATTTACCACCCCATTGCTATCCTCTCCCCTCTCTCCAAGATAACAAATGTATCAACACTCAGGTCTCCAACTACCTCCTAGCTAATAATCTCCTCTCCAAACCCCAACATGGTTTCAGGCCATATCACAGCACTACCTCTGCTCTGCTCTCCTTCACCAACACTATACTTCATCACAAAAACAATGGCCTCTTCTGTACTGCCACATTTCTAGATCTCTCAAAGGCCTTTGACATGGTATCTCATGAGCTACTACTCTCTACTCTCCCCAACCTCTCCTTCTCACAGTCAGCCTGCAACTGGTTCCACAGCTATCTACATGGACACCAGCAATCAATAATCTGGGACGATAATCTATCACCTCACTTCCCAGTTACTCTCAGAGTTCCCCAAGGAACTATCCTTGGCCCTCTGCTATTCTCACTTTTCACTAACAACCTACATACTGCCACCACACAGCATCTCTTATACAGTACGCAGATGACTCTACTCTCATCTGCTCTGCCCCCACTCTACCAGAATTATAACAAATCACACAGGAATCATTCTCTTCTGTAGAAAGCTGGCTACCCAATGCTCAGCTCCTACTCAACCCAAGTAAGACAAAACTTCTCCTGTTCCAACCTTTCAGAGCCACCCAAAACATTCCCCACTTCAACATTCTCGCCAAAGACAATACCATCATCTCTCCATCAGAACACACACCATTACTTGGTATGGAAATAGAAAACAAACTTAGATTTGACACCCACATATCTCTCACAATAAAAAAGTTCACAAGAAACTTGGTGCATTATATCAAAGCCGTCAATTCCTAACCAAGGCGGCTAGAATCTCCATAGCCAATTCCCAGCTAATGTCCACCCTACTCTATGCATCCACCATACTTACCAACCTTAGACAGACAGACCTACACAAGCTGGATGCTTGTTACAACAAAATTGCTAAATTTGCCACTGGAACCTCCTACCAGTCATCATTGTATCTCCCTTAAAGAACTAAACTGGCTATAACTCCCACAACTCCTTCACTTTAATCAACTCACCCTTGCTCATAAACTTATTAACCACCCCCTTAACATCCCTTCCCTTCAAACCCTTCTCCAACCCTATCACCCCACTAAGCCCCTAAGATCAAGCAACAAAAATCAACTCACTGTTAACAAACCCAAAAACTCAGCAGAAGAAGCCATATTTTCATGTACCATATCTAAACTTTGGAACAATCTTTCACCTTCTATAACTACTCTGCCTTCCAGCAGCCTTTTCAAGACTGCATTCAAATTCCACTTAAATTTGCACTGGCTTTGTCCTTGCTCTAATCCAGACTAACACCCCCACTCTTACCCCCCTCACTTAGACTCTTAACCCAACTATACTACCGCCACTACTAACCACAGTCAGAATTAGCTAATTGTCTTTACATACTTTAAAATCTTGTCTGACAACGTTGTTACTAATATTATAAACAACAAGAAACTATCTTAACTTGTAACATTTTCTGTATATACTGTTGATAGTCAATATCTTGTTATTGTATTAAAGCCAACAACCTATAATGTTGTTTACTATTGCTGCTACTTTGTATCTCTATCATGTACATGATGTGGAGCTTTTCTCCCCGGGCATCCGCTGAAAAAGGACATGTGTCCAGCTGGAATTTCCCAGTAAACAAATTCAAAATAAAATAAGAATAAATAAAATAAATAAAATTGCTCTTACAAATTTAAAAAGTTGATAGAATAATACGATTTACATTAGCATGAATTTTCTGATGGATGTGTGGAGTCTTACACTCAAATGTTTTGTCATTATTTAATGACTTCAATCCTCAGCTATTTGCCAGAAAGGTACACCTAAAGGGGAATACACCAAAAATATGAGGCAAACATCTGGGCAGTCTGTGAAAATCTGTACAGTTGAGTGGTATGCTTGGTAGGGATGATTGTCCCATTTGCCTTTGACCACATATTTTTTGTTTTCCTGATGGGTTGGGGATGTTACGAGCATTCTCACTCATTTTTAACTGCTGAAAGGCAATTCTGGAGTACAGGGGGTGGGTGTATTGTGAGATCTCTGCTCTCAGACACACCCCTTGCACTCGTACATGGAACCATGTCTGTTTTAGAGCATGGCAGTGTGCCTTCATAAATATGCATGGCGCTCTGCCATGCTGAACAGGAACGGTCCTTGCCATGCAGGAATAACTTATTCCTGCATGGCTGCTTGCTGAATCCCGGGGATTGTTTTTGATAAACCCAGGTTGGTTGTTTTTGTCATGCAGGTAACAGTTAGAAAAGGTATCTTTATGGTGAATCTTGCTAATAAATGCTTTATTAGAAAAAAATCCCATTCCAATTTAGTGTCTAAGAAATTAATTCTATGACAAATATGTCCTATAGTAAAGTTTAAAAAATCTGTACAACTGTTAAGTTGTGTAACAAACTGGTTTACTTCATCAATTGTTACCCTTAAAGATAAAAAAATAAACCATTGACAAATTGCTTGTGAAAGATTACATTGTTGTAACTCTCTAATTTGGTCATTATTTCACTTTCCCACCAACCAAGGATTAAGTTTGCAAATGATGGGGCCACTGCTGACCCCATCGCAACACCTTTTACTTGTTTATAGTATTTGTTTTTAAATAAAAAATAATTGTGTTCTGACAATAGTTTTAATACACTGCAGCACAAATTATCTTTGTCATTTGTAAATTTAGCTTTGTCACATAAAACATGTCTAACAAAATCAACTCCTTGTCATTGTGGTATACTCATAAATAAGGAAACAACATCGATTGTAATCATTTTAAACCATTTGAGGGACCACTGCTGGAGATGTCTAGTACTAGAGGATGACATGGGGATGACATCAGCAGGGCACTTATGACTGCTATTGATGACAATATGCAAGTGGGACTATCTGACAGCACAATAGCACTGGTGGCAACATCACTGGGGGAGGTGCTATCCACAGCCACTATTACAGAAATCTTAGCTGAGGTACAGGCACACCACACAGCTTGAATAAAAGCATAACAGGCATCCTATATCTGTAAGTGCTTCATGGGCTCCAGCCATGTTTCAGCCCACACAGTGTCTGATATTTGCACTGACATCAATGTAGACATACTCACAATTGGTGGTAGATGCAGGAGTGTAAAACTATCATGACACCAACACTGTCTCTGATATGTCTGTGACACTCAGCATTAACCAAGAGATGTGTAGGTCAGACATCCAGGTACAGACATCTGTTACACACAGCATTATGGATATTTAAGTATGCTGTATGACTTGTGGGATGATAGGCATCAACTGTACAGTGAGGCAGAGGGACAGGGTGCACCCAATGCTTGTTAGGTCACTGGTGCCAAACTATACCTCCATAGGTGTCTTCTTGAGATAACTTACATGCAGTCTGTGGAGGTCAGAAGGCCCAGATGCTAGGTGTTCAACCACAGACTGTCCTAAGTCAGACTGCAGATAATTTTTTAAAACAGCCTTACTATCTCTTGGGGGCACTTTTGTTGAAACAGCCTTACTATCTCTTGGGGCACCTTTGTTGAAACAGCCTTAATATCTCTTGGGGGCACTTCTGTTGAAACAGCCTTACTATCTCTTGTTGGTACATAACCTGCAAACTCCAGTGTTATGGTACACAATCTAGTCTATAAACCAAAGAATGTCACAGTCTAAAAAATATTTTCATACTATACATATTAACAAGGAGCCTGGAATCCACATACAAATCCTTACTACGCATACTCAAAGTGAACAATTCAGTAAGTGACAACCTATGTGGCAACCAAGGCTCCAGAATATGGAACTCGCTCACTCTAAACCTAAGGGTCAATGACAACCTTTCCTCATTCAAAACACAACTGAAAGTCCACCCAGCAGAATCATGGATATGTTTTTATAATATGTGATGATAATACCAACATCCTCCTCCCTTTACTTTCCCTGTCTGACATCATCACCTATCCTGGCAATTGGTAAGCCTGTTGGGATAATCAGAAGATCTCCTATGCAAATAAATTGCACACAATAAAAATCTTTTTAAACGATTCTGACCCAGAACAATAATTCCTATACTCACTAACTCTAATTCTACTGGAATTAACTATATTCAGTTTAAATACACTTCCCAGCACTCACGCTTGCGACATTATTAGCATTCGTTATACACTGGTTTCACTTTGCTATTCTGCTATTCCCTTTCTATATTCTTCCTTTTTTGCTCAATAAGTAAATATGAGAAAAATGTACAAATTACCATTAATGAGTGCTACAGACTTACATTCTTGTTTTATTATTCTGTTTCATGTATTATTTTATGTTTCTGTTTTTATGACTTTCATGTATTATTATAATTCTGGAGTTTTTCTCTGCTAGCTTTCGCTGAAAAGGGTTTCATGCTCAGTTGGACTTAACTGGTAAACAAATGCAAATAAATGAATAAATGAATAAATGGCACACACAACAAAGATCTTGCTGCTTATGTAATTACTGTGTTGGAGTGCTCCTTCAGTAGCCCAAATATATGCTGCGCCATGTTCCACATTTCAGCATAGACTGTGTATTAGGCCATTTCCTGCATGACCTCTGGGTTGCATATTGGGTTCATTAACCAGGGCTTTAGCCCATTTCTGGCATCACCTTTGACAAACAACATATATATTCTCATTACTGCCATCATACAATTTTAGATGCTATGTAACCAAAGAACAACTTATCTCTAATTTGAAGTGTAATGTATGTTTTGCAACTTTTTCTATTATACAACTGCCTCACTCTGAATATAACGTAATCTAACATCAATATCATGAATGTATATATTGTAAATAGGTTACTTTCCACCTTTTATTCTCCCCTTTCTGGGAACAATTCTCTTTACTGCCATCATACAATTTTAGATGCTATAATGTATAACTTGTCTCTAATTTGAAATGTAATGTATGTTTTGCAATTTTTCTATTATAATTTGCTTAATTTTACTAAGTAATGTGGAGCTTTTCTCCCCAGGCCTCCACTGAAAATGGCTCCTTGAGCCCAGTGGACCTCCCTGGTTATCAAACTGTAAATAAATAAATAAATAATATATACATATATATACACACACACACACACACACACACACACACACACACACACACACACACATATATATATATATATATATATATATATATATATATATATATATATATATTGCCTGCTCTCTGCTTCAATGGTACCTGTTAATAAAGCCCTATCTAGCAAGCATGTGAGTCACCTTCCTACCAGGGGCCCCTGTATGATGTCTCCTCACAGAAACTGTTGGTAAGGGTCAGATGCATGTCAGTTGTGAGATTACTGCGTATTGCCTAGATGGTACAAGGGCACATTATAAATACTGCTCTGGGCATTGCAGCCCTATATGGAAGTTCAAGAAATGGAAGTCCATCCTGCCAATGTAAAACTGGCTGTCTGAACCAGGTGTAGCCTTGCTAGAAATATGTATGCAGTCTGTGTCCCAAAACCTGAAAGACCTCAGAGAAATGGAATATGTCATAAAAGGCCTGCATGGTATTTGTTGTGTCCTCTGGTCTCCTGGGAAATCATATGTACTCCTCCACATGCTCTAACATTGTATCAAAACAATGGGGTAGGATTTGTGACACTGATGCCTCTGGTAAACTTATCATGTCCACCAGTGGCTGCTGGAAGGTCTATAGTAAGAAAGATGAATAACACACACACCTTTGAGTCCACAAGAATAGGCATGCAAAACATTCAACTTGAATCTACTTGTGGGTGACACAGTTTGACCAGGTTCCTTGCAGTATCTCAGTCCACTCAGAAATGACCCACAATCTGTTTGTCTCTAAGGTGCTGCCTCTACCTCTTCCAGTGGTGTGGATGGTCATGATGTGCAAAACTGGACTCTGTACTGAAATGTCCTCACTTGTAATGCTGAGTGCAGACACAGCGACAAAAATAGACCAAATATGCTTGAGATGAGAGAATAATGAACATCACTTTTTTCCCTTTAAACTTTTTCTTTTTTGCAGGGGTGACCCCTTCCACCCTCTGATGTGGGGGGGGGCAAGTCCCCACAACCCCCAAACTTATATACTCATATATACTTATAAACTCTGAGATCACCATACCATGGAAAAAAGAGAATATTTTGAGAAATAACCAATAAAAAATACTTGGGCTGTAAGCTGACAACCAGAAAAAAACTACAACGGACTAATTGGCACAAATTTAATAAAATAATTCTTAGCACTTTTTCTCGTGTTGAATAAGGACTTCACCAGAGCAATACAAGTAAAACAAACATTGCACTCATTTAAATACTGAAGCATACATTACATGATCAGTTGAAACAAACAGATTTTAAAGCGCAAGTGCAAAAAATGGAACAGTGCCAGATATATACAACAGATAAATACTGTTATTAGGGGAATACAAAGCTGGATCCCCTTAAGGGCCATTTTAAGCCTAGCCAATAACCTGAGGTCAGAATCAAACCCTGTACCTTGTGTTTATGAGGTGAAAACCTTAGCCATTATAGCAAACTAAAATGTCATAAATACTTATTAACAATACTAAGAATAAATATATGAACAATGATACATTAATAAGTTATATCATGAAACCTCATCCCTAAATATTCCTAGTAAAAGCAAATTCATAACTTGGAAGTATGCATTTTAAGAATACTATTAATAGATACAGCTTCATTACGACCTGGAACTTCATCCACATTCTGCCAAATTTGGCAGACAAAAAGAAGTAAAGTAAAGGGTCAGCTGGTAAGGTCACCTAGTTATGTTGGTAGATAACACACTGGATAAAGAGACTGACAAACTAAATGGTATGTTCTTTCAAAGAGGGTACCCCCAGGCCTGCTAAATGAAAAAAGGAGAAATCTTGTTAGGAAGAAACACAAAAGTTTACTTCCCTTCTGAGTAAAGATATCAACTGTACTGATGCTCCTCAGAGAGAGAGAGAGAGAGAGAGAGAGAGAGAGATAACCATGGATTTGAAAGGGCCATGATTTTAAAATATGGCCAAAAGATCCATACCATAAAAATTATTTCCAACAAAATTGGAAAATATTCTAGTGTTTTAAAGAAGTATCACATGTTGGGGTGAGGGGCCATGTTTCATATAAAAAGAGGTAGGAATATCAAATAAAGATGTGAAACAACAAATCCAATACATAGCAATGTACCCCGTCATCTCAAAGAAATTATGAAGTTTGGGACAGGCTGCCAGTGTAATTTTATTTATGCAGGGGATGAATTGCATTTGAGGGGTGTGGAACATGTCTTTAAATTTCAACACATGTATAACTGTAACTCAAAAGGAGTAAAATATATAGCATTCTGTGATTTTTACCATTCATTTTATACAAGCAAAGCAGAGAGTCCTCTAAATAGAAGGATTTATGAACACAATTATGACATTACTAAAAAAAATAAAAATAAAATCATAACCTCAGTTGTCACCAGCACAAGAAATTTTTATTTACTATCCTTGAACAAGTTCCCCACAACCCCTGTTGAGGCCTGTGGGAGTTACAGGTCGAATACCATGAGCTCAACTGGCAAATTTGGCTGAATGCAGGTGAAGTCTTAATGAAACTGTATCCATTAATAATATTCTTAAAATGCATGCTTCTAAGTTATGAATATGCTTTTAATAGGAATATTCAGGGATGAGTTTGCATGATATAACTTATTAATGAATCATTTATATATATATATATATATATATATATATATATATATATATATATATATATATATATGTGTGTGTGTGTGTGTGTGTATTGGTCCTGTTTATAAGTATTTATGCAATTTAACATTATTTACCTGTTTAAAATCTGTGTGTTTTAGCTCATCACATGATGCATGGCTCAGTATTTAAATTAGTGCTTGTTTTACTTGTATTGTTCTGGTTCAGTCCTTATTCAGTACGGACCAAAGCACTAAACACTTTTTATTAAATCTGTGACAATTATTCTTTTGTAGTTTTTTTTCTAGTTTTTGACTTAGTGTCCTAGTATTTTGCATTGGTTCTTTGTTCTTTTATACTAGGTGCTCAATTTTAGTTGCCATCCAATATTTTAAGAAATGTCCATCTCAGATTTAGTATATACAGGTCCATTTTTTTGGCCAGTTAATGTTCACAGTTTTGGACTCGCTCATGCGGATCATGACATTTCCCATTGTTACAGCAAAATTACTGGTACTGGCTGCGGCAGTGACTCCCAGCACATGCTTGCTGCTGTATTACTGCTCTTCTTATCAGGGCTCCTGCAGTGCACCATGAAATCACCGTGTTCAGAACGGGCACGCACAGTCTCCTGTTTTATACATTTCTGCATTGCTGCCCCAATTTTTTTCCTTCATTTGCATGATCTGTGTGCTGGATTTATGCTGTTCCTCATTTTCATATCATTCTGCACTCATTAGCCTTGTGAAGCCACATTGTGTCTTTGAATCATACTTACCCTAGGGATGTCTGCTACCTGCACTGATTGGTGTGAAGCAACATGCTAACAGTGTGTAAATTCCAGCTAAGGTAGCTAAAATTCCATGATTTTGTTATACCTTACAGAAGTAGCTTTTCATCCCTACCATTGTCTTGCTATGGTGTGACATTGCCTGTCATTCACTATCAGTTCTGCTCAGTCGTCTGTGACTGACAGTTCATACTTCTTCACAAGCCTGGCTTGGCTGACTTCTATCACCTTTTTAGTTTCCAGACTGCAGAGAAGGCCCACATGCATCACACAAATTCAGAAAATTACTATGCAAAATAACCTGAGATTTAATTTACAGTAAACATAGTGTGATATTGGCTGATTTTTTTTTTCTGATCATGATGGGAAATTAGTTCTTTGATAGCTTTTAACTAAAGAAATTCACATTATAGGAAAAAAAAGCTTGTGGACAAAGTAAAATGGATGAGATGGCAGGGTGGAGCTGTCCTGTCATGCTACTTCTCTCTCTTAAAAACACAGGTACATGCACGGGTCTATATTATATTGTCAAAACAGCATTACAGCGAATGCTGTTTCGACAACACATAAAGAGCGAAATTCAAAAACAGTGAAAGCTCAGGTCAGTGATTTTTTTCCTAGGGAAAAAAATCGCTTGGCCTGAGCCGTGACATTGCTTTTTACCTAATGTAGTGTGATCTTGGAGTTGGTATATTTAGTTGGGTGGGTGTGGAGGGCACAGCCCCCCACATTGGGGAGTGTGGGGGCAAACCCCCCCACTTTTAAATGTTTTAACTGGTGTGTTGTGTATTGTTGGTCTACCTGGGATTTCACTGTTTTTGAATTTCGCTCTTTAAATGTCGTCGAAATGGCATTCGCTGTAATGGCATTTCGACAATATAATATAGACCCTACATGCACACCAGTGTGCTGGGGAGGAATGGTTGGCATGATGGTTAAAATCACCTTACAGATGCAAAGTACAAGGTTTGATTCTGACCTCTGATTTTTGACTAGGCTTGTAATAGTCTGCAGTCTGATATAGTATTTTCATATGAATGATGAAAAGCCATACCAGCCAAAACTGCAAATTATAAACCAAAAGATTCTTGGGCTAAAAGCACTAAACCAGTGGATTAAAGTTAATTTTGTGTGATATAGTGCTCCATCATCAGTTGTGGTTTTCTTTTTATGTAAACCAAAAGAAACACACTTGGCCTAAGGCCAGCATAGATACAGACAAACCAGTGGAGTGGTGAAAAAATATTTAATCACAAAATACGATCATAAAAAACGAGTTAAGTGCTTTCATCCCAAAACTTAAAGGGATTTCATCAGAACTATCACAAAGTTGCACTATCGCCCCTTATAAATGGTAAAAGGCAACAAAACATAAAGATAATTAATGACACAATCAAATAATTGTTAACTGGTTAAAATTTAAATAATTGTCTGGCATCCGTAAGTACATACGAACCTTATAAGTGACAGGGGCATACATACTTGAGAGATAACTGATGTTGCAGTCTTTTTTCATCCATGCCCTTTAAAAATAACAGGAAAAGAGTAAGCATGTGTGTATGTGCATATGTCAGCTTGCAAGTGTGTGGTATATATATACATATATATATATATATATATATAGGGATATTGTTCCGCATCTTTGGCCTATAGTGCAATAAATGGAATTAACAAAGTATGCGGTTATTCGGTCATTTGGTAATAAGATGTGCCAAATTAGAAACTAGCCAGTAGGACTCCTAAAGATCTTCAGAATTAACACGTTTATTTATCTGATAGGTGCACAATAGAATATTTCACCAAAGAAGAGTGCTTAGGAGTCTATGAAAGTTATTATAACTTTTGAGGACAAACCGTTGGATTATAATATTTGCCTTAGATAATGACTGTACAGTTTTATTGGAAACACTGATGACCCACAGGGAGGAAATCATGTTAAAAAGCAAAACATCACAGGCAGACTGAACAAGTGCACTAATCTGTATTTTTCCTTTTATCCTTCATTAAGTTTTGTTCATTATGTGGCATTCTTTTAATCTAGTCAGGCACCTAAGTTTGCTTGAATACATTTTCTTTTTAAGCTTGATGCTGAAGCTAATAAAAGGAGACATCTGTCTTATGGAGCAAGAGAAAGTAGGATCTGCATGGATGCTTCTGCATTTGATTTAATTTTATTAGTTTCATATGAGAAGACCTTTCCAGATGATGGCTCTTTATTCTAAGACTTCCAGTAATTAAAGCATTTTTTCCTGGATAAATAATTACCCTTTAGACCCAAACGCAAATACAAGCAAAGCCTAAATTCAGAATAGCCTTTCACAACTATGTATGACTTGCGCTGATACTTTCATATTTCTCATCATTGTACTATGAAATATTGTTCATATTTACATTTATATTTATAGCATACACATTTTTTTAGGTAAGACGTAGTTTTAGGTAAGATGTGTTTTTTAATCAATCATTTTTTAATCAATCATTCAATTAACCATCTTGTTAGGAACATTTTTCTGAATTTTGGCGCCAAAATTTATTATAAAAGGTTGACTAATGCTATGTTCATGGTTCTGATGAAATCTGCGTTTCCTGCAGATGAAAGCGCTTAACCAGGGAGGATTTTAATGTTTTCAACTCAACTTGATTTCGTTTTTCTGTAAGGAATAAAAGTTTTTTATTCAACTCTTCTGTTCGAGCTGTGGTAATTCTGGGACCCCAACAAGGATTGTTACTTGGTTTTGTGTTTTGCTACTTTTCGAGTGGTTTGGTACTTTCATATTTCTGTTGATGGTGGTAGGATATGTGTGCAGCTGTATGTTTGTGAGTGTTTGTATATGTTTTGTACAGTTGTTGATAGCTGCCTTTTCCATGATGTAATTTATTTCATATTTTGTGTTTTCTAAGGCTGCTACACAGATGCAGCAGTTAGCATTGTTGCATCTCATACCTCTTTGCTCTTTCATTTGATTTCCATCTGGGGTCCTTCTGTATGGAGTCAACACCTCCTCTCTCTGTCCATGTGGATTTTTTCCAGAGTCACTGGTTTCCTCCCGCATTTCAAATATATATCAATAAGTAAATTTCTAAGTCTCCAAGTGGCCAAAGGTATGCATTTGTGTGGTTCTCTGCCTTATGTGACGGAGTGCTGGGACAACTTCTGTCTACCCTGTAACCCTGAATTATATAAACTATTATGGAAAATGAATGACTTCTTTTTCTGTATCTTATTTATGAAATGAACATTCATGAGCCCACAAGGATTACCCATGCATATGCTTAACAAATACACAAATAAATAGCCACACCATTTAAATGGCACAACACAGCAGATGAAAAGCAGTTCTCAGCCTGATAAAATACAACTGACCATCCTTATACATACTGGCAAATTGTCACATAGTAAGCTAAGATGGTACTACTGCATTCAGTGTATAGGTGAAGTGTGCTAAACATTGTAGGCAGAGTCTTCATCTCAGCATGGCTGAAAATAGATAAACGAATCGCATGCCTTATATATTTTTTTTTCATCTTGGTTATTTGTATTTTATGTTTTCCTTTCTTCTCCCACATTTAATTAAACTTCACTTACACTGACGATCTTAACACTGCGGGGAAGACTTTTAGACTCAGTGTATGATTGGTTAGTAAAGGGTAGGGGTTATTTAATGATGTTATTCACTATGCATTCTAGATGCATTGTGAATCCAGTATTTCAGCCAATGTTGTCATACACGTCATGCATGAGTCAGACTGTAACAGGTCTGTATGTGACTTGTGCCCATCTTGGGGAAATGTATAACAAACAGAGCACTGCCGCTTGGGAATTGTCAGTTAAGACACAAACCCAATTAAATTAGTATTTTTAACTGAAGGTGAGGAGCATCTAATTATGGAGGGATAGAATTAAAATCTAAGAACCAGTGGGTTTGAAATCTAAATGTCAGAGAACTTTACCTCTTACCATTGTAAGACACAACACACTTTTATGCTGAAAATAGTATTACAACCATCAGCATGTTCTTATATTGTAAACAAATGCATCCCGTTGCATTGAAATTATCTTTACTATAATTATGTATCTTCCTTTTCTTTCTTAGAATGCAGTTTTGTACTTACACACTGTAATGCAGATAATGTAATTTGGTGTTTGTTAACAGATTTGTGTCCTTTAACTTCAGTTCACAAATTTTCCCTGTGGGACTCCCCTGAAAATAGTCTTTGTTCAGTGAGATCTCATGATGTCAGTGTAATGCAATAAATAATCTTTCTTTGATGGGTAGCCAGTGGTGCATTTTTGCACTTTGTTTATCTTCCATTGCCAGTCTCTCTATTAACCACCCTGTTTCACCTTTCTTATCCATGTCTCCTCTTTCATTCCCACTACTGTTTCTTCAGCTAACCTATATTCTTAATCCTCTCCCACTAATACCCACCTCCTTACCCACCTCGTCATTTTACCTGTCTACTGTTATCTCAACCTCTCCACTATCAGATGTTTTTCTCCTTAAGTTTTTCTTGATTATTTCAGCTTATATCCTCCTTCTTCCTCTATCTTCTGTTCCTGCTCAAGTGACATCCTACCTCATTAATGTCAGTATAAATATACTTATCCTATTGATCCTGTATCTCCATCTATTACTTATGTAAAATAATAAAACTTCTAAAGTACCTGATAAATGTCTTTACTACTTTTCTCAATACTACATACAATGCAATGCTTAAAATGTTTAATTTCTACTGTTGTTCATTGCAAATATGTATTTTATGTGGAGCTTTTTCTCCATGGGCCTCCACCGAAAATGGGACTCGTGTGCTCAGTTGGACTTTCACGATAAACAAAAGATAATAAATAATTGCATATGCTACTAGTGGCCTGACGTGAGGCATAGATTAATCACGCCTGATTTGCATGGTGTATATTCATGTAGCAGTATATGTCTGCACTTACTTTAACTTGTCTTGCTATTGTGTTATTCAGTTACATATAGGGTACTACTATGTTATCACGCAAGCCTGCTGTATAAGCTGGATAACCCTATACTCACTACGCTTCTTCTGTGCAGCTACAGAGATATCGCTGTACTGATGCATATGTCAACAACGGCATTGGCTTTCCACTTTGTAGACCTAGACAGTCACACCAAGGATAGTAATGTACTATGCATACTCCTCCCTCTCCTGTAGATTGGTACTGTATACTCTGTACAAAAGTGTACTTCCATAGCGAATGTGCTTACCACAGTGCCTATGCCCACAGTGGTAGCTGCTCTGCAGGATGTGTGCTTTAAGTGTTTTATTCATGGTGCACTGCTTTCCAAGTGTGCACACACCTGCCATAATACAATGCAATGCATTAGTACAGTCCAGTGCTGTTCTGTTATATATCTTTACAAACACTGCACCAACACACCTGGAAAAATATTCATACATTTGCCCCTTTAATTCATTTATTGGGTTTCCACTACAAACTTGTACTTGGAGTGATACTCCAAGAAAAACAAAGCATAACTTTGTTGTACCGCATTGCAATGTCCTTTGTGCTGTGTCATACAGTTATGCTAGAAGAAGTCAATTGAGCAACTATCACACGTATGCATTTTAGGCATGGCTAATGTTATTTATAGCTATCTGTTTATAACAATGGTGTTTTGCAATGGCATCCTAGAATAGACAATGTTGATTATGTGTATACATGATGCTGGCAGCATCCCAATGACCCAAATAATAAATGAGAAAAGTGTCTGTCTTCAAGAACATAAGTGCCTGTTTAAAGAACCACATTTTAGAACCTCAGGATTGCTGGAATATCCCACAAATCCTTGACCTTATGGTCAGAAAAAAATATCAATGACCATATCTTTTTGTCCATGCTGGAGTACAGCCTCCTCCTTCACCACTGCTGTCTCTTGGGGTGTAGCAGTTCCACACTTTTGTCCATACAAGACCATATGCAGATTTGATGGTGCCATATAGATGTATTTCAGCACTCACATTTACTCTATGAACATGTGTGATACACTTGAACATGTGCTATGGAAGCTGGCTAGTCATTACCATTACAGGCATATGGTCTCTAGATATATGACTATAAATACCGTGACATTGCCCTTTTGTATCATTCATAGCTGGAGTGAAGAAACCACAGTTTCTTCACAGGTATGTGTAAGGGGTGCATATGTCAAAATGACATGCAGCTGCAACTTGATCAGATGCTACAATACCATAACATGGATATGCATACATGTCCTGTGATTCATCTGGAGGGAAACACCTGACAGAGTTATTACTTTGTACCAGGAAATGTCCTGAGAAGCAGGAGCCAACAAACAACATTGTGCTGGATACAGGTAGTAGTAAATGCAGTGTCACATCCCTTGTACCATACATTGAGCTGTAACCTGCTTTACCCATTGGGTTTACTTTTTCCATGTGTGTCCAATGTGTTGAGGAGTTGATGATGATGTCACATAGCAAATTCAGTCAGTACTTTCAAGTGTCCCAGTATAATGTACATCTGTTAGATTACCTTATTGGATATACAATGTACACAGTGTACATATATCAGTGTACAGTTAGTAGTCACTCTTATGTTATGTACTGCAACACAGGATGCCACCTATTTCATCACAAGATAGTAGTTATGTATGTGTTATGTACTGCAGTCACACGTAAACTACCCCTTAGCATAACAAGTTAGTTGACATTCAAGTATTACTGCAAGCAAATGTTACAACCCTTTATCATTACAAGTCAGTAGCCATGTTTATGTTACTGCAAGCACATATTACAAACCTTTGTCATTACACGTTAACAGACATCCCAGTGTAACTGCAGGCATGTGTTACACCCCTTTATCATTACATGTTAGTCGAAATGGCCAAGTTTCTGCAAGCACATGCTACAACCCTTTATCATAACACATTAGTAGACATGTTCAAGTTACTGTAGACACAAATTTCCACCCTTGTACCATGTTGGCAGCATAGCAGCTTGTTGTAAACATCCTGGCCTGAGTGTTCTGAGTATTTGTCTGCAGGCATATTGTGTGCTGGTGTTCTTGTCATTTTTGTTCTGCTCATCTGCTCTGTATTTATGTGTGCTCTAAGAGTAGTTTGTGTGCTGCAGACAGTGGCATAGTAACACGCATCCATCTATATGTGCTCTTAAATGGTGGTTCTCTTTCTGGTACTTTGATGTCTTCAGACCTTTTTATGGCTCCATGCTCCTATGTATCCCATATTACAAGCTTGTATAGCTGTAATTCTTGCATATATACCAATAACATGTTCATGTGAGATTGCTGCCATACTGTAGGCTTGATAGTGCTAGCTTAGCTCTTAAATGCATATAGCATGCATATTGGGTGATACTCACCACTAGCTGTGAAAATGTTGTTTGTTTTGCAGATCTTCTTGTGTTTCATAGCATGGCACTCTATACAGCTAATCTATCACTAGTGGCCTCAGCAATGATTTAGATGGCACATGTGTGCAGTTTGTGATGCCAAGCACAAATGGCAGCCCCATAGAATGAGTGTATGGATCTCTAACATTCTTGGGCTTATCAGGAAATATGAGGTTCGTCACTACATGTTACAGTAGGTGGGTGATGACCACATCTAGGATTCAGGAGACTGATGTCTGCAGAATCCTCTTTTAGATATTGAGATATTCCAAAGGATGGAGTAAGATGAGATGGAAGTACTTTTGTTTCGATGGAAATTGACCACTTACATTGTCTAGTGGGAAACATGTCCACAGTGCACATGCCATATAAGACAATGAGCTCTTTGTAAGACATAACTTGCTCCATTGGGACATGAAATAGCATTAGTGATGCAGTTTGAATGTCACGGGAGCTAATCCAAAAACTGATTTATGCTGTAGTTTGGTCACAGGAGAGTAATTTGATTGACTGAATGTGATTACAGTGAAAGTCAGTTCTGTGAAAAAAAATTATGGTAAAACAGCTTTCACCAGCAGTGGAGTATTTCCTTTTCTCCACTGTTGTGCAACATTGGAGTAGGTATATTTAAGTTTGGGAGGGGGTCCCACCACATGGGAAATGTAGCAGGGCTTTCCCCTTGCAAAAATGTTATTTCTAAGGTTCAGTGAAAGTTATTTTATTATAATTTTTCACTGAACTGACTTTCACTATAACCATGTTCAATCAGTTGACATGAATTTGGTTAAAGGAGCACTAATACATGGCAGCAAATTCATAAAGATTACTGTTGGATACAAATCTCTTACTGTACTACAGTATTATGGCATACTTTCTTCTCCTTGCACATAACTTCCACAGTGTTTATGCTACTATATATTTTTTCCTTGCGTCATTTTCACAATGTTTATGTTATCATATGATTAAGAGTTGTAGACTTGCCAGTTTGCATTCCATTATGTTTCACTTACATCTATATGATGTATCTTGGCATATCTGTTTTGCTCTGCAGCACAGCCTATGTTTCGGTTCGCTGATCAGAATGTATTTATTTATTTAATTTTAACCTGGTAAGTTGGCTGGTGTTATGCACTGCAGAAATGTTACTACCCTTTAGCAACACAAGTTAGTAGACATTCCAAGTGCATCAGTGATGCCATTTCATACTCCAAACAGCTGGTTATGTCTTATAAACAGAGAGCTTATTGTCAAGTGCACAGTGCAGAGCTACACCATATATGTGATACATACGGCATGTGCACTATAGACTTATTTCCCAGTAGATAATGTTGGTGGTTCATCTCCATAGAAAACAAAATAATTACTTCTTTCTTCATTGAGTCATTACCTAACCAAATACAATGACAATTAAAGTACTTAACATTTCTAGAGTAAGTTTGGAGAGATTTGCTGGCTAAATGCTTTGTATATTACCTTAATTATACATTTCACTGTATACATAAAGACAACATTAAGTAACCTGTGTCAACTAGTGTAATATATATATATATATATATATATATATATATATATATATATATATTTATGCGCAATACATAGAAAGAGCTATTTGTACAGGATTTAGAGAGTTATTAATGTTTGTGATGCATTTAGAAGCAGATGTTGGTTAACTGAATGTTCATAAAGCAGTGTCAGACATTGTCTACATTACACTTAACATGAAGTACGTATGCAAGCCGTGGTGGTGCAGCAGTTAGCGTTGTCACTTCACAGCAAGAGGTTCTCCTATTTGATTCTTGGCTTCAGCACCTTCTGTGTGGAGTCTGCATGTCTTTCCCACGGTCGAGTGACGTTAAAGACTTGCAGGTAGGTGCGAGCGTGAATGGGTGTGCCTTCGTTGAAGGTTGGGCATCGGGCTGGCAACTCAGCATTGTAAAAATCCACTGCCAATCATGAGCGGACCGGAGTTCCGCTGTGGCGACCCCAAACTGGGAAAAGCTGAAAGTCTTTTATGAAGTACTTATGCATGGCAAAAGCTGTTTACCAAGTTCAGCTGTTGTTTCTCTAATTTATTTATTTCAATTTTGTTGACAGGATTAGTTCTACGAGGCCAGTGGCCTCCTTTCAGGGAAGATCTGAGATAGTATTCACACTGACAAGGGACAATTTGGCCAGGGCACTGTCAAACCTCCCCTATGTTTTGGAGCTGCTAGGTGGTGCCAGAGGGTAGCTACTGAAGCAAGAAAGAGTTCTAAGATGGAGGAGTGAAGGGAGAATGCAGACAGTGAAATGGAACAAAAAAAGAAAAGAAAAGTGCAGTGATTGTAGATTGTGAGGAAGCTGCTCTGAAAACACTACAAGAAGTAAGTTTAGAAATGCAGGTCTTGGTAGATTTAATGAATGAGACCCATCCAGAAAATTGTGATGCTGTAAAATGGAGAGACATGGTGAGAAAGGTGTTTGCTGAGGGAGCAGAGGAGAACACAACCATGGACTCAGAAAAGGAAAGCAAATTATTTGGTGCATGTTCAGTTAGTGAAGAAATTATCATTAAGAACATGTACTGCCAACAGGTTTTTAACAAGAAATCAGCTAAAAGATTAAGTTTTGCAGAGAAGTAAAAAAAGACTGACATCCAGACTGGGAATGCTGCAATATGAGATATAAGATATGAGAAAAGATGAAATAATAATTTTGTCATATATTAAATGAATGTTTAAGAGAGGGCATAAAAGAATAAGAAAATAAATGTTATATGATGATAAAATTCATATAGAAAAATATGAAAGAAAAGACATAAAGAACTGGAGGTCAATAACCTTAGGAAACACAAATTACAAAATATTTATGAGAATTTTGCAAAAGAGAATACAGAAGGTGCTGGAGAAGTTAGAGTTGCTATTAATGGTTAAAAAAGTTATATATTTGGAGAAGCAACAATATTAACATGATGCGGCAAAAACCTTTTGAAAGGGTTAGTCAAGAAGCAATGTGGAAATTACTTGAAGCATATGTAACTTAGATGAAAGAATAGTAAAAATTATAAAGACATGCTATAATGGTCCAGATTCCAAGCGTTGCTCTCAGTGCAAGCAACTTATTTGATTATAAGGCTTTTCTGTAAAGAGGCTTGCACAGGAGGCCTAATTCCAAAACACCTGCTCTCAGCTTGCCTCCAGTACAAGTGGCCACAAGTCTATTGGAATAGGGGTCAATAATTTTGGGATATGGGTGGCGATAAATGGGTGGTATGGAAAAGGGTAAAATAGAAGGTGGGAGTCAAACAAGCCCTGTGATGAGCGGTGAGCAGCAGTGCTAATTGCATATTCATGCTACACACCGCATTTAAATGTAAACAAGTGCGGTTTCGTGGCTGGCAATAGTGTTGCTGGGCAAGAAACCATGTAAACTAACATGGATAGCAATCCTGTTTACATCAGAGCACAGTTGGTTAGCGTGTTTGCGCTGAATGCCACAATGATCACCAGGGCTTATCATATAAGTTTCTATAGCTCTCAATTTCTTAGTGCAAGAAATCTGGACAAAGCTCAACATAATGGGGGGACAATGACCCAGAAATGGGGACTGATTCTCCATATTTGCACGTTTAAACTTAGAAATGTCCTTGAATAACAAGGTTTGTTATAAGATATATTTTTCTGAAGGATTTGAAGTCTGAAACTCAAATGTATGTAATTATTTAGTGATATCAGTCCTGAGATCATCCCAGTGATATGACAGAAAACCAAAAATGTTATAAGGAACAGATCAAAAGATAGAAGGCAAACATCTGGACGTCCTGTGAAAATCTGGACAGATGAGAGGTATGAATATGGTCCAAACACATACAGGACAGTTTATACATTGCAGAGTATTGTGAAATCCCATTCCTGGTATTCTGTGCTGATGTTGTGTAAATGACCTGTAAGGGTAGATGGACTGCCATGTAAAATAAACACTCAGGGGAAGTGTGTATATTGAATAGGGATACACAGATGAATTGTAGGAATGAACACAGGGAAAGAGGACTGTTGAAACATGGTAATGTACAACAGATGAGGGCATGTTAATGGAAGACAGCTGTAGCAACAACACCAATCACATATCAATATGGTGCAGTAGGGATACCACAATGAAAATGTGTATTATGTGACTGTCCAACAAGGTGACATAACAATGGGGAAGATGTCTGTGTCAGATAAGCATCCTTACATGAACAGTGCAGAGAACATCTATCAGGGATGCTATATACAATTGGGGTTGGGTGCATTTTGTGAAGTTGTGCTGACTGATTTGCCTGAATATGAGTATAATCTCACCAGATGTCTTCAGCAAGTGGGACACGGGTAAAGGCTCACTGACAACAGTAAAAGAAGCAGCACGATCATGAACAATATTTATTTATTTATTTACTTATTTATTTCAGTTTGATAACTGGGGATGTCCACTGGGCCATGAAGAGCCCATTTTCAGTGGAGGCCCGGAGATAAAAGCTCCAATGATCAGTTAGAGAGAAATAGAATATACAATCAATTTATGAGAGTATACAGCATACAATAAAATAATGTAGGAACATACAATAATGTGGTAACATACAATAAATTCACAGAGAAATACAGCATAGAATACAATAACATGACATTTTTGATACAGAAACATATAAATATATGTGAATTAATTATATATATATATATATATATATTTTAGTAACAAGGTAACAGTTTGAGGATGGGGGAGGATTGGGTGCAATAGGTGGCTTGTCGCATTAGGGTGTAGTGGGGTGATTATAGAAGTAGTTGTAGGGACGGTGGAGAGTTTAATGGCTAGAGTGGGAACTTAAGTTGGGGAGTGAGATGTGCATATACATTTAGTAGTAAGACATGAGAACAAGAGAGATTTGAATTTAGTGTGGTCCTGGGTATTGTGAAGAGTGGGAGGGAGAACATTCCATAGTTTAGAAATGGAGTAGGAAAGTAGGAGGTGGCCAGGGCGTCCTGATGGTTTGTGGATCTCTAGGAGGTTTTGGTTTTCTGAACTGAGTGAGAGGTTGGGGATGTAGAAGCTTAGTGCGGTAGAGAGAGAGGGGCAACTAGTAGGTTTGTGGATGAGCTTGTGGGCTTTAGTGAGTTTAAGCAAGGTCAAGTAATTGGGAAGTTCGAGCCAATGTAGAGTATGAAGAGAGTGGCAATGGTGGGAGGACTTTTATGAGTTGGTAGCAAATTGGCTTATTTTATTACAGCATAGTTCGAGCTTGGATTGTAGACCGAGTTGGAGACTGTTTAACAGGGGGGTGCCATACATAAAAGAAGGGAGAAGGTGGGAAGATGCTAGGGTTTTTCTGTTGGAGGGGGAGAGGTAGCAGTTGTGCCTGTATAGAAGTCCTGGTTTTTGGTATTTTTTTTAAGGGTGTATTGAATATGGGTGTCAAACTTTGGATGTTCATCAACATCAGAATAATACCACCAGTAATCCCATGTCTCTGACATAACACATGTGATTTAGAGTGATCAAGACGGTTCTGTCCAAACACACTTCCACAACTATTAGGATATGTCCACACTCTATGAGGGTAATCACGCACACTGTCCTGGCACTGTAACATCTACTGGAGCTGTTAGAATGGACACTGCTATACCTGCACATAACATTATGAGCAATACAGGCTAATTGACTGGGGTGCATTGCATATCTATATATGTATGTGTGTATATATATATATATATATATATATATATATATATATATATATATATATATATATATGTATATGATTTACCTTCATATCGTCGATCACATATGATTGACCGGCCACATCATTGAACAGTTTCCGTGAAACCAGGACCGCAAAACTTTTAAAAAGTCAAATATATGTCAAATTTTAACATTTCCGGCCATGCCACACCTCCAAACCAGTGCTAGTATGGGTCAAAAAGGGGGCGAAATTTTGCCGTTCGGATATGTGGAATTTGATGTTCGGGACGTTCACACTTCGGTATTCATGGAAGAGGGGGCGACCATAGTGAGATCGGCGTTATGAAGGTAAACCTATATATATATATATATATATATATATATATATATATATATCGGACACAAATCACACTGTCACAAATGCTACCCATGACATTAATGTTGTCTAACAGCTACATATGTACTGTGTATAGCAGGTATCACACATGCATCTGGTGTAACAATTGATGGGGTTTCTGCACGTTCAGACAGTAATGTTTATGCCACAAAAAGAATACCTAGGTATGGCCAATAAAATGTGTGACAGCTCACTGTGGCAATGGTGGTACACTTCGGTTACACATCACTGGAAGATGTGTAGTGAGGTACATGAAGAAGGGTGCATTGTACACAGTTATTGGTGAGAGGAAGGCTGTGAACTATGGAGGTATTATGGCCATTGATGTGGATGTCCTTCACATACTCAGTAGTTATGTTAAATATAAGGGAGTAGTCACCACTGTGGCCACATACCATCTACCCCAGGACACACGTCACCTACCTGTGATGTCATCGCTATACTTCGATTGTGTGTTTGTTTTACTGATGTAATAAATCCCTCTAACATGTTGTGTTTATGCCACAGGCTCGGATGAGATCCCTGGAGCAAGTCATTTTTGTCCCATTTGATTTGCGGGTGTCCAGCATTTCCAGTAGGGCAGGGTCTGAGACTGCTCTGTAGGCCAGGCACATGTCACCTCTCAGCAGCCTGTATGATACTGAGTATAGTGACAGGGCTCAGCCTTTCTATGTATGTCATGTTTGGATGCCCTGGATACTCATGGTCAGACATTTTTTGGTTTCTCCAGTTGCTGCAGGTGTCTGGTGAGGTACATACAGAAGAGAACATTGTACTCAATTCTTCTTCTTCTTCTTCTTCTTCTTTCGGCTGCTCCTATTAGGGGTTGCCACAGCGGATCAACTGTTTCCATTTCTTCCTGTCCTCTGCATCTTGCTCTGTCACACCAACCACCTGCATGTCCTCTCTCACCACATCCATAAGCCTTATCTTAGGCCTTCCTCCTTTCCTGTTACCTGGCAGCTTCATCCTTAGCATCTTTTTCCCAATATATTCTGCATCCCTCCTCAGCACATGTCCAAACCAATGTAATCTTGCCTCTCTGGCTTTGTTTCCAAACCTTCCAACCTGGGCTGACCCTATAATATACTTATTCCTAATTCTGCCCATCCTCATCACACCCAGTGCAAATCTCAACATCTTCAACTCTGCCACGTCAAGCTCTGACTCCTGCCTTATTGTCAAAGCCACCGTCTCCAACCCGTATAACATAGCTGGTCTCACTACCCTCTTGTAGACCTTCCCTTTCACTCTTACTGGTACTCGTCTGTCACAAATCACTCCTGACACTCTTCTCCACCCACTCCATCCTGCCCGTACTCTCTTCTTCACCTCTCTTCCACACTCACCATTACTCTGAACTGTTGATCCCAAGTACTTAAACTCATTCACCTTCGCCACCTCTACTCCTGCATCCTCACCATTCCTCTGTCCTCCCTCTCATTCACACATGCTCTGATAAGGGTCAAGTACAGCGGAGCTATGACTTCCTTGGTCTTGGATGTGATGCCCTTATTTATGAGGTGCACAATGTAGAATGCATGTATTACCACTATGGACACATAGTGATAGAAGTTTAGATTGTTATCAACCTGTGTTCCCAAGTCTCCCACAACTGAGTTTGAGCTTAGAGAGGTGCTCTGTCGGTCAACCAGTTGGCTACCCATCTAGTAATGTATGGGTTAATCCCCATATGGGAGATTTTCTCTGTGATACCTGAATGGGGGATTGTGTCCAAGGCCTTGGCTAAATCAGCATAGGCAGTATATACTGCTTTTCCTCATCCAGGGCTTTGAGGACATTATTAAAAAAGTCCACAAGGTTTAATAAGCAAGATCTACCCTTGACAAAACCAAAATGGGTCAGGTTAATAGTGTTGAAGGTCACCTATGTTCCTCTGAATAAGGTCCATGATGTTTCTTTTCATAGCCTTGCAGATAGGTCTGGTTAGGCTTATGGGTTAATAGTTCCAAGGGTCATTTGATGGATGTGTAGGCATGTTCAACTGTGAAAATAGTTCTAGTTCTGCATATTACTAGATTGATGTGCCTTGCATATTACACCACATTTAATATTAAATTATGTTGTGTAGTTGATATATGTGTGAAAAGGTACTGAGACACCAGGGTTGCAGTGCATGGGGGAGGCAAAAATTGGCTGCATTGTAAATATGTGACATATTGTTAGATAGGGCCTTCAGTGTGTTATGTTTCCACGTGTAGTTTCATGGCATAAAGAGTAAATGGACAGTATACAGCACTAATACATTATAACAGAGACTTTGCATAGTGCAGCAGCGAGCAGTGGATTTGCATGATGGTTGGCAAAGTGTTTGCACATGTGAGATACACATTTCCATTACTTTCTCTGTTTGTGCATATTTAAGCAGTGTGCAAATGGGAACCTCATTGCTAAAAGTCTGAGAGTTAGTACTGAGTCTATGAAACACACCTGCTGCTTAACTGACTCTGTGGCAGCAGGTGTAAATGCATTGATACATTTCTTTTTAAGCCCAGATGGTACTGGGTTTGAATCCATGTGTGTGTAATACTTTTAAATAAACAGTGATAATGCAATGACACATTATTCTGTACAGTACATTCAGCATATGTTATTGTGTGTGTTGATGTAGTGCAGTGGGGTTAAGCAGCATTATGCAGAGGTAACCACAGCATTGTAAAACAGCTCAATGTTGCTTGGCATTGGTGCACGATGCCACACTCCCTGCAAGCATAGAGGCCAAAAAGTGAAGGGGATCCATTGTTTATTCTGGTACTTGTGGGTGTTGTGTGTGATTCTATTTTTTGACCAGATTATAGGTGTTAAAATGGGGTAGACAGGAAAGGGTAAAATAGGGAGCAAGCAGGAGGAAGAACAAAGAGAAAGACATACAGGAATGTACAGGAAGGAGGTAGGAAAGAACCATAGCTATCCAGTTCTTCAACAGTAAAAACTGATAATATGTGCAGAATATTAGCTGAATTTGGACTGTTACCTCCAGAGAGAGGGGTGACAACAACATAATCATGTTGTATAGCCAGTTGGACCAAATCAAGTGTATCAAGAAGATGTGTGTGAAATGGAGTGCTAGGTATGGGACAATATTTTTATTTTGATATTTTTTTTGTTGGACAGGTGCCCGTTTTATTTAATTCTTTAAGAGAGGAATGCTGGGTAAGGGACATAGGTATTTCTGAGTCAGGTAAGTTGGGTAGGTGAGGAAGCAAATGCAAAATAGACAAACAAGACAAAATACAGGGACAGTGAGGGACACAAAAAAATTGGGGGACATCGCAATTGGCGTGATGGAGGGGACAACACATGGTCATGCCCGTCAAACATGGAGACAGTGAAAATTGAGTCCTCACCCACTGGACTGTCACCAGTGTTCCCTTACTCTGCTGGTGGCTAGAGAGCTTCACATCTTCTCTTCCTATGTACCATGAGGGAAAGCAGCATCTCCATTTGGCGGGCATACACCAATAGTTCTGTACATGACACTACACATCAACCCTGGCATCTCCTGGTGGGTAATGAAATTCCCACCTCCGCCACTGCTCCCGGAGGTTACCACTACACCCGCTGTCAGGGCAGTACTACCTGAGGGCACAGGTAGTGCAGGGGCAGCAAAGGCACTGTTGCAAGGTTAGGTCCCAGATGTGCTGGGCATTGGTGTTGGAGCCAGTGGAGCAGGGACAGGCTGATTCACTGGTGCTGGCCTACCTTGTTGTGTTGTGTAGCATTTAGTGATGTGGGACACATGGATGGCATGGAGACATTTTGATGAGACATAATAGAAAATAAAAAAAGAGAGATAAGGGATGGGATGAGAGGAAAAAAAGATAAAATTAGTTCTATCATATGTGACATACAATGCATTAACACAATTATGCAACTATTTCATATGAAGTATTACATTTAAGTATATGTCCTAACAAATACACACTATACTTACAGATTGCTGAAAGTAATCCTTGAAATGTGCATATATTGCACATATGTGTGTTCCAATTATATAGATTACAGTTAACAGCAGGCAATTTATGCCACTTGTATGAAGTTTAATTTAATGTAAATATTATTAAAGAAATGCAGTACTCTATAGTTGTGATTCATGGTATTTGAACCTAGAACCTCTGACTACAGTCTTATATTTGACTCCTAAAGTTGGTTTGTGCTACAGATGAATGTATCCATACTTGCTTTTACAGTTAGGATATGCATGCTCAATTTTCTACAACTGTATAAAAACTCAACAAACTCTATCTTTAACTTTTAAAGGTGCAATAATACTTCTCCTGTGCTGCATACATACCACCTGCTTCCCTCAGTCTCTCCATTTGAGCAGCATGAGCATCTCTACTGTACTCTATGTCTACATTAGCTGGGGAAAGAACAGAAAAGAACAGAAGAGCTCTATGCATACCAGTCTTGCCTAATTTTAGCTTTCTATGTATTACAAATACTGGATATCATCATACTTACACAGCTGTGGGATGTCAGCAATTTGAAACAAAGTCAAGCACTGGCTGAGGGTATCACTCTTGCATTTCTGTAGGTCATTAAATGATGCCTACACTGTTCTCCAGTATGTGGATTCTAGTAGCACAGGATACAGCTTGAGCTAAACTACTCTATGCTCAGACTTGTACTGGGAGCCAGAATAGTCCCTCTGCAGAATCCTTTGGCTGTGGTGCTTTATCAGGAGTCCAATAAATATTCTCAACTCCTGGACACACCACCTCTGTGCCCTAAACTGGGCAGCTTCCTCACTAACTCCAGACATGTCTAACACGTGACCTAGAGCAATGGAAAATTATGCGTTCCCACCAATTACAGTTATCGGTAGTGTGCAAATCTAATGACACCAACTGTGTTTGCATGATGTTTAGCAGAGAGCAGCATTGCCAAACAGGGATGACATACATATTTGAAATAGAAAGGTCGATCTAACACTTGACCTTAGTTTGAGGGGTGTCTGGTGATGTAGTTTGGAAATATGTATTGAAAATGGGAAGGTAACTGTTAGGTGAGTTAAGTTTGCAGACATGTACTGGAGACATTAATATCATGACCTGATTTGGCTTTATACACTGATAAAATATATTTTTTTATAGTGTGTGATTCAAACCTAGGCATAAGGGACAAAACATTTTCTTCTACAGGATTGATTTTCCATCTTTGCCACAAAAGAAGTGCTGCTCAGACGCAGTCAGGAATCATTCATAAAAACAGCTGACCGTTTGAGGTATTACACATGTATGTGTATGACCTGACAAGGTTCTCATATATAGATCCAGTTGTGTATGTATCTTATTTAATTGTGAAGGCCATCCAAGTGTAGATAGCAGAATTATACTTATAGAAATATAATAGAGTGTATACCCTCAGTCATACATCTGAAAACACAGTATGGGTGTCTTATGCCTCATACATATAATTCATATCAGCTCCACTATCTAAAGTGTTATAAGTGAGAATGAATATAATGGGAAATGGAACAACAGTAAAAATGTCTGGAATGTCCTGTATAAGAACCCAGAACCATGTGTATGGCAGTCCTACACTTATACCTATTGCCACAAGAATGTTGAAATAACACTTGTCTATTTTACAGTTCATTGCTATAAACTGCACTGTTACAACAGTAAAAATTGGTTGCACATTCTGTACTAGAACTCAGGACTATCTGTACTCCAGCCCTGCACTTACACCTCCTGCCACAGTAGTAGTGACATGACATTTCCATAAATTACTATCTATTCTTAAGTTCTCTGTGTTCACTGCCACACAATGCTGCTTAGCATGTTTGTTTGGTGCTCAACAGAATTAATTGAATGCATCCATTTTCAATTATTGGCTGTCTGTGTCCTGTCTGCAGGTTTTTGATGACTGCAGCTGTTGGGGAAGCTTGCTAACTGTCAAACAATGCCACTTAGTGGTGTTGCGTGATGGAAACCAAAAATTGCAACAATGTATTCTTTTTGACCTTTGCACTTTTACAGGTGCCCTGACTGCAGGTATTCTGCCTGCTTCCTGTGTGGGCACTAGTCCGGGTTTGAGCACTGCTAAGCATTGCGCAAATAAGATAAGCACAGCCAATCCTGACATTCATTTTCTCCATTTCCCTTGTTTGCGCTAAGCTGCACAATGGCAAAAAGAAAAAAAAAGTAAAAGGGAAAAGTAGTTGAAATGAAGAAAAGCAATGTATGCTATAAACACTGCAAAATGTTAGTAGACATGAAATATTTCTACATAGGTCTGGATTTGAACTCTCACTCCAATGAATTGGTGCCTTATCTCTCTTTGCCACACAAACAGCTTTGCAGCAGGGAACTGAAATCATTCTGCATACAACCAACTGCAACATCATCCACAGTACTAAGAAACCACATAGTTATTTGTACTTGTATAAATTTCAGATGTTGTGCACTGAGTATTCATACAACCATTTATGACTATTGCTTGCAAAAATGCAGCTCTGTCTCGCCTCTCTGTCTTTGTTTCTCATTCTTGTCTTATCTGACCAGTAATCTGAGATGTGCAATATATAAATGCATGCATGTAAGGCATGCTATATCCTTGTCCTTAAAATGTGTGAGTATATTAAATGGCAATAATATACAGCTGTCAATAAATGAAGGGGGGGTTTGGATATGACACATCCACTGCAGGTTGGGCAGTCTGCATTGCTGTTGCATTTTCCTTTTCTCTACCAGTAATCATTCACAGTTGCAATCCATTAGCAATAAACACAGAGGGAGTGCATGCACCATGTTTCCATGTGCTACATGGAGCCAAGCATTTCAGATTCAGCAATTCACACATCCTTTTCATCTTCACCATGCTAACAGCACTGAATCTACACCACAAAAAGGCAACTGTGTAGCTATGGAACCTGAAGTTGAGGAGATTTGTTTATATCAAGAACAAATAAGAGGCTATTACTTTGGGATATATCTGCAGAGAAGACTACTGAAATTGAGAAGGTATGCTTGCATTTTTCACTTGTATACTGCAGATGCTGAAATGTCATTTAAGAAAAAATATGTTTCATAAATATATATATATATATATATATATATATATATATATATATATATATATGTGTGTGTGTGTGTGTGTGTGTGTGTGTGTGTGTGTGTGTGTGTGTGTATATATATATATATATTAATTAGTAAATGGTACTGTTATCTTTATGTATTACTTAGAAGTGCACTGATGGCGTGGGCATGTTTGTCAGGGTATTTCACAGATATACATGACTGGCAATAGCTTAAAATGGAATGTTCCATGTTAAATCTGTATTCATGTTTCAGGGACAGTTCATTTGATTGCACTTTTAGCATTTCACTGATGGTTTGTTAGCAATATGTGTCATTTGCCTGTTCTTCTGGGGATGGGGGAGCTAAGCTGCATTTCTGTTTTGGCACAAACAAGGACATGTAGCTATTGTTACTCTCCTTTCTTTTGCATCCAGCCTTGCTTTGTATGTGAATGTAATATGTTACAGTCACACAACTCCTGTTGTTCAGATTTCAAATATCTAGATTGTTTTATGTTTCTCCAATGGGTAATACTGAAATGCTACCTTTCCTGTTTTATCTGGGATCAGTTATTTTGCAGTAATGTGATACATATGTGTATTATCCTTCTGTTATATTTTAGGACACCTAGGACTATGACATCCAGGCATCTAATTCGCTGAAAACCACCTTTCAGTGACCTGACAATTGGGTCACTGTGGATGTTTTTAGGCAACATCGTGCCTTTCTGCTTGAAAAGGGATGTGGAGATATGTCAGGCAGAATGCAAATTTGGCAGCAGATAGTTGCAGATGTGAATGCAGTAGGTGGCCACAGCAGGACATATAAACAGATATGCCATAGGGCCACTGGAATGATCTCATCTGCATGGAAGACAGCAGCTGCAGTGGCTCATGATCAGATGGGTATTGGGGGGGCTGCTACAGAACCACCACTAACAGCAAATGAAGAGCTCCTGTGATCTGTCAGGGATCTAGACAGCTCCATGGAAAGTGCAGAACAGTGTGTCCTTGACATTGGTGCTACTGTTTCAGAGACAGCAGGTATGTCTGAGGAGGAGCTTCTAGATAGCCTTATGTATCTTAATTGTTAAATACTCTTGCATAGTAAAATATTTGCATCAATACATTAGTTCTATTTAAAAAGAAATTAGTTAGGGGGGATTGTAGATTGCTACAGTTAACATCACATTCTGCTTGATTACAAATGGGACTTAAGTTGGACTTGCCATCCAAGTTCTCATTGAAAGTATAGTTAATGAACATATAAAGGGGAAACAATTCAACTCCTTTGTTACTGTTAATTGTGATGATGTTGTCCTTACCTTTTTCTCAAATTCTTCCAGGACCATCCAGCATAGGAAGTCTACAATCATCTGCACATGGTAAGCCAAATATTTTTATGTCAGTACTGATGAGCAGTTCAAAGTAATATTTAGTTTGTAATGTTGCTGCCAGGATTGTTGTGTGTATTGCTGTACTGTCTGTAAAAGTGGCACTGCTGTTAGTTTATCATATATTAGACTATAGTAGTGTAGGTTGTAGGTATTCATTTTTTCCTGTGTTTGTTGCTTATTATCACAAGTGATCCTGAAAGTGGAAGTGTGGGACTTCTATCACCTGATGTCAGAGTATCAGCAGACTTTGATGATGATGGTGGCCAAACAAAGGCACAGTCAAGGAGTGCAGAGGTTGAATCTGACACCGAGGTTGACAGAGATACGCCATCACCTGTAATTCCATCAGACACAGCCAGTAGACCTACGCCTTCCCATTCCAGTGAACCCTCAGATATTGGACAGGTGGAGGGTGTGACAGTCAAACAGGGAAGTGTGGTTACTGTGACTTCAGTGACTGCTGACTCTGGCTAAAGCCAAAGTGTGGGTGAGGTGCCACATAGGAGGGTTATTAGAGGTACTCAGTGCTCAGAGGAGGTCTGCTGTCCATCCTCCACCTGATCCAGTTGTCTCTTTTTGTGCCATCAACATATGTTTAGGGACAACATGGAGATAGAGGCACTTTACCATAGGTCCTCCAGAGAGATGCTTACAGTTGTAAATGTGGCAGAGGCTGACATGCATGACTGGCTCCACTGTATTGCTGATTCAATGGATCAGATGAATGACAAGCTGGAACGGACAATGTCTGTGATGGAACATTTGCTTGGAGGGGGACATCATCCTCATGGGCATAGGTCAACCACATCATCTGTTGGTAGCCAGCCTGTCCATGCCTGATCATGCTCCCATAGTGGCAGTACTTCCACTGCTCTGTCAGTGGTTGAGCTGTCCACACCCATACATGGAAAGCCATGAGGTCTTGGTCCTGGATGTTTTTGTGAGGGGGGCTCATCCAGCAGGCATCAATCATATTCGGTTAGTAGCAGTGCATCTGACTGTGGGCATGGATGTGCCAATACAACTCCTGGCAGAGCCATTTCTCATGGTCGGGTACAACAATGATGAATTTCCACCTTTACCATGTGTGGCTCACACATGTCTGGCATACTAAGATGTAGAGGTAGCTCAGGTCCTGACTGTGTTCATGCAGACACTCACACGCCAGTTCCACCTGGAGGACCAATACAGATGCACACACACAACTTTTATATGGTTCAGCCAATGATATTCCAGTACAAGTGTATGATGCTAAACTTAGGGCATGTGGTGACCATCAGTATTTTTGAGAGGTATGACTGTGTAAATCTTTGATGCTAGAGGCCTACTACTTAATAATGGACACATATAAGTCAAATAAGTCTCTGCTGTCACAGGCTAAGGTAATTTTTGTACAAATCACCCACCTTTTACTTGCTTACACTACCAAGTAACAACATGCAAGGATATGCCAGTCATTCATATTATTACACAATACACTCCAGGTACAACATTTACCTTGTAAATTCAGCAGTTGCAGCAGTTTTAGTTCAGGGATGAGTGTGTCTGCTAGCGTTCAGAGATGTGTGTGTCTGATGCTAGCAGTACACAGCCATTACATGGGTAGGTAAGGTTGTGACAGTTGCTTGATATCAATATTAGTATATGTATGTGCATAGGAGGAAGGTTTTAGGCCCTTAGGTGGTGAGTGAGTGTGCTATGCATTGTCTCTTAGACAATGCAAGGGAATATTGAGCACTCCTACATCTGCATACACTCACAGCAGCTGCTGGTTCCCCTCTGACACCTCACCTGCATGTGGTTGTGGTGACCTTGCCATTGACGGTGGGATGTGTGCCCCTTCCCCTTGTTTCTGCTGAAGGTGTTTTTTCAGGATGATGTTGTGTAGCATGGCACATACAATGAATATTTCAGTGCACATACATGAACTGTACTGCAGGACTGCCCCAGATGTATCTAGGCACCTGAATTGTGACTTCAGCAGTCCAAACACACTATAAAATGTAGGTTTGCATGGCCTGGATCCCTGTACTGAAGTAAAAAAATAGCTTAACTGTCAGACAAATCAACAGGGGCTATGTGCTTACAAGATGATCTACAGTGAGGGAAAAACAAATATTCATTATGCAGGCATCTTCTTTAAAAACTTGAATACATACAAATACAAATATCCAACATACAACTGTAAAATCGCACCCCCCAGCAATACCAGAGGCAAAAAAGGAGAAAGAAATTTGGTTATGTCTGGAATCTATAACAACATTAGCAATGAAAGAAGAGTATGCAGTTTTAAACTAAAATAATCTTCTAAAGTCAGGCATCTGTTAAATACAAATTTTGTAGTTAATACAAGTCAATGATCATTGTAATAATAACTGTTAAGCCTTCCCATTCCTCCCAACAACCATGAATGGCAAGAATACAATACTTCTACTGGAATATGAGTTGGTTATATCAGGCATATACAACAACTTTACTATATAACATTTTCAGAAATGTCACTTTAACACTGCAACTTCTCCTTAGTTAGAAATGTGTTCACATAATTAGAGAAATGTTTCTATAAACACATGTAATATAAGCTGAGGATTATTGCAGTAGCAACTGTTATACCTTCATTACAAATACACCTGTGCAAAGTACAGTCATCACTCAATTTGCTGAGAAAATATACTAAAATCATAACTGTAGGCATTACTTTTAAAGAATATAACATACCTCGACAGAAACTGTAATTAAGTTCACCACAAAAAAATATAATTGCAGCAAGTCAAGTCAGTCAAACAACAGCATTTTAGTTTTGAAGCACTTTGTTTTTGGTGATGCCAAGCAGTCTTCCTTACTATGATAGCTGTTCCTTTGTCCAGGTTGAGCTTATGTCATGCAGATTTACCAATATGTGGAGTATGTAAATCAGGTGTTAGCTCATTATCATTTCTGAATCACACAATCTGCTCAAAGTGCTGGGTAGATAAACATGGTGTGATAACCTACACAATGCTGTACATTTGCCCTAGTGGTATAATAGTGAGTATTCAGAAATATAGCTAGCTAATGGACTGCAAGTGTGAATCATTGGCAGTAGTTCATGACTAATTAAGTCTTTAAGACTTCTATTTGGACGCACACTTTTAGAGTGTGTGTCAGGAAGAATATTCATGCAGCAAAGTTTGTAATTACATTGATTGACTTAAGAGATGCCCTTTATACCACCCTTATGAAAACATGGTTAAGCATCTGTAAGTTATATCAAGTATATACAACTTAGATGTATAAACAGAAAACTTAAAAAATATTGCAAATTATAATGTAGTCATGTTACAATGAATCAAAAGTCAATCAGTCTCCCAAATAAAGAGAATAACACACTCTTGTATTGTATACATTTGTTTGCTCTGTCACATGCTTCAGTAGCATAAATTGTATTATCACATTTATACAGACTTCTACTGTCAAAGGACAAAGAACAAATATGAGAACATGGATACATTGCTCTATAATGTAAAATTTTAGAATTTCAAGACTGACTATATGGGGTTTACTTTCTCTGCCTCAATGTTAACATGGCAAACATTGTTAATCTTGTCAATGTTTTATGGTAATGCCATGGTATCTCAGTTCAGTTCTAGACAGGGTATAGTCTGTGTGAATTAGGAGTCCTTAATTTCAACATTTTATGGTATAAGACCACAGAGTTGAGAAAACATCACAGTGATTCATTTCCTTTTGGCTTCATCCTAATCCTTTCACTTGACAGGGCATGTTTGTGACTCTCAGTGCTGACTATCACTGAATAACAGTTAACTTCCCAAGGCAAAAACTCAAAAAATCAATTTTGGAATGTCATTAGTAGCAGAAATGAGGCTGGCAGTGGTGTACTTCCATCATCACTCTTGACATCACTAACTGGATAAAGTACAACTGCTATGTAACTTTCTCTGTGGCACAATGTGATAATGCAATCTGGTCTAAGTAACTGCACAGCTAATGCAGAGTTTGAATCCAGCTTTGGATATTTTGAAGTTATTATTTACAGTTAATTACTTTTTGTATACTTGAACCTGAAGTACAATTGTAGTTTGCGATGTTTGAGTTGTAACAACAGAAGTGCATATAATGGGTGATAAATATGATAACTTTGCTCTCTGTCACCTGCAGTCTTCTTAGTATTGATTATAGTAGTAACACATTTTTACATGCATGCTGTAGCAAGTATGTTGTGGACTAAAGTTCGAGGAAGTAAAAATAAGTAACAGAATGAACTGGGGAATATAAATCATTAATTAAAACAATCATAAATATGTCTGTAAAATTAGATATGATGGACAGACATTTCCTAAAAACAGGTGTACATTTTATTTGTAGTTATTTAGTTAGTTATTTTTAGTTTATCCAACCCATCATGTACACCTTCATGGCTTCACTCAATTAGTCCAGTCACCAACCAGGATAAATAAAAACTCCACCAAGCACACTACCCTGGATTGGATACTAGTCAGTAAGAGCCCCCAGTCATATATAACAGGCTGCTTATCAGATAGCCTCAGTGATCACTCCCCAACATTCCTACTCAAAAAATACCTATACCAAGCTAAACCTGTCATCTACCGTCAAATACGTAAAAAACTAAACTTTAAACCACTCACATTCATCTCATCCCTCAAAGAATGTAACTGGCATCCTGTAAAGTACCTCAGTCTAGATGATGCAGTTGAATTTTTTAATACTACCTTCCTGAACATCCTTAATTACCATGCCCCCATAAGATTCTCCAGAACCAAAGCACAACCCTCCCCATGGCTACAGAAAACCACTAAGTCAGAAATGAAAAACAGGGATAAAGCCTGGGAGCACTGGCGCAAAACTAAAACCCCCTCAGCTAGACAGAAATTCCTAGAACTACGCAATAGAGTCAAAAAGCTAATAAAACAGGACAAATCCCAATACTACCAGTCTGCCCTAGACTCCTCACAACACAGCCCCAAATAATTCTGGTCCTCCATAAACTCCATCCTCCACCCAGGTAAAGTCAGTACCCCTCCTCCTAACATCCCTCACTCCTCAGAACATATTGCTACCTCATTCAACACACACGTCACCCAAACCATACTATCACTAGCTAAACAACACAACCCCCTCCCCTCCAACCCATACCTTCAACTAGTAATCTCCCCACTGCCTTCTCTTTTTCTCCTGTACCTACCTTCAACATAAAAAAACTCTTAACTAAACTTAAACCCATCAAATTAGCAGCAGACAGCCTCCCAAGCGAATACCTACAAATCGCAGCTGATGCTCTGGCCTACCCAGTATCCATCCTGATTAACCGATCTCTGTCAGAAAGTTACGTTCCCACACTGTGGAAAGTATCACATATAATTCCCCTCCACAAAGGCGGACCCTCCACAGAACTAACCAATTACTGCCCCATAGCTATTCTCTCTCCACTCTCCAAAATACTAGAGAGATGCATACACTCTCAGGTCTCAGACTACCTCCTTACTAACAACCTCCTTTTCAGTACTCAGCATGGTTTCCGACCAAACCATAGCACCACCACTGCCTTACTCTCCTTTACTAACACTATCCTGCAGCATAAAAACAATGGCTATCTCTCCACTGCTACTTTTCTAGACCTATCTAAAGCATTTGACATGGTCCCACACAAGCAACTTATCTCTGTCCTCAATAACCTATCCTTCTCACAATCGGTCACCAACTGGTTTCAGAGTTACCTGTCTGACCACCAACAATCTGTTGTATGGCAGAATGACATATCTCCCCAATTACCTGTCTCCATAGGGGTTCCCCAAGGATCCATCCTTGGACCCCTACTCTTCTCTGTTTACACCAATAATCTAGCCTCTGCCACCAAACATGGCACACTCATACAATACGCAGATGACTCGACCATCATCTGCTCAGCCCAGTCCCTACCAAAACTGAAAAAGGTCACACAGGAAGCCTTTTCCTCTGTTGAAACATGGTTATCCGATGCCCGATTAATACTCAACCCAAACAAAACTAAACTACTCATCTTCCAACCCACCAAACATACTCAAAACAACTCTCACTTTAACATCACGGCAAAAGACAACACCACTATATACCCAACTGAACACACCAAATTGCTAGGAGTGGAAATAGACGATAAACTAAAATTTGACATTCACATATCCATGACTATAAAAAAATTCCACAAAAAACTAGGAGCATTATACAGAAATAAGCGATTTCTCACCAAAGCAGCAAAGATTTCAATAGCAAATTCCCACCTTATCTCCACCCTACTTTATGCCTCTCCAATATATACCAACCTAAGGCAATGTGATCTAAACAAGCTAGAGACCTGCTACAACAAAATTGCCAAATTCGCCACAGGGGCATCCTACCATAGTCACCACTGTCTCTCACTTGCTGAACTGGGCTGGCTTGAACTCCCTCACCTCCTTCAGTGGTATCAACTCTCACTTGCCCACAAACTAGTAAACCATCCACTAAATGTCCCATCCCTCCAGAATCTACTCCAACCCTATCGCACCACCAGACCACTAAGATCCAGCAGCAAAAATCACTTGCAGATCACTAAAGCCAATAACTCTGCTGGTGAAGCACTATTCTCTTGCGCCATAGCCAAATTATGGAACTCACTCCCACCCACAATTACCTCCATACCATCATGCACCCACTTCAAAACTTTACTAAAAGTGCAACTAAAAACATGCTGGCTATGCCCTTGCAACTCCCACTCTAATATCATCCACCCCATCCAACCACTACCTTTCTTTCCACTCTACTAACTACCTTGATTATAGCAAGCTCAGATGCTCATAAGTCAGTACTTATTATACAGCACGAACATCTTCTTCTTGTAACATTTGTTAATGTCTGGTATGCACTTCACAGATAAAGATTCTAGTTGTCTACTGATGTACTATGTTCTTCATCTGTAAATATGTTGTAAGTAATTGCTATGTAAATTGTTAATCACTATGTAATCCAATGTAAATACTGTCTGTTTATTTTAACTGTGGAGCTTTTCTCCCCGGGCCTCCGCTGAAAATGGACCTACGTCCAGTTGGACACTCCCGGTCAACAAATTTAAATAAATAAATAAAATAAATAAATATTTGTATATGCTATGCACTACATTACCTAATATAAGCTCCTGTGCTGTCCTGTCCTCAATATTTGTCATGCCATGAAGGCATAATGAGGTGTAACACAATTATCATGTGGTAAACATTGTTAAAATAATCAATGTTTCAGGCTATTGTTATAGGTAATGGGTTCAAACCTGTATATGTTACAAGCCAGTTAAATTAGCAATCTTTACTGTGATCATTTCACTTTTAGAAGGCCACCAGTTGGATAAATCAACACACTAAATAATGTTTTTTCACTTTTTCTGTGTCTATATTTGCATGACACTTGGCAGTGCACATCATTGACTGCCCGCATTGACTATCGGTGAAAGACAGTTACCTTCTGAAGGTTAAAACTCAGAATTTTATTTGGCATGCACAAAAACTTCATCATTAGACTGGCACCAGTGCACTCCAGTTAGTACTCTGAAAGTACTAAGTATAGAAAATACACTTGTTATGCAACTTTCTCTGTAGTGTAATGTGCTAATGCAGTAACGGCTGAGAAACAGCAGAAATAATGCAGGGTTCAAATCCAGATTATATATTATTTTATTGCAGGGGTCAGACTAAAATATTGTTTGTGAGTTTTTATTAGTAATTGAACATGATGTATAACTTTCAAGTTGCCAAATGAAACTTACAACTCTGTGTAATGTGTGCTAAATAAGTTTACTATACTATGTGTGAAGTGCGTTAATCATGGCAATAATCTTAGTTAATTTAATGTATGCTGGCCTATGCTTAATGTCATCAATATTTGCTATGATAAATTATAACTCACTAAAAGTAACAGCATTAGGTGTGGAGGGTAGTGTGTCATATAAAGTATGTATGGTCCCTTCATCAAAATGTGTTACTAAGATTACTCAAATCAGTACAAAAGAAAATGGTTTACAGGAATAAATAATTGCCTCAAAATATAAGTTCAGTAGCATAAAGTCCAGCACATAAAGACTTGTCAGAATTAGGTCTATCTTTTGTCATGTTGGAGGTGCTACACCTCAGTTTATAACCTGAAACTGTTAGTTCTTCTGTAGCACTTAATAGACAGTAAACAGAATAAAGCAGCTCAACTTTTTTTTGTCATTTTCTACTTAAAATACATTTACCTAAGAATACAAAGAATCTAAGACAGCAATATAATTTACAATGTTCTGTCATATTTTTTTAGTCACAAGGTTCTACATATTCCTGTCATCCACCACACCAGACGGCATGGCCAGAAGTGGAACAATATCATTTCATCACTGTTTTATCATCCCTTTTTCACATGTTTAATCTGATTAAAAAATAGAATCACACACAACATGCATGCTATAGATGGCCCAAAAAACAACCCTTCAATTTTTGTCCTCAGCACTTATAGGTTCATAGGTAAGTACTAGGCTAGCTGCCTTTGTGAGACATTTTAATTCTAACCAGTTCCCCTTTTTGTGCTTAAATTAACCTATCCCATTTCGTTTGAGAATGGCCTTACCCATCCCATGGTTGATAATGATATATTACCTCAATGAGAATAAATGGGATCATACCATAGATAATCTGAAAGGACTCAAGCATATAATAAAGCATTTAAGAGCTGCCTCTGTCAAGTAATAGTACAGAGGGTAGCCCTGGGTTAAATGTTTTGTTTCTCATCCATAGATCCAAGTTGCACTTGAATATGGACAGTAATAAACTTTCTTTTACGTGGCTGAGGAGTCTGTCTCAGAGGAGCAGTATCATATGTGAGATATACCTGTACCTTCAAATCATTCTGTTGATGTTTCAGAAGAGTGTTAGACCCCTAAACTGAGTACTTCTGATGCCATTTGACTTGCTGATGTACAGACAATCCATCAGCATTTGGTCAGATGATGCCTTGTATACCAGATAGCGGTCACTTCTTAGCAGTCTGTAGGATACCAAGTATAGTTACAAGGCCTTGAGTTGGGTCTATGTAGGACATCTTATTTAGGCTTTGTATCCCTTTAATAAGGTGTCTGTGTGGGAATACCAGCTATTGCATGTGTTTGGGCAGATACATGCCAAAGGGGGCATTATATTCAGTGACTGGCCTGAGTAAAGAAGGACAATGACATCCATAGAAATAGACATAATCCCTTTGTTGAAAAGCTGCAATATAGAAGGACTTTTTTACAACAACAGACACATTGTCAAAAGTTATTTCACTGTCCACATCAGTTCTCAAATACCAAACAACAGGGTCAGCTCTTAGGGGTGTATTGTCCATGCGGTAGTTCCTTGGGGTAGATGACTTGCCAATGAATACAATAATGCATTTTTAGCATTATCTTCAGTCCACGATTTTGGCACCAATTATTTATTTGTGATAAACTTTCCTGCAGGATGGCTAAGTGATTTGAGGATTCAATGACTGCTTGTAGCTTTCAGTCATCTGCAAACGTAGTCAGCCAGAGCACTTTGGTATTGCATATTACTTCAGAAAAGTAGATGCCAAACAGGAGATGTCCCAGCCCAGCACCCTGGGGGACACCACTGGTGATTGGTCTCTTTGTGGAGGTAACTTTCCTTATTTTGATTTCCTGCATCCTACCTGTGAGCTAGATGGTAATCCAGCAGGTGACATAGGGGTTTATTACCAGTTTATTCAGCTTTTCTGCTATGACTGAGCAGGGAATTGTGTGAAAAGGTTTGGCCAGGTAGAGGGATGTGGCCTGTGCCATTTTGCCTTCGGCCATTGCTTTGGTGACCATTTCACAAAAAATCCATCAGGCTAAGTTAATATGACCTGCTGTTGATGAATCCAATCTGAGATGTGTGCAGTGTTTGGAGGTTCCATATGTCCTGATTGATTAGTTCCATGATAACTACCTGCATTGCTTTGTATATGAGGCTGGTCAGAATTATGGGTTTGTAATTGCCTGGATCTGGCAAAGGTCTTCCCTTATGCAGGGGAATGACTGTAGGTGTTCTCTATTCACTTGGCACAAAACCTGTATGGAGGCTGATATTGAACAGTGTTGTTAGATATGTGGCTAAGTTGTGCTTCATGCTACTTAACATGCATCCAGGGATGCAGTCAGGACCCATCCATGCAGCATTTTTAGATATTAGTAGCAGTTTTAGGACTTGGTCTTGTGCGATAGCTAGAGGTGAGCCTGTTTCAGGTATATCTTGAGGGACAAACAGAAGAAATAGGGGTAAAGTTAAAGACAATTTTATCAGCCAGTAGGTTTGATGTAACTTCAGTGTCAGTGTATGTAACATCATTCACAGTCAGCTCAGTGCATTGCTGCATTGTGCTTTTGAGATTATGAACTTAACTAAAAATGCATTGTGATTGTCTTTGGCCTAGGTAGCTATTTTGCCCTTAAACCTGACAGTGGTGGATTATCTTAAGCTCCTGAGTTATTTGTTTATTTCAGTGACAATGGTTCTAGCATTCTGGGAATTACTCTTCTTATTCTTGGTGAGAGGTCTTGTCTTTTTATTGTAAAGCTTGTTGATATTATGGTTTTCCCATGTGGGTTTGTTTCTGGGGTTTGCCCTGCACTTGTTCCTATGGGGTACAGCTGCATCTGTGTAGCTGTTTACATGCTCATATAGTGTTATGTGTCTGCATATCCAGTTGAATTAACTGGGCTTGGTGGGGTTTGAAGCTTGTCAGTGTATCACTTAAGAGTAGGTAGATGCTTGGCATCATACAGCAGTGCTAAATGCATGTAAATGACGTTTCATGTTCTATGACAAAAACTGAAGATTTTACTTTCAACTGTACCATTACAGTTACTGTCACACAATTGTGCTTAGCCCCCCTGCACTATAGAACTGCAGACCGATAGCACTATTAGGAGACCACTGCTCATACATGTTTATTATGCATGATGTAATGTACACCTTATGTAATATTACAATTGTCATTATTCTGATAAGTTTAATGCATACATTCTTCCTTGTTTCAATCTTTTGTCATTATATCTTCATGTGAGTGATTTTTACTATGTGAAGTGTGAGCTCCTGTGGGGTGCACTGAGATAATGCTTAGGTCTACAGCCTGCTTTTGCACAGTGCAGACGTTTTGAATCCACAAGTAAGTCAAACATTATTTAATGTTTTTTCAAATTTAATATTACATGTATAAGTGTTGGCTACATATGTTATTAACCCACCATTATCCTCCTTATGTCTTAATCATAGTTCTACTGTCCTACCCCTGCTTGCTCCCTATTTTGAAACACTTTATTGCACAGACCATAACAGAAGGATTATGATGAAAAAACAAAAATTAACACACTACAAAGATGGCCGGAAATGGCCCATAAATAAAATAGTTTTACCTCTCTCTCTCTCTCCCCCAAATATCTCCCACTCTTTGATAAGTCTTTGTCCTCGGCTTGGCATTGAGCATCAGTGATAACTGGCTGTGAATGACAATTCATGTCTTATAGCAAAACTGGTATGTTTTTGCCTTTGGCTGCATTAGTCTGCTTCCCCTGTCACTTCTGTACGTGCTATGGAAAGGCAGACTAATAGCTCTATGAGGAGACAGTTATTGCCATATATTAAACAGACTGTAGGAATGAATGTATACCATATGGGATGTTTCATTTGTCGACACTCTTATGAAGTATGCTGCAGACATACTCCCTTGCTTAATACTGTTTTCATTGTCCCTTCAAATGTGTGTGTTATCTCATTCACTCCAATGGAGTTCAGGAAGTTTGCTCTGCAACTTCCAATAGGCAGAACCTAAGCCTTTTGACAGAATCAAATTATGTCTTCACATTTCAAACAAATGTTCATATCTCTGAAACCACAGGGATTATGAAAGAAGTATAAATGGCAAACTCTTCAGTGCAAACTATTTTTTATAGTGGTAGTATTCTTGAGATTCTAGGTCTTAAACTGAATTCGGTAAGTCACAGTAACTATTACATGTGTAATATTTTGTAAACAACTTACAATATCTCAGTAACCAATCAAGTTACATAACATACTGTCAGCAGCATTTTATTCATCTAGCTGAGAACTTTCATATGAAGTTAAGGAGTTCTATCTGTGTTACTTAGCTGTTGAGTTATTTACAAATGTGAACATCATATCTATATAAATCAATATAATAAAAGAACAGTTAATATCTATTTGCCTACATTCGCGGTGGTGCAGCGGTAGCATTGTTGCCTCACAGCAAGAGGTTCTCCCGTTTGATTCTCGGCTGGAGTGCGGGAGTGCCTTCTGTGTGGAGTCTGCATGTCCTCCCCATGGTTGGGTGGGCATTCGAAAGACATGCATAAATGGGCGTGCCTTCGTTGAAGGTTGAACGTCGAGCTGGCACCTCAGCGTTCGTCAAAATCTACTGCCAATCATTAGCGGACCGGAGTTCCGCAAAAGCCGAAAGAAAACAACAAAGTTAGATGTCAGAAATGAATGCGGTTCAGTTTGCCATTGTATAAGCTTTAAGATGAAATCTTTTAAAACCTTGTACATAGAAGGGTTTTGGAATTATTGACAAAAATATGAACAAGCAATATTTGACACCTAGAGAAGTCAGTAGAAGTTGACTGCAGATGCACCTGGAGGTGTCACTCAGATGTAATAAGTTATAGGACCTGAGATTTGCCTTTCTTTGTGGTGTGATCAGCTAATCCTCACATCTATAGATTGTTAATGCTGAAGGGCAGGTGTTTGAATTCAGCATCTAATGTAAAATTATGAACATTATTATTCAATAGAATTGGACCTTTTAAGTTATGGATTCATATGTTATTTTATAATCACTACCCTGGTTGGTCATTTTATGTGGTTCACAATCATGCCAGCCCTGCTCGTACCTTCCCAGCAATGAGTGCAAGTCATCTGATCAAAGAAAGGCCTTATGGGGTCAGAATTAGCCAGCACTAGGCACAATTTAAAAGAATTGCCCTATACACATAGAAGGTGGTAGGATTAAATTGTTTGCATTACTACGCATTTTCTGAAGTATATGAAGTTTGACATGTATATTTATGCTATCGTGTATTGACCTTATTACTCAGTGATGTGATAGAATAAAATACAATTGCATAATGAATACTACATATCTTAAACATGTAGACAGCATATATGAGGGCAGAGTAAGTATGGCCTTGTAATATCCATATGATGAATAGTTTACTGTAATGATCCCTACACATGAGTGAAAGATGACACAGAAAATTTTATCATGAGTCACATCTTTTCCAAAATGGCTCAGAATCAGAACTGTTGGTATGTCTGTACTCCTTATTTGTGCAAAGCTTAGCATGGTGCACCAGATACCACTGCTAATCCACATTCTGTATTTAAAAACCTCAAAAATATTTGCATATGTGCTAATACTTTGCCATTGTTCATGTACACAAGCTCATCAGTGGTGTGCTTCATTAAGCAATTTGGACAAAAATACAGTAATGTCATGTCAGTGGCTTGCATTAATTTCTTATGTTTTAATGGCTTGCTGTACACAAGTTATGATGAGTTCACTGTGATGCTGTCTATACACTATATATTGCCAATTATGTTCACATGCCAACACTGTATAATTGCAAATGATGTATAGTGGATTAGGACTGTTGGACACATACTTACTGAGAGGTATTAAATAATGTAATTTCGTATGTTTGACATGTATGTTATGTATTTACATTGCACATTGTTCAAATATTAGGAAATATGGACAATGACACACTGACTAATGAAGATTTGCATGCAATGATCCTGAGCTGAACGGTCAGGAATGCTTGAGTGTCACTCCACTATTTGAAAAATGTGATCAACATGTTGCTGTTTAGTTTACTTATCAAAACACATTCCTTTTCACCCAAACATGTGAAGAATTGTATCTGCTATGCAACACGCAGATGATGTCATATTTTCAAATGTGCAGTATCTCACACTTATAGTCAGACTTCTACAGTGTTACTGACAGTTGATACAATGTCTACACTAGCTTATGCACTTAAATAGTTAGGGTGTGTGTCTGTGTGTGTGTGTGTGTGTGTGTGTGTGTGTGTGTGTGTGTGTGTGTGTGTGTGTGTGTGTGTATGCATGCGCATCTCTAGTGCTAGGTAGGAATGGCTTCACCAATGGATCTAATGTGTGCACACTTCCACTCAGGAAAAACATTTACACCAGGAGAGGGCTTCCCTATCAATTTCTTCCCCTTTTAGCCCAAACATGTGATCTGCAAAACAATGATGATGTCATCCTTTCAATGTGCAGTATCTCACACTTATAGTCAGACTTCTCTAGTGGCACTGGCAGCTGATACAATATACTCTAGACCATTTACATTAGATAGATAGGTGTTCAAATCCAGCAATTACTCACTAGTATTAGTGTGCATGCACACACATGTGTGTGTGTGTGTGTGTGTGTGTGTGTGTGTGTGTGTGTGTGTGTGTGTGTGTGTGTGTGTGTGTGTGTGTGTGTGTGTGTGTGTGTGTGTGTGTGTGTGTGTGTGCGTGTGGAAGATACTGAAATGTGGCTTTGTAACTTACAACTCATGCTCAGCCCCTCCCCCCCAAAAATACTTGTTTTTCCGCAAATCCCTGTCTTATGAAAAACAAAATTTAAAATCCTCTGTCTTAATAATGCAATCATTAAAGTTACTTCTCATGACAAATTATTAGGGATGATAGTGGATGATAATCTTAAAATTGATCTACATATACCAAATTGCATAAAAACTCACCAAAACTAGGATGCTTTAAACAGCCAAAATCTTTCTCACCAATGCAACTAAAACTACACTTGACACTACTTACTTCCTCCTATCACTATTTTATGGCACAGCCATCTTTACTAATCTCCAGGCATGACAAAAATCAAAACTTGAACAATGCTATAACAGAGTGTCAACATTTGCAGCACATACCCCTTTCAGAACCCACCACAGTATAGCACTACAAAACTTAAATTAGTTAGAACTACCCCATCAATTAACATATACACAACTTTTTACCACCTTGAAAATTATCTAGAATCCATCTGTTTGTCCAACTCTAAAAAAAAATCATACACAACTACGTATCCAGTTAGTCATTATGATTCAATAACCAAAACTCCTCTTTGTCCATAAACCTATCAAATCTGCTGAACATGATCTGTACTTATACCATGTTGCTTAGCCCTGGAACTCCTTAACTGTATCCATCAGGTCAATACCCTCCATCCAGTCCTTTAAAATCATTTGGAAAGACTTCCTAGCCAAAATCTGGCTCTGTTCTTGCTTAATCCCAGGATAAACTGTTTGTTTGTCTTTTCAGCTTTTCCCGGTTAGGGGTCGCCACAGCGGGCCACCAGTCCACTAATGATTGGCAGTCGATTTTTATGGTGCCGAGTTGTCAGCCCGACTCCCAACCTTCAGCAAAGGCACGCCCATTCACCCATGTCTTTCGGAGGCCACTCGACCTCCAAGATAAACTATATCCCTAAAAATTAACAAGTACCTTTCCATATCTTATACCTTTTTACTCTTCCTTTTTCACTCACTCCTTACTTCAATCATTTTTCTTCCTGATCCTCTTTCTAAATATGCCATAACCCTGTTTTTTCTCTCACTTCATATTGAAATTCCTGTTCGTATTATACTAATCTACCTTTAAGTTCTCTATAAAGTGGCCAAAATTTCTCTAAATATTAAATCATTGTCATATAAATTGTATCTGTTCTTAACTAATGTTTTCACATTGTCTAATTTGGTACAGTTATTTAATAGTAGATGTTTCTGTATTATTTTTGACAATTGCAAAACCATTGTTGTTAAATGTTTTTGCAATACTTTGGAGCTTTTCTTCCTAGGCCTCCTCTGAAAATGACCACCTGCCTAGTCTGACTTTCCCTTGAATCAAATGTTAATAAATAAATAAACTGTATGTGCCACATGGGAAGTCATACCACAGGGGCCACATAACATCTATTTGAATTGGATGAAATCATCAATGTGTTGAAAGGCCTTTGTTAGGCCTAAAAGGGATGGGAAAAGTTTGTGGGAATATTGGATAAGGCAATCTTTAATGTCAATACATGTCTGTTGGCCTTTACTGGATTTCAACAGCTGCCTATGCAAGTCCACAACTTAGAGAGCTATATATTAACTGCACACATCATAGGCAAATTCTTAATATAAATGTGAGATAGAACATATTTGAAGGTATGACATCATTATTTTGTTGTAAGGCATATGTGTGGCTTAAAAGTGAGTGAAAGAGTATTGTGAGCTCTCTCCTTTTGTCACTATCTTACCCACATGTGTTGGATAATGTAGTCATCCCTGTAACTCTAGTAACACACACATACACACACACTCACAATATTCAGAGAATGCCAGATTCAAACAACTGCCGGTCTAAGTCCAAATGCAAGAAAGGATTAGTATCAATCTCTGGCACCACAGGAGAAGTCTTACTACAAGGGTTTTATAGGGCAAAATGGATGGCCTCATCAGTGTTTAGCAAAGTATATGTCTGGACTAAAAAGGAATAAAAGTAGGGAGAGAGCCCTCTTCCAGTGTAACCTACACATCAGATCTGTGGTTGAAACAATTCTTACTTAGCTCTATATCACACGAGCACCAAGAAAAGTGAGTCATTGTTGAATTTGAACAGCTACCTATCTAGGTGCAAAAGCTACATTACATATCAATGTGAGAAGATTATATCATTGCTTTGCAAAGTAAATGTGTATGCTAAAAGTGATGGGTGTGTCTCTCCCAGTGTAAATATACAGATTAGATCTGGGAGTAAAGCCATGCCTACCTAGAACTAGATTTACACACACACACACACACACACACACACACACACACACACACACACACACACACACACACACACACACACACACACACACACACACACACACACACACACACACACACACACACACACACACACACACACACACACACACACTCACACACTCTCTATCTCTCTATGAAATACGTGAGTCAAAGGAAGGTTATATCATCACTGTTTTGCAAAGGTGTGTTTGTTCGTGTGTGTGTGTGTGTGTGTGTGTGTGTGTGTGTGTGTGTGTGTGTGTGTGTGTTTGTGCGTGTGTGCATGTGCGTGCATGTGCATGTGTGTGTGTGTGTGTGTGTGTGTGTGTGTGTGTGTGTGTGTGTGTGTGTGTGTGTGTGTGCACTAACAGGGGCTGGGAATGATACAAAAACTCTGTTCCAGTGTAGACATATACATCTGAACTGTGTGTGTGTGTGTGTGTGTGTGTGTGTGTGTGTGTGTGTGTGTGTGTGTGTGTGTGTTTGTGTGTGCGTGCGCTAACAGGGGCTGAGAATGATAGAAAAGTTCTGTACTGGTGTAGATATATACATCTGAACTGTGAGCAAAACAATTCCTACTTAGACAACAATCAACATTAGTTGGGGATAAATTGATTGGCTGTGTACCTTGCGGCCATCCTTCCTCATGCAGATATATAGTTAAGTCCAAACAATTTACCAGTAAAAATACATAGAATATTTATGATATAAATTTTTAGGGCATTGTAGTACTGACTGGCTTGTTTATTTGGCAACTTGTTCATGTTCTGCATTTTATGTTGGTCAAACCTCTAGGTCTTTACGCATTCGCATATCTGAACATTTGAGTGATATCAGGAACAAAAGATTGTCTAGTTCCTTATATAAGCATACAATTAAATATCAGTCTGCACAGTTTAAATTTGTAATTATTGATCATACTGAGGGGGACAGAACCTCCAGTTGGGTTGGCATACCATTTTAAATCAAAAGGAGAAAAGTTGGATAATTAAGTTAGGGGGTTTGTTTAACCCAAGCTTAAATGAACATTTTTAATCAACAAATTGGAAGCTTTTGTGTCTGTGACTTAATGTATTTAAGGCTTAGAGTCTTTAGTCATTTGTTTTCACTGAGGAAGACATCTTATGCTGAAACTGGTCTGAATATATTTTTCGGAGTTTTGTGGTTTCCACATTACCCTAATGGTGTTGCTACAACAATAAAAAAGTTTGTTCCACTAGTTTGGTGTTGGCCATCTTTTTGATTGATAGGCAGAATGTCGATCCAAAAAACAATCGAGTTACACTACAGCGAACGGGTAGTGTAGGTCGATCATTTGGTTAGACATTGTGCAGAGAGGTTGCACTTCAGTGAGGAACAGGGAATTAGCCCATTTCCTCACTGTAGTGCGATCACGGCGTTGGTATATTTAATGTACAGGGGGAGTGGGGGGTGTAGCCCCCTTGCAAAATACTAGAAGTAACATACCATTGACTGTAGAGTTCAATGGTACATTAAAGTGCATTGTAGGAAGTGAGTGATGTCACCTCCTGCTATGTTGAATACATCGAACCATGGTGGTCGATGTATTCAGTTTCGCTTTGGGTTTACATTCGAAATTTTGTATCCAGCATTTTGAGTCAACCTTTGTTATTGGTCGACCAAAGCAAATCCACAAAACAATGAAAACTAAAAACTGCGAAATTTAAAACCTCGAATACCGGAAGTTTTGTATTTCGCGGTTTAACTACACACACACACACACACACACACACACACACACACACACACACACACACACACACACACACACACACACCATCCACCACACAAACACCACAATTACTCTACTACATGAAAGCAGGGGGGCAAGCTCCCCTGCACCCCCCATGTGGGGGGCTGCACCCACCACACCCCCCTACTTAAATATTCTCACTCCAAGGTCACACTACATATAAACACACACAAAACACCACCACACAAGCTACTTTCTCTTCACACATCACAGCAACAAAATGCACTGACACACACCACAGCCCCTACCCAAACCCATTAACACACACACACACACACACACACACACACACACACACACACACACACACTTACCTGAATACATAACCATAGCGGAACTTTAGAAATGCAAAATTCAAAACCTCTGGTATTCGAGGGTTTGAATTTTGCGCTTCTAAACTTTCGCTATTATGTGGATTCGGCTTCTTGGGCTCAAAATACTGAAATTCGAGATTTCAATATTTTGAGCTTCTGAACGGAACCCATATACATATATATATATATATATATATATATATATATATATATATATATATATATATATATATATGGTTCCACTTGAAATGATCAAACTACCACATGATCGAATTGCAAAATGTCGAGACCACAATGTCGGATACTTAAAATATCGAAAATACACATGATAGACACACATAATGTCGAATCTAGACCTGAAACATTGTATAGTGATAAACAATAGAGAATAAAACCACGCAGTCATCATAATATTGAATACTAAACTGATGAGAACACAAACTTCCCTTATGACCTGTGCCCTAGGGATATTTCAAAATTATATCTTCAAATGCCCAATGAGAAGTGAATTATTTGGATCATATTTTCCATCTTGTTGTCTGAAATAAATCGGTGCACTCCAAAATATAACAAAAGTACGTAAATCCCCACAAGTAGTGAAGTATTTCAAAGAATTCATAATAGCAAACACCAAACCAGTACTTCAATAAACAATATTTACAATGATGTGAGATCAAAGCTTCAGCACACTTGCAATAGCCTTTAAAAAGCTGATAGTATTGTAACCTTCACATTTAATGACCAGCTTCTGCTTACAACACCAATACCTTATGACATTCACAGTCTGCTCTAAGTTGTACACAAATCCATCGATAATTAGAACATCCTTACCCTTTTGTGATTTTGTTAACAGGTAAAGATGTCCTACTACTCCAGGGCATAAGTTTGTATTCTCTGCCATGTTGGAAAGCTGAGATCTTTTTCTTAAAGGGACAAGTCCTGTTAAATGTATTACCATGCTTCAAATCATGATGGTAGAGGCACATGCAACTGTTTACTCAATTTTCTGCTGTAGATTTGATATTCTGCTACTTGATGTTTTACATTTGTGATATTTCAAGTATCCGACATTGTGGTCTCAACATTTTGTGATTCGATCATGTGACAGTTCGATCATTTCAAATGGAACCATATATATATATATATATATATATATATATATATATATATATTTATATATATTTATATGTATATATATATATATATATATATGTGTGTGTGTGTGTGTGTGTATATGGGATACATACTGATTGATACAATAGGCATGTGGCAGGGGGATATGGTCAGACAGGTATGTAGAGGTCGCTGTCTGTATGTAGAGATATATTACCACATAGCAGGTCTTTGTGAGGAAGAGGCAAAGTGTAGGAGCATGCCCAGTGGGACTGTCAGTACTTACAAGGTGATTCAAGGCCAGAGCTACCTGCACCTCAGGCTGGGATTTTGTGTGCTACAGACATTAACAGCTGCACCTGTTTCCACAGTACAGCACTTCCCTGACATTGTCCATGGCATTCCCTGGCTGTGTACTGTAATTAATATGTTACCAGGGTACATGATGTTACACCTCCAAAAGGGTGACAGTCTGCATACCTCTCACTATACCTCTCAACTTCTTACAGCAAGAGATCTGGACAAAGCCATTAGTAAAGATGGGACAAAGGCCTAAACATAGGGACACTTGTTTCATACTGCACTTACAAACTTAGAACGGTGATAGAATAACAGATTTTGTTTTAGCATGAATTTTCTGAAGGGTATGATATCTGACACTCAAATGCCTGTCATTATTTTCTAACATCAGTCTTTAATGCTTTGCCAGAAAACCATAATTTTATGAACAGACCAAATATATGAAGCAAAACTCTTTACAGTTGAGAAGTATGCTTCTTACTGTACGTTTTTGTTATAATGTCCATCATTTCACCCCATATGTCTGGCCTGTTTCTCATACATTTGTGGTGTTCCAGTAAAATGTTGTATAAGGCAGTCAGTGAATAGTACTAACTGCAGGCAAACATTTGAGTGTTGGACTTTATATCCTTCAGATATTCTGCACTGACGCAACCAGCTTTTATATTAGCCACCTTCCAGGTTAATCACAGCATCTGAATGCCTGTCTCTAGTTTTGGCCCTGAGTCCCCCCATTCTCTCTGACTTTCTCCAGCTTTCATGATGTAACAGATTGAGGGGTAAGAGAGTCTCTGGGGACACCACTATATGGCTAACTCACATGCAAAAGATGTGGATACTGCCAGATTCAAACTATCAACACTATCACCCATGCTAATGTCCCTAGTCTACTGAGCCACACAGGCTGCCAGACAGTGATGTGTCATTCATCACACAATCAACTGCATACAGACATACATTGTCACACCTGCATTACATGAGACATAGAACGTGTGGCCAGATTCTGTGTCACAGCCCTGGAACTGGCTAGTCTGCTGATATATCATTGCAGATTTACTGTTACAGCAGTTATATGTTTACACTGACATGTTGGTGGTGGGAGACGACCAGCCCATGCTCTGCTGGCATGGACAGTTGTGCAACTGTTGTGTGAGCCCACTGTTTGCCATCTCCCTTGCATAATGTAGTGGACTTGTCAGCCATGAGGCCCAGTGCATATTATGGACCACATACTTTTGGATAGAGTACCTGTTGTCCCAAGTGGCTGTTAGATCTTCCCAAGTAGCTCAGTAGCCCACTATATTCTCTTGCATACATGCATCAGGTCCATGCATATGCTAACATATGCTAGTACCCCTTACAAGTGGCGAATAGGTGTGTGACTTACCTTGTGAATGCAGCAGTTGGCAGACCTGTAGTTCAGGGCTGACTCTGTCTGATACATGCAGTACACAGCCAATACATGGTTAGGTACAGGTTGTGTGGGCTGGCATCACTTTTACTAATATATGCGAGTCAGAGTAAGGTGTCAGTCCCTAGGGCCCGAGGTTGTCAGTGCATGTGCTATGCGTTGTCTCTTGGCCAAGGCCAGGGCATACTGGGTATGCCTACATCTACCTAGAGGGACAATCTCAGGGGTTTCCTCCTCAGAGTCCCCCTGTGAATGTGGCTGTGGTAACCTAGGCAAACACTTGCCATGAAGGTAAACATTGCTCAGCACTCAGTGTACACTCCCTCATGAAAGGTTACACAGTGGAGCACCATGCAAATATACTCAAACATGATGACACATGCGCCTCAAAGGTAAACAAACTTAGCAGACACTGTAGACAGCCCCCTGCCCAGCAGAGAGCTGCTCCATGCAAACAAGTGCTACTGAGCTCCAATGAACTTACAAGTACTCAGGCACATCCCCCTTTGATGTCAGCTACCTCTTCTGTGGACACCAACATGGTTCTGTTCTTACATGGATGGGATCTGTGGACGTGGATACCCATTTGTGCCATTCAGTAACTCTACCTCATTTGCACAGGGATCCATGCATGCAACCTGGATACAACACAGTTCCAGCCACTGCCTGCTTAGCAAAATTCCACCATTGTAGATACCCCATGCAGGATCCTATAATACATTACTGTCAAATGGTAATAACTTTGGTTTTACATTTTTTTTTCATATCAGCTTGTTTGCGGACTGTGGTGCACCATGCAAACATACCCAGATTATTAAAAAAAAATTTAAATTATTTTCCATATGGGTTTAGACACACAGTGGATAGTTTTGCACATGTCTGTGGCTGCTATGCTATTTCCGCCCATCTACCTGCACTTTTACATCTCTTTTTGTTCTTTTTAAATCCCGTACATGGAATGTTTCTGTGGACAGTACAGATACCAACACGGGGTCTGCAGGACTGCCTATCTGCTTCCTAGATCGTTCTACCTCCCTCATTTGCATGCAAATCTCACCTGCTTATTTGGTGATCTGCATGCCATGGATACTTCTGTGTAGGCCCACTCATATGCACTGCTCAGCACTGTTTACTGGGTCACACACTTGCTTACTTTCATGTAAGCAGTGTACCACTGTGCCTACATGGAAAAAAGTCCATGTAGGATTGAATTCCTCCAAAACTCAAAGTCTTTAATGAGTTGTTCACTTGCATTTCCAAGAGAACTCTGATAATGTTGCCACGGCATAATACCTGGATGGAGATTATCATGTTTCACATTGGAGCATGTCTTTAATTCATTATTTCCTGGTGAGAACATTGTTATGAAAAAAAGCTTTTGCACCTGAAGCAGTTGGCAAGGCCAGCTGTTTTCTGATAAGGTAAAGTCACAGACTTCTGCTGAATCATTATATTTATTTACATAGCAACTTACTGAGAAGTCACAGATTTATGTCTTAAACTAGGGGTAAACCTCCAGACAGACTGACTATGGAGAAATTGTGTCTGGCAAAAATTATGGACTTTGGTGGTGCTTTGTCTGTGTTTTTCAAGGGGTGGGGGCACATAAACTTGCATTTCATACAACAAAGACTCACCAGATTTTTCGAATAATATGTAAATGTAGTCAGGGACCTGACTACTTGTTTTGGTAGTTCCCACTCTTCTGACCATCTTGTGCAGTAGTTGTCAGGAAAACCTTTTATTTAGCTCAGCTAATTGCCAAAGGAATGTCATCAAGGTCTAAAGAGGTAATCACTCCATTATACTCACCGTTGAAAAGGCCAGTTATCGATTACACCACCACCTTTGGCATGTATCTCATTAAATATACCAAACAATTAGAAGGACACCAAAGGTTCCTAATCAAAGAGATCTCATGCATAAAGTCAGTGAGTTACCAGGAGGGGTTTTTTTGTGTCTTACAGATTTTTTAGGGGAGATCTCTGTCTTGTTTACCCCATCATTGTTGACTCTACTGTCATGGGCCTCCTGTTTTTCTGCAACTCCAGTATACCAGAAACAGGACCTAAATCTTCTCCAACAGATAAATAAAACATATCGGAGGGGCAGGTATATAACTCAGCACCTCCCAAACCTCTGAAATTAACTTATCCTGTGGTTTTACATAAAAGTTTACATATTTGTTGCAGCCAAACAAACATTTCAAAAGCCAAACATATGTACATATTTACATAAGAAGGAGCAAGAAAAAGAAAAAGCAGAAAAAAAAGGAGAAAGGAGGAAGTTGGAGAGTAAACTTGGGTGTAGGTTATTCAACTCTATATAGGTAGGAATCATCTGCAGATTATGCCCCTGGCTGAGAATGTTAGCGATAGGTTCAACAGAACAATATGGAGGGACAGCTACATGTTACAGAAGATATCAGTGCTGTGGAGCAGACCCCTATCCATGTTAAACAAAGCTCATCCTTGTCCATTTTCAACTTGGATCTATTGACGGCTAGTAGAAAAGTTTTCCCAGGACTGTCCCTTGTACTACTAATGGACAGAGGCAACTCCTAAATGCTTCATCCCATACATGTATCCCCTCAAATTATCGCATGATCCGTGTTATTCTCATTAAGGGTAATATATAATTATCAACCATGGCATGGGTAAGGCCAATCTATTACCAAATGGGATAGGTTAATTCAGGTAGAAAAGGGGAAATTAGCTAAAAATGGCCAACAAGGGCTTCTAACCTAGTACTTACCTATGAACCTATTAGATTCTGTGGAGTTGTACTAGAGCGGTTAGGTAGTATCTGAAAGGTAGGTTCGCAGACAGTTCAAAATAGGCATATAAATAGTAAACAGGTGGGGGTATGTCTCTTGTTAGGGACCTACTCTGCAGCAAGAACAGAAGACTGGATGGGGTATCCACCAATTTATTCTAGGATTGACTAGTATGGCTCCTGGGGAAAGGAGTTGTGGCCTGAGGGAAGGCACTGACAAGGCATAAATAAGCATAAGACTCCATGGCATTGGAATATTTATAAATCTATGAATATATGATATATTCCTACTTATTCCATCTACAGCTATCACTAAATAAACATATACATATCACAGGAACTTTGCAAAGTAATGGCACATTGATGATTCAACCTAATAGTGTTTGAAAGATAATCCTATACAGAAGTCCACTGTAGCATTTGATAACAGATATTAATATAATTAATATAATGTCCATTTGTATTTAACACACTTCTTGTTGTTTCACAAAAATCTTTAGTAACTAAGGTATGCAGCATGACTTCAGTGAGCAGAGTCCCAATGCCAGAGACTTATTTCTGTTTTCTATATAACATCAGGGAGCAATTAAAAATCTTAAAAAGCTTTTACTGCTAAAAGGAAACTGGTGTTTAATGTTAGCTTTGCTTCATTTCCTGACTTTTACATGCATAGTTCAAGTCTGGATCAAACTCTTGGGAGCAGGACATATCCCTGAGTGATATACACAGCAGGAGCACTGTACCAGTTCATCATTAAACGGCTGGATGATTTAAAAGTTGTAACATAACTACAGGCTCTTCCACTAATTTCACTTTTGTCAGCATTTAATGACTATGCTCTAACTGGATACCTTTATGAATCTTTTTATCACTGAAGTGATGTCTGGCAGTGCCTTGACAAGTAGCTTGACATTTTTTTTTTGGAATATAAAAAACATGTATTATAAGCAGAAATGTCCCTTAAAGTAAAGATGCAATTTTGCACATAATATTCATTGGAAGATCTGTACGATATGAGAGCTGCAAAAAGATTTATATCCCACAGTTGTTTTAATTAGAAACAGCTTTGCTAAAAGAGGACAGCTGTGTTTGTGGTTTTGAGCTTAAATAACAAACAATATGAGGTTTTCCTGGGGCAGTGGTACTCGAGGTTCAGAACAGAAAACATTGACCCAGTCATTTCAGTTTGAATATTGCTATAGCCACTATTTTTTTGTCTAGTGTAATGAAAGTCATTTATTTTACCAATGTACGGTCTTATATTCTTTCTCTTCCTATTTTTAAGTTTTTGTGCATAACTTTTCTTTCTGGATGATCTCACTTCATGCCATGCAATGCATATTAAAAGCTCTATTGTGTTTTTAAGGCTAGCATTTTTGTACTGTTTTTAAGTCCTTCAAGTGCCTTAAAAGTATTATGTCTCGTTCTTAAGGACATGAAAACCAAACTATACTTAATGTTTAAAATTTTGTAAATACATTCGTCTGCACAAGGTTTCAAGGAAGTTGTTTCATACAAGCATCATTGCTGGTAAAACAACAACAAACCCCTCACTGTCATGGTTTTTGAAACTAAAAAGAGCTCACACTACCAAAACTGTTGACAAGTAAAAGGCATATAATTTGTGGTTTTAGAAAGATGTACATGTTTTAAACTATATTTATGCTCTACTTTCTTGGTGTAAATGAAGATACACATACTATTGTTAATATACTTCACCACAGTTGAACCACAGTTTCATGGATTTTTTTGTAGTTAACAAAAGAAATGATGAAATATGTGGCTACTCTACTCTTTCAGTAGGTGATTGAGGACTGCAAAAGATATAGTGAAACAATCCTCCAAAAACCAAGAAGAGTTTGTAAATTATTATTTAATGGCATTTTAATAGTGGGGAAATTTTAGCAACTATTGATAAAAGAAAATTATTTGGAATATTAGGTCTGCAACAGACTTGATAGAGTGAAGACTCACATTAGTAAGAACATTGATTAATTAATTCATTTTTAGTCACTTGCTTTATGCCATATATCAGTGCAGTGGGTACTGGAACATGTCCCAGCAAGCAATAGTAAGATCATGCCCAACAAATTTAATTAGTTCTTCTGAATGTGCCATTTAACTTATGGTCTGAAAAGGGAGGAAACTGTGCGATCTACTTTGATTCCAAAGAAATGTCCAAAACCATTTCAAACAGATGATTTCACTTCAACTTCCACATCTGCTGGGTCCTCTAAGGATTTGTTTTGCGTGTTGCCATATTTAATATTTTCATCAACAGACTCATGCTGACTCATCAGAGGCTGAATATCATTGTAGACGTTGGTGACTCTGTCCTCATCAACAATGGTAGCTCTTCTACTGTCTTGAGTTTTAGATAAAAGTCATAATTTGTTTTTTTACAGTGCTACACATACCTCAGCCCTCTGCAAAGCCACGGAAGACCAAGACCACCCACTATAACATCAGCAGCAGACATCTTGATGTTAAGATATATAATTTCCCCTCCCTCTTGTGAGGCCACTGGAACTGTCACTACCTTCATATAAGGGGATACTGGTTCTCTGCTTTCATATCTATGACATCCTCTCTGAATCATTTCTTCTCCTTTGATACATTTACAAATTTTATTGCATAAAGCATGGTATCAAACTGAAAGCATGCTACAAATTCAGATAATACTTTTCAAATCTGAGACCAGATTGGCCACATGAAAAATGTCTTAATCCCATAGCTTGAGTTTGGCACTTCAGACTGCCCACTGACATGGCATAAAAATCCAGTAATCACTAAGAATACCATCTGTGCAGATTTGTTCTTCAGGCCATATGGGTCATCGACCACTGTATTTTATTTGACAGACTCAGGTATTTGACATTAACAGCTAGGAGAGATTTTCCATCTTAATGTTGTTGAGTCTTTCTGCTTTTCCCGGTTAGGGATCGCCACAGCGGAACTCCGGTCCACTAATGATTGGCAGTAGATTTGTACATGCTGAGTTGCCGACCCTGACACACAACCTTCAACGAAGGTATGCCCATTCACACATGTCTCCACACAGAAGACGATCTAGCTGAGAATCGAACAGGACATCGTCTTACTTTGAAGTGACAATGCTACCGCAGCACTTCATGCTACTCAAGTCAGAAGTGACAAACTTCATGACACCCATGCAAACGGGAGCTGAAAGTTCAACTGCTGAATCCTACACTAAGGTACTGTACGAGCACATCCACTCATGCATAAATTATGCCATTCCAAATAGAACCAAGATGCTCTCATCCAAAAAAAAAGTAGCCAATCTGGTGGTCCCCTGCCATAAACAAACTTTAAAATAAAAGGAAGAAACTGTTGCAGAAAAGAGGAAAATCCCAGGATGTAAAAAACCTCCTTACCAGCCTCAGTAAGAAACTGAGATCCCTCATAAAATCCTCCAAAGCTAGTTACGAAAATAAAATTGCCAAAGATTCCAAAGACAACAGCAAGGCATTCTATAACTATGGCAAGAATCCAAATGGCAATGCTCAGATCTGCTCTAAGCTAAAACAGAATGGCATTAAATATACTGATCCCAGGGATATTGCCAATATCCTGGCAGATTGATTCAGTGCCAACTTCACCCCCCTCTCACCCCCTAAATGGCCCATCTCAATACCGGAAGATTGCCAAATTCCGGTAATAACAGCCACACAGGTAAAAAACTCACTCTCCAAAGCTAAGAATACAGCATCCATGGGACCAGATGACATCCCGGGCTGTGTACTACATGAACTACAATATGAACTGGCACCTCACCTAAGTGTCATGCTTAATCATAGTCTTACCTCAGGTTTTGTGCCCACTGAGTGGCGCACAGCTACAGTTATCCCACTCCACAAGGGGGGATCCACCTTGGATCCCGGAAACTACTGCCCCATCAGTCTGATAAGCCTTATCTGCAAGGCCATGGAGCATATTATCATGGAACTTATAAACAAAGACATTGGCAACCTTCAAACACTGGACCCCACCTAGTTTGGGTTCATGAAGGGCCGATCTTGTCTCCTGAACTTGACTGACTTCTTCGAATCAGTCTCCAGAGCATGGATAAGGCTAAGGTGGTCCACACAGCCTGTCTAGACCTTGCCAAGGCCTTTGACACCATCCCCCACTCTGGAATCATAGATAAACTTACTAAGCTGGGCATTAATCCCTACGTCACCGAGTGGGTTGCTAACTGGCTTACTGATAGAACCCACACTGTAAAAGTAGCATACTCCAAATCCAGCTCCAGACAAGTGACAAGTGGAGTACCTCAGGGTTCAGTCCTGGGACCACTCTTGTTTGGCATCTACTTCTCTGAAGTACAAGCCAACACTAAGGGACTCTGGATAACAAAGTTTGCAGATGACTGCAAAAACTGGGATCCATTATTGAATCCCCAAATGATGTGGATACTCTACAAAAGGGCCTTACAGAAACAGATGCTTGGTGCCAGAGCCATGGGCTCAAGCTCAATGCCAAGAAATGTATAGTTATCCCCTTTGGGAAAAAACATGTATCCGTGAATTACCATATAGGTGGCAGTAGACTAAACTCCGAAAGTTTGATAAGAGACTTAGGGACACAGGTGGACAGTGGTCTCACCTTTGATAACCACATCGCCACAACAGTCAGGAAATCCTTCTATGTGGCACACCTCATCACTAAGGGCTTTTCATCCAGAAAAAAGGAGGTCATTGTCCCACTGTACTCATCCCTCATTACACCCATTATAGAATACAATGCCCCGTTTGGTATGTACCTCTCAAGACATCTGCAACAACTGGAAAGGCCACAGAAATACCTCACTAAAAGAATCACAGGCCTAAAGCAGATGCCCTATGCTGACCGCCTTAAAAAACTCCAGCTGTACTCTGTCGCATATCGTCTACTCAGAGGTGATCTTTGCTTAACATACAAGGCCATGTCAAACCCAGAGCTGTTGGACATGCTGCACTTAAAGAAATCCCAATCCCTCAGAGCCACATGCTCCAGGGATCTAAACCTTGTCATCACAATAAACAAAACATGCTGGAGGGATAGGTTCCTTACCCAGAGACTCCCCAGACTCTGGAATAGATTGCCCATACATGTCAAGCAGAGTGCCTGTTTGGCCCTCTTCAAAAGGAACCTTGACAATTGGATGGGAGAAAGGAAATTCACCCCGGGGATCACGTCAGTCACCCTGCTAGACAGGGGTCCAGGGAAGTAAATAGTGTGGGAAGAAATAGCCATGGAATTGTTATGGCTAGGCTTGTATAGGCCCTAGGGCTGATAGTCTAGTACCAACCTATGTACCAAACCTATAAACTTTATTTTGGTAGGGACTGATCTCCTCTTGGCAACTGGATTCATTTCTGGCAGGCAAGTCAGCACCTTAGGTCTTTCTCCTCCTGTTCTCAAACTCTGAAAAAAATGTGCATGGCATTGAAAATTGGAGAATGCTTTATTATAATTAATAGCTGCTCTGGGGAGCAATCTTTTCACTAAACTAATTGTGAGACAGAAGAATGACATTTAAATCTACCTTAGTGCTTGCTATAAGGTTTTTCACAAGCGTCTTTACAAACCCAGCCTCCCCTCCTGTACAGTTTTCTAATTTTGCACATTGTTTATGCTTTAATTCTTATACACCTCCTACCACCAAATAAGCTATTGGTTTAATCTGATTTGCACCCCAGTGTATATTACAACTGACACACAAACACTTTTTGAAAGGTGGTAAAATATTTCACCCTTCTATATTTTTTTATAAGTGGTAGCACATGGAACAGATAAAGCTCCATATACTACAAAGAATTCTAATCACATCTCACTGCTCATAACCCTTATTATGTGCTGTCAACATGGATGCCAAGAGTCACCTCTTGAGCTTTGTTGCCAAGTTGAATGTTTTGTCGTCCGTCTTGAATGAATATCTTAGTTATGATCCTCTATGCCAAATGTGATACAAAATGGCCACAATAAAGTATTCCAAGTTGCTTTATAGAAATGTACAGTAGTCCTGCAAAGACAGAATAATAGGTATTTAACTTGATCATGGCAGCAGGGTCAGCTTGAGTATGTACACTTCAGATGTTCAATTTTGGGAAAAGTAATTAATTATGAACACAATAACTAATGTAGTTCAAGTTTGTTTCCATGTAAACACATAGTAGCCCAAGTACTCCAACTTGTTTCACACAAATGCACACTAGTCCTTCTAAGCCAGTTAACTGAGGAAATGAAGAGGCTAAGTTGCTTTCATCCTCAAATGGCCTACACACTCCCCACTCAGCAGTTAAAGTTACTTTATTTTGTATACCTCATTTGAATGTGATGATGAAAAATAAACTGTCAACCTTATACCCCAAGAATCACACTTGGATTATCTGTGACTGATTTTCCTTCAGTCATGATATTTAGATTGTGATATTTTTGAAGCATAATTTAGTTCACTCCAATAGTGACTGCAATCCTCAACAATTTTTCATAAAAACATAATTTTTGTGAGGAATCAATCAGAACTATAAGTTAAAACTGGTAACATATTGTGAAATTAGGGAAAATTTGCTTGCGTGCAGCTCCACTAGTCTAACATACCAATTTCTCACTACTGTTACTCAAAGTTCCTCGCAATACACATCATTCACATTTTCTCCCAGCATCTCAGCATCATGGGCATTTACTGCATATGTGTTAAAAAAAAAACAAATTCATCCACACAAATGACATTTAAACACTAAAATGAGTCAGCAGTGTTGACCACAACAATAATATTTACACTGATCAGATGCCTCGTTCCTTGTTGAGTTGTATGATGTATGCTCTGAAATGCCCACCTCCCCCTCCAAAGTCATGTAACCTAGGCCACTGCCTGAATATAATACACCAGGTGGATAAAAAGTAGTTATTTTATGAGTGACCATTACAGTGAATAACATAAGTTACAAATCAGAAATCTCTGCCTATATCTTTGGTACATAAAACAGTACTCACCAAGCACTGCATCCATTTATTGCTAGTGGAGATAAATTAAAAAAACAGTTTCAAATGACAAGAATGTGTCATTATTACCAAAGATTCATGAACTTAGAATTTTAATTGATTTTATAATTTTATACTACAATGTTTAAAACACAACCACATTGTATTTTGAAACATTTAAAAATAATCTTGAAAATATTTTCCTCTAAAAATATCAGGACATTTGAATTATATAAAATTACTTTTTTGGTAGGCAACTACCCAAATCAGGACTGTCCCATATAGTAATGGACAGATGACAGCCTTACAAATCATGACTGTCCTATGAAGTAATGGGCAGATGACAGCCTTACAAATCAGGACTGTCCTGTAATGTGATGGATAGATGACTGTCTTACAAAAACAGTTTGGAAGGTGTTCTTTCGAGTACACTCTTTATCCTTCTCAATGGCTAATTAAAACTTTCACAAATAAGACAGCAATATATAGTCATTTGTAGGTTCATTAATTCATTGAGATTCATATTTGTCAGCAGAAGGAAACACTTATGTCTGTGTAGTTTGCGCATTTCAGTGCAATAAGTGCATTTCTGCTCATTCTTCCTTTCCAGGATCTCTGTGTTCTTTTCATCTTTCCCAGATACACCTTGACTCTCTCTCTCTCCTTCCCATTTATGCACCATATGGTACATCGGGCAACAAGCACCTTTCAGTGCCTGTTGTTTCTGTAGCAGTTAGGGGTTTTATGGGCTCAGGTTGCTAGCCCAAGGCCCAACCCTCCTCAGAGGGTGCACATCTTGATTACCCTTGTAGATTTCCTTGAACCAAATACAATATAGTGCAGTAGGTTCTGACACAGGCAACTGGGTGAGAATACTTTTTATTAAGTTGAGTTAAAATAAAAAGAATAAAATGGACGAACTATGTTACAATGTATACACTGTAGTTTAAGCACTTTCATCTCTCACGGGAGACTTCATCAGAAACTGTTTGTTCATTCAATTAACATCCTTTTAAAACTCTCCATATTAGGTTAATTAAACATTTAAAGAAACAGCACATTTATGAATATAACCTTCTAAAATATATATGAAACACATACATTTTAATTTTTTTTAACAATTTTTAAAAACAATTACTAAAAGTACTGCTATTATATTTAGGTGAAATATGAATGTCATCAGGTAATTTTAATATTGGTCAGCAGCAGTACTTCATTAGGTTTAGGGTAAATCATGATCAGTATTCTTTAAGCTAGGAGCCCGTTTAGGAGATGGTAAGAATTACTTTTGTTTTTAATAATTTTTTTAGCAATAGTTTCTAAAAATTCTAAGAACATATGTGTTTCATATATTTTTTAGAAGATTACATTCATAAATGTGTTGTTTCTTTAAATGTTTAATTGACCTAATATAGAGAGACTTAAAAGGACGTTAATTGAATGAATGTAGAGTTTGTGATGAAGTCTCCCATTAGAGATGAACGCACTTAAAGTACAGCGTGTATGTTGCAACATAGTGTGTTCAATTTATTTTTTTTATTTTAACTCAACTTAATAAAAGTATTTCTCACCCATTTGCCAGTATCAGAGCCTAATTCATTGTATTGCATTTGGGTTGGTTTGGTAGTACGTGCCCTGATTTGTGAAGGTTACCCTTGTAGATTTCCTTCCCAATGCTCAGAATGTCAGCTTCTTCCAGGATTGCACTATTCTTTTGAAGGAAAAGAATTTTGTTTTCCTGTAAAATGAAAATTTGAATACATATAATTTTAGCTATTGCTGGTACTGGATTAAGTTGTATTTTACCATTGAGTAACACATTAATTGGGGTGACAGAGACAAAACAAAGTGTGATACATTTAATTTTAATACAACAAACTTTTTTGTTCTGAGTGTAGAAAAATATTTTATTGTCATAGGATCAATAAAACTGACAGAGGTTGAAGATGTCTTACATAGGGACTGAGAAATTACTGAAAAAGAATTGCTGCAATCATTCAACGGTATTGTAGTGGATTTATGATAATCCTAAATTATTTGCATAGGATTGTGACTTTAGTAGGTAAGCAGGGAAGCCCAAAAAGAGCTTAGTGGAAGAAGTTTAGATTATCAATATTATGCAAGTCATGAAAGGATAGTATACTTCTTGTAGCAGTTAGATAGAAGGGTAGTTGGTGTGGATAGTTGTGTTATAGAACACCTAGGACATGTGCCTCATATTTCATTGGTCATATCAAAATTCCAAAATAGGATCATCAAGAGTATAAGTATTTAGAGCAATCCCTGCAACTAAATTATTTCATTTCTAAACATAAATAAACAAATAAATAAATCCTGCTCCAAATCTTCATAGAAAAACTGCAGAGCATTCCTTTTACAGGTTTTATTGGGATAAATGCTTTCTTCCTTGTAGACTTCTTCTGACCTAGTTCTTACATCTAAACTACTATAAATACTGTTACAGAGGGGGTGCAGTACAGTGTGAGGCAACCCAGTTTCACCTGATTGACCACTCACCTGCTCAGAATAAAGTAATCTGATAAGATGTTAGACCATCCTAATTTGTACATGGGGGCTTTCCTCTGCTTAGAAAGAAGACATCTGATAGGTTGCTAGGCCTATCCTCATTTGTATGGGGATGTTCACGAGTGGTGCTTGGTGAGCCCATGTGTCCAAGCCTTGGAAATCTTATGTGTTGCTAAACTTTGTTATTGATCAATCCTCTATTAATCTAAAATCTGTCATTTTTTATGTATAAACTCAGAATCAATCAATTTCATAAACATGACTAACTAAATTTTGCAAATGGTTTACAGACATTCTTTTGGTCAACAAACATCACTATGTTAATTTAGCAAACACTTGCCATTTGATCTTGTAATCAGGTATTAGTTTCAGGTCATTGCATCTTAATTTTATTTTACAGCTTTGAAAACATTTACCATTTTCTGTATATATTTTTATGGAGCTCACAATTGATTGTGGTCCTTCCTATCAAAGCTTTATGGGGCCTGCTTGAACATGGCTCTTTTTTTATTTTTACTTTCAGTTTCAGTTTTTCTGTTTACTGATATTAAAACCTAATCATAATCAAATATACTGCTAACAGGCCAAGCAAACACAGAGACCACTTTTATGGGACTGTCTCTAACTGTAAAGAGCCATATAAGATGGGGCTTACATTAGGTTCTTTCCATCTGGGTTAGTAAATTGGCGTATGTCTTTCTGTGTGTTGTGTCCATGTTAGTACATGATATTTAAGGTCCTGACTTTTTGCCTGGGTATTGCATTCTGGACTGTTGCATTTGGTTTCACCCCTTATGGACTTCAGAAAGACCATATGATTTCAGAGGTGTAATCTGTCTTCAGAGGCAATATCTGCCTTCAGCCCAGTGATCAGTCCTTGGTGTTGATCCAGAATGCTGAGCAGCTGCTCACATGGCTTAGCTGTGTTTGCTTGGATGGTTTTATGGACATAAACTGTGGTCTGTCTCAACATTTCAGATCAGAAAATACCTAGAGAGAAAACATTATAAGCCTTGGTTTATCCTTAGATTTATGTAACTCAGAAACTGAGAGATGCACAAGGTTCTCAAAAAAAAGCTTATGGACTTTAGAGACCCTTACAATTTGCATGCCATGTGACTGTATAACATTGTGTTTGGTTATCTTGGGGTGTGTACTCAAAGTATGCAGCAGTAGGTTCACCCTTGTGTGTTTCTTGTATAGATTTGTTGGAGAGGAACCTTGTTTCATTGTTCATGCTGACACTGATAGCTAGAAAGCATACAGTATTCTGACAGTGGTTTATGTTAAATTTCAGGAAGGAAGTTGTGCTCTCTTTATGGGAGTAGAAGCCTTTCAGCTCTTTTTCATTTCCATTCCAGATAATGAAAAGGTCAGCTATGAAACAAAGGTGACAGCCCATGTGATGGTGAACATTTGAGGAATGTATCACGTCTTCCTCCCATTTTGCTAAAGCAGCATTAGCCAGGCTTGGGCCATGGCTGTCCTCATAGTGATCCCTGTGATTTCTTGGTACACTTTGAAATTACACTTGAAAAAAAATTGTTTTCCAGTAGTAGATGGAGAAGTTTTGTATTCAGCTCTGTTTCTCTGTAGAGGACCCTGTATTGTATCTGGTTAGTGCCTCCTCTACTACTCTGATGCAGAAGTTGTGTGGTAAAATGGTGTAAAGGGCTTTACATTAATTGTGATAAAATAAGTTTCAGATTTATAAATTTCAACATTGTAAGCCTTGTTTTATCTTTGGATTTGTGTATCTCAGAAACTGTCAAGAACACAAACTGTCTCCCATACAGAAACATTGCAGTTAGATACAGCCCTATAAAAGCAGGCTCTGTATTTGCTTTGTATGTTATAAGTATTTTAGATAGTGAATAGTTTTATATTCGTAAACAAAAAAAAAGAAAGAAACCGAAGATGAAAGTAAAAATAAAGAGCCCTGTATAAGTGGGCCCCATACAGCTTTGATACAAAGGACTGCAATGAAATAAGAGCTCCATAAAAATGAGTGCATATCTTTATAACATCAAAAGTTACACAAAAAAGGAATGGTGAATGCTTTTAAAACTGCAAAATATAATAAAGATGCAATAACCCGAAATTAACACCTGCTTACTAGAGCAAAAGTCAAGCAATTTGTTAGAAGAACATAGTAATAGTTGTTGATCACAAAAATGCTTGCAAACCATTTTGTAAAATTCAGTCAGGTAGCAAAACATGTAAAATTGATTGACTCAGAGTTTATACATAAAAAGGATATATTTAAGGGTAATAGTGGATTGGTCAATTATGTTTAGCAGATAATATGATTTCCAAGGGTTGGACACATGGGTTACCAAGCACTACTCATGAACATCATCTTGCAAATGAGTATGGGTCTAACATTCTATCAGAGGTCTTTATTCTGGGCAGGGAAAGGCCCCCTGTATGCAGATGAGGATAGGTCTAACATTGGGTCTATATTAATTAATCAAAAACTAATTCCAGTGAATGGTCATTCATCAAACACAAACCAGCTAACAGCTGTTCATTGAACATTCACTTCAGCAAAAGTTTTTCTAATGGAATGGAATTACTTGTCCCCCACACTGACCATAACACAAACTACATTATATCAAACCCACCAAGGTGGGGGGGCCACATTCACCACGCACCCCAATGTGAAGGACTGCACCCCATTCTGACCAGGTGAAAGGCCGATAGGTTTGAACTGGGTGGTTCAACATTGTACTATCCCCCATAACAGTATTTATAGTCGCAACACGTTCATAGAAAGTTTAGATATAAGAACTGGATATGAAGAAGTCTACAATAATGAAAACACTTGTCCCAGTGAAACCTATAAAAGGAATTATCTCAAGTCAGTCTCTCATTTGAAGATGGCATATTTGGAGCTGGATTTATTTTGTTTTTAGAAATAAAATAATTAATTTGGAGGGATTGTCTAAATACTTGGACTCTCAATCCTGTGTTGAAATTTTGGTTGGTCCTCTTGCATATTTGCTGTATATAATCAAGTGTGATTGGAAATACTGGATTCCCCACCCACAGGTGACCTTTGATTGTCTAGCTTCATTGGTCCTAGGATAAAACCCCTTATCCTATGACTACTGAGTCTAGTTTACTACTGTTTAGATCTGAGACTAGTTATGTTCAAGACTACAATGTCAACCCTAGAAGTATTTCTTTCTAAGCTAAAAGGACTTCAGTTATTCTTGTGCTCAGGAAACTACATATAAACTTTTCTAATCTTGAGACTTATTGTCCCATCTCTAACTGCCTGTTGTGGGCAAGGTTATTAAGAAGGTGGTTTCAGGGCACATTGGAATGCATCAACTTCTTCTAGATCCTTAGCAGTTCAGCATCAGGCGATGGAATCCCCCCCCCCCCCCCAGGGAAACAACAGCAACTTGACGTTTACATTGTTTAACACATCGGTGTAAATGAAATTGTTGAAACTAACCTTAAATGACTTTTTGAAGTACAGCCTCATGGCTTTAAGTCTGATCTCAAACAGAAAGCAGTTTGCAATACAAGAAAATTAAGGCAGAACTAAAAATAATTAATAGGCACATAACTGCAACAATCCTGACGCCAAAATGCTGTTCTATATTTCAGTCCCAAATTTTATTTACAAAGCTTATTCAGGTTATGATGAAGTCACACAAAATATTTTTAGTTGTATGGTTGTAACTCAACCTATTTCTGAGTCTCATTAATGAGAAGATGTTTAGTGCTGGCTTCCTAGGACTCTTGCCAAACTATTACGAATTGGGGCCAGAATCTCATTAGTGTTCTGTACTTTGCCCTGCTGCAACTTGGATAGCTCCTTGTCTAATATTCCTATCTCTGTCTTGCTTTGTACATCTCTCCCCATTCTCTTTCATTTATTTCTTCTAAATGACGCATCCTCCATTTTTGTTTGTGACCCTTCAGCACATTGACGTACTACCCATCTTTTACTAATTCTGTGGTGTCCTTGCCAACTTGAGCAAGCAGTCCCTGCTTTTCTTTTTATCAAAGCTCTACCTGAAGAACTCTGTGTCCTCCATTCCCTACCATTATTTCTGCTGTATTCCAGATCTAATTTCCATCAACTTTTCATCACCATCCTCTTAGCGGCAACTTGTCTGTTTTGTTTATACTCCCTTTCCTTCCATCTCAAATATGTTCTCTTCATCTCACTGACAGCTACATTATCTTTCTTTTTCAACCATCTTAGTTTTCTCTTCTTTTTCCCCTTTCTCCTTTTTGGGAGGCAGTTGAACATACTCCTCAGCACAATCTCCTTGACTCACAGACACAGGCCATTTACCCTAGCTATCCATTTAATGCTACCCATCTCTTTCTTAACTATGTAACTCAGATATTCAGTCGTCCCTTGTGTAGAATCACATGGATGTTCGTGCTCCTTGTTTTTATATCCCGCTCCTGAGGTCAATCCTGCCATTACATGGTACTGTTCTCAACTGGTGATCTTATTTCTGTTACTCAAATATCAATTGACTTTGCCAGGGTTAAACTTAAGCAAAACATATGAGTACAAAAAAGAGAAACAGCATGTGGTATACCATATGACATACTGGTAAAAACATCAGCAGTGACTGCTAAAGTTAAGTGGGCTGTAAATGTGCAATTAACAGCGATAATTCACACCAAATCAAAAACAAAAATACAAGAAAAGGTATATGGCAAACAAGGTCAGTATGCGATGGAATAAAAGAACTTAAGCAGAAGAGATCTTGTGTCTTCTTCCAGAGCCTCAATGAAAAGTCTCTTTCCTTAGTCAGGATGTTGGCACTGATCAGTCTGCCATTGATAGATGGAGGTCTCAGGTAGATATTAGATTGTATTCTGCCACCCTTTCTCCCCCATCAGCCTCCATCATCAGTGTCAATGCAGCATCCTTGTCTTTTTTCTCAGTTACTTCACAGGTGATCACCTCCCTGATATATTCTACAACTCCCTGTTCACTCATCTACTTGAAATATATAATACCAGACTATTACCAAATTCTAGCCTTTCTTGTGTGTTTCCCTGGTTTGTGGGAAGCTGACAATGTAGTTTGTGTTTGCATTCTGATTAGAAATAGGGACAACTTTATAAAAAATTACATATAACTTAGACTGGTACATGAAGTAAATAAATATGCTTGTACTACTCCAGCACAGATTGTATGTTACATTACTGCAAGATTATAAAGACTCAGATCAGAAACTATACCAGAAGTGACAGGATACACCTTGTCTTGGTACCCTGTAAACATGGGCTGGAATGAAAAGCTTCACATAAAAGGACAGCAGGGCAATTTTGCGAAACAACGCCTTTGATGCTGAACCCTACTGAAAGTTAGGTGCTACATCCCATGTTAACCATGGGGGGTTAATAACTGTAATAATTATTAAAAAAATACATGCAATGTAGTACTAAACATTAACAATAATTTCACAGTTAAATGAACTGCAATTAAAATCTCACAACAAAATATGATGCAAGAAATCAGATGTGATATTGTGCGCAATGAATCATATTGCAGTGACACACCAGAAACAAAATGTTACATTTTAAGCAAACTCTTTGGCATAAGTTAAATAACATTGCTAAGACTGACAATAAATAAGATATAATAATTGCAAAATAAATAGATAAGCTTATTTGTATTTTGCATGTGTCAGCATTGGGAGGTGTATACAATTTGGAAATTAATCAATATTGTTGAGAAAATGTCACCCAACACCTGACTAGGCCAATCTGATTTATAAAAACTGATTTGGAGGATGTTACATATAATCATATCTTTATGATTATGCTATTTCACTAAATCTGAATTTTTAAACTTAAGCATTTTCTTAAATTCCACCTTATCATTTAAAACCTATTTATTTCTCTTCTCCATTATTTATTAGCGTTTTTGTGTGATAATGTGATTATTTTATCAAGGAGAGTTCCTTCAGATGACACGACATCTGTAGTTAAAATTCTGTTCATTCATGAAATCCAAATCATGTATATTCACAGGAGTACCCTGTGTTACCAGGTATAATGAAACCAAAAGGAGTAGACAAGTTTAGTTTTCATGAACAGTGCTTGCATCTGTCATATAAACCGGTTCAGTATACACATTATGAAACAGGTTTCTTGCATTTTAAGTAATGTTGACGTATGTATTCCTTTTAGATTATATATATTTTATAATACCTGAGCAAGAAGATATTGAGAAAGTTTATCAATTTTAAAATTATGCAATTTCAAGACAGTTAAACCAGGGCTTTTTAAGCTTGAGACATTTGCTTAAACCTATTTATTGATCACATTAATAAACATTTAAAAACCAGTGCAGGAATCAGCCAACAAGCATATTGTGGTTACTGTTAGAAGTTACATGATAGGAATATTCACCTCAAAGAACAAGGAGACACAGAACTCACCGCATGGAAACATATGAAACATTGATTAAGAACATATGAGCACAAAAAGGAAACATGGTACACCATATGACATACTGGTAAAAACATTGGCAATGAATGCCATTGTTAAATGGGTTGTAAATCTGCAATTAACAATAATGCACAAAGAATCAAAATGAAATACAAGAAAAGACAGCTGGTAAGCAAGCTCAGCATGTGATGTAATAAAAGAACTTGAGAGGGGTGTGCTCATGAGTGACCTAAGTATATGGTGCCGCAGTGTGGTACTTTAAGTATTCAGTAATAAAAAACTTCATGCATGTTACTTATATAGCAGAGTTAACATAACTAAGTACAAAATTTCCCAAACATTATAATATTTTCAAAATATTAACTTAGTCTACACTGTTGGACAAAAGTACTAAAGGCAAATAGACTAGTTTAGAGTTTGCTGCGGTTTGAATAAAGCTGAAAAATCAAAACATTAGTTCCACTCTAAAGCTCAAAGAGAAAGCCAACACAGAACATTCTAATTTCTGGTAATCATTTGAAGTCTTACAAAACTTAAGTCTGACAAAAGGAAAGTGACAAAATGGTGTTCAGCTGTACTCTATTAAATATTTTCAAACTTGCAGAAGTTCTCTGCTCTTAAAATCTAAGAGACTATGGGGTGACTTGATAGTGTCTTATGAGAATCAGAAGATATTTCCTGATCATGGCTTTGGTTGACATTTAAAAACTAACAATTTGGTTTTGGACCTCAGAAATCAGGAGGTCATGTTTCACATTTTCATTTACATAAAGCTGGTGATCAGAAAGCCATGACATGCGGAAACCTAAAAATAAAAGCATTATTTTGTAGGGGGCAAGAATTCCTGTACTCTATATGTAGATTTCACTCCTATACCCCTTTAATTACATAAACTAACAATGAGGACCAAAATAAGCAAGATAAAAAGCATCCTCATTTCCTTACATCGTGTGCCATTTACAAATACAGTATCTTCCTTATTGCCAGCCTTTTGTCTGTGAACAAATTTGATTTGATTCAAGAAAACACTTACACTTAACCTGCTTACCTTATCCCAATGAGAATTTTTCCAAGCCCATACAGCAGGCATTTGCTTCAACTAAAGAATCGTTGAAATGTAGAATGCCTTACCTAATTTGATTTTAAAACATATATTATCTATACATTCATGTGTTAACCATATAAATGGAATGGCCCTACTACAGCTATGTCCTGTGCCTTGATTTAAGAAAGCTTAAATATTTATTTATTTATTTATTTTACATTTGTTGACCGGGATAGTACGACTGGATATATGTCCATTTTCAGCGGAGGCCTGGGGAGAAAAGCTCCACATACCAAAAAAGAGACAGTACATACATCACTGAGTGATAAATTCTGGCAGACATGTTTAGAAAAATATAGACAAAGAATACAGGTAGATATCAATATACACAATGTGCAGACTTACATCTGATTGGCAAAGACGTATCAGAAAATGTGAACATAGAATACAATCAGATCGCATAATTCACAATGCTTAAACATTCAAATGCTATGAGGCACAGATACTTGGCTAAACAGCAAGTTGGGTAGCAAGACATGTATTAGTGAAGTTGTTAGTCAGGTTTAGAACAAGAGCACAGCCAATGAGATGTGAGATATTTTTTGAGTTCTCTTTTAAATAGGGGTAGTGAGGTTTCCTTGGTAATGGTAGTAGGGAGTAGATTCCATATTTTACCGGTTGAGTTGGCAAATATAGCATTGCCTGCAGAGTTGTTGGATTTTTGGGTCAGTATCATTAGTTTATCAGCTCAGCGTAATGGCCTGGGGGCACTATGAGGGGTGAGAATATTTTTGAGGGTAGGGGTGTTATCAGGTTGATGGAGTATTTTGTGCACTACTATAAGCTGGTTGAACTGTAGAAGGGTAGAATACTCTAGCCATTCCAGTGCTTTAAGGTTCTGGCAATGGTGGGTCCTAAAAGCCATGCCAGTAGTGAATCTGACTATAAGATTGTAAAATCCTGATTATTTGCTGAGATTGGTTTTGGATAGGTTGGCGAGTACAGGGGAGGCATACATAAGGATGGAGAGGAGGTGTGTTCTTGCAATATCTACCCTACCTGGGGGGGGTGGGGAAAGGATTGGCTCTGTACAGGGAATCAAGTTTTTTGTTGACGGACTTAATAGTGTGATTGACATGTTTATCAAATTTAAGGTTGTTGTCTGTTATTACACCTAGAAGCTTTGTTTGGTCATCAGGAGAGATAATGGCATCATTGCTAGATTTGATGTTGAAGGAAGGAGGAGAAATTCTATGGTTAGGGGAGAAAAGTAGTAGCTTGGTTTTGTTAGGATTTAGAAGCAGGTGGGGATTAGCTAGCCATGTTTCTACTGTGCTGAAAGTGGTCTGGGTGAGGGTTAGAAGTTGTGTAGGAGAGGAGGCAGAGCATATTAGCATTGAGCCATCTGCATATTGGATGCAGGTGGCTCCTGAGATGGTGGTGTGCAGATCATTGATAAAGATAGAGAAAAGAAGGGTACCTAGTATGGACCCTTGTGGGGCACCTAGGGTTAGAGGAAGTTGGGATGACAGCTTGCTCTGCCATAAGACAACCTGCTGTCTACTGTTTATGTAGGAATGAAACCACTGTATTGTGTGTTGGTCTAAACCAGTGGTTTATAGGGTATTGAGCAGTAGCTGATGGTTGACCATATCGAAAGCTTTTGAGAGATCTAGGAAGAGTGCTGAAGATAGTTTGTTGTTGTTACAATGAAGAATGATGACATTAGAGAAAGATGGAAGAGCTGTGGTGGTACTGTAGAATGGCCTAACGCCATGCTGGGAGTCAGCGAGCTTTCCATTTTGAATAAGAAACTGCATGATTTGTTTGTGTATGCATTTTTCCATGAGTTTAGCTAGTGGTGAAAGAATGGCTATAGGTCTAAAGTTAGATAATTCTGTGGAACTTCCTCCTTTATGGTGAGGTATAACGTGATATTTTCCATATTGCTGGGATGGATCCTTCTGAGATGGATCTGTTGATCAGAATAGAAATGGGAAGTGCTATGGCATCAGCTGCTTTTTGAGGATATTCAGCTGGGAGGTGGTTAGCAGCTAGTGTAGTAGGTTTTAGCTTTTTGTATAAACATACAGACAGATAATGTAGCAGAACCACAGAGAATACACATGTGAATTATAATACAGAAACAACATGACCAAACAACAAGCTGTAATATATAGAAGCAAATGCACTGATAACAAACTAATTAATCAGAATCGTCACTGTTGCCTTAAAGATGAACATTACTAAACTTTCAAATGTATGTACTTAAGAGCAGATATATGTACAGAAGTTATGCTGACTAGGAAAAGCAGTGGTACTCAACTGTTTCTTTGTGGAAGTTGCCAAGTAAATAACAAAAAGAAGATGGAAACATAATTCCACAGATTGGTCATAGGGCTGAAAATTTTGACTGTTACAGGCAAGGGGACATTAGGACTGTTTAGTTCTATAGTACCACCACTCTGGAATGATTTATAGGAATGGAGGCTTTCATTAGTTGAAGATGTATTTGCAAGTAATGGAAGAAGCCACTGAATGGGAGTTTAGGAGGGTAACCACTGCAAATAATAACCTGTCTTAACAGGGAGTCAAATAATTTTTTCCAAAATAACGGAACATTATGTCTGTGACTAGAAAGGAAAGATACCTAGCAAATCATATTTAGGCAAAACTGGGGCTAAGATAATGTCATGAGCAGGCAATGATTTAGCAGTGGTATAAGTATTCCATTTACTGTGGTAGAAAGGATTTCAAGGATTAACAGCCTACTTATCTCTTAGCCTTCATTACATCTGTAGTGTTTGCTTTTCTATAGGTACTTCACGTGATAAGCAAACTTAAGAATGGGGTCAAACAAACACTCAAATATTTATACAAGGTACCCCTCACACTTAAGCAATGCATTTCATGGGTTCAGTATATTCAGAATAGGCAAGGTTTTGATTTGTGAGAAGTAATTGAAATCATTATCTTAGTTTTCTTTGAAATAACAACAATTTTATACTAGAAAACCAAGAAGGAGCAGCCAGTTGTATATAGGTTCATAGGTTCATAGGTAGGTACTAGGCTATCGGCCTTAGGGCCCATACAAGCCTAGCCAAAAAATGTACCCTGGCTTTTGCCACCCAAGAAATTTATTTTCCTGTGCCCCTGTCGAGCAGAGCCACAGAAGTGATCCCCAGGGTGAATTTCCCATTTCCCATCCAATCATCAAGACTTTTCTTGAAGAGTGCTAATGAGGAGCTCTGTTTGACATAGATAGGTAGTCTGTTCCAGAGTATGGGAAGTCTCTGGGACAGGAATCTATCCCTCCAGCATGTTCTATTTATTGTGGTGACAAGGTTTAGGTCCCTAGAACGTGTAGCTCAGAGGGATTGATATTTCTTTAAGTGGAGCATGTCCAACAGCTCTGGGTTTGACATAGCTTTGTATGTTAGGCAGAGATCGCCCCTGAGTAGGCAATATGCAATGGAGTAAAGCTGTAGTTTTTTGAGACGGTCTGCATAGGGCATCTGTTTGAGGCCAGTAATCCTCTTTGTGAGGTATTTCTGTGGTCTTTATATATTTTACAATATTTTACAGTTTTCTGCAAATGGTAATTTGAAGAGCAGCATTTGTCACTGTCAGGTTGAATATATATCTACGTTTGTATGCAGTTTGAGGGAGTGGGGACTTGCCCCCTCCCATCAGTGGTGCTCTTGGCCTCCTACAAAAATCAATGTTTTCAATTTATGCCAAGCTGGGTGTGCCACTGTTTTAAGTAACAACCTCACGAGATTTTAGATAATTTAAGTTTTGATAACTGTCCTCAGATTTAATAAAATCTGTGTAGGCATAGTGTAGAGCCTACATGGAATATTACCATGTCTGTGTACATGGCCCCCCTCAGCAGAACACCATGCATATTAATGATGGTGGATTGCTAAGGGAGAGCCTAGGAACATGGTTATTGAATCAGTGCAGGGAGTGGTGTAGTGATAACCCTGTCCACAGAGGAGCAAGAGACTCCCTGCACTGTGCTAGTGTTTTATTTTTATCTATTTTTTAAGCATGTTTGCACAGGATGGCATGGAGAGCAGCGCTGCCTAGTGCCACCCACAGATAAGCCATCAGACACTTGCCAGGCATCTAAAAATAGAAACTGGATGTCATTAATTATTTATTTAAATGTGATGTTTAAGCACATCTAAGCAGGTTTGCACAGTGCAGCGCAGAGATCACCACTGCCTATAAGTAGTCCAGTGGTATATGTGAAGGTATATCAGATTTCTTAATAGTCATGTAGCTAAATGGGTAAAATGACAGCTTCATGTACAGTACATCTATGGTTTGAATACATGGAAGGGAACTTAGTATTTAATTTTAAGATACAAATTTTGCAGACTAATTTAAGATATGACTCTGCTGCACTCTGCTAAGCTCTGCTGAGACCTGCTAAGTGCCACATAAACATGATAATGGCTGCCAATGTTTATGCTCTGCTCTGCTTGGCTGGTTTTCATGCTGCTAAGCCCTGCTAAGACTCCAGTTTTGTGAGTTTCCACACTTCTTAGCTTAGCTGCGCTGGTTTGCACAGTGCTATGTGATGTGGCACTTTTTCAAATGTTACCCAGTGATCCATAAGGGTGAAAAAACAGCCTATATTAAGCCCAAATGGTGGGAATACAGAAGAATCCATTGGAGATCTTCCTCTGATGGGTGCTATGATGGGTGTTGGTAAAGATGAGCACTTTTGGGTGCAGCGTTGGGGCCTTTTGGATTCCAGGGTCATGGTTGGACTCCTAGTTAAAAACCATGATGACCAACTATTGCAGGGAGGTTTCCAGGGCTCAGAGAGTAAGGTGGAGGCCTGGGACCAGCTGGCCAGAGAACTTACCAGTGTTAATGGTATCCCTCACACAAGTGTACAGTATCATCATCACCATGATGACCTGAAATCATGAAAGGGGGAACTCTTGGACATCTGGGTCCAAGAAGCTTGGGCAGAGAATGCCCTATAAACATGTAAGTAATTTTACCTCTGTTTCACCAATATCTAATCTTAATGTCTGCAAAACTGGCATGCATAATGGTGTGCATCTCTCTCAACAGCTGCAGAAGAAAGGCTTCTCAATGTTGAGTTGCACACCGGGTGCCTGGCCAGGTTGCACTGTGAGTGTGGTCAGTACAAATGTATTATGCTAACTGTAGTGAAATAAGCAAGAAAGAGTAAAGCATTAACTGCATGAAAGTATTTACAATAAAGTCTGTAGTCTGTAGTGCAATTAATGTGGAATTAGAGCTATATTGCAAGAAATGAATAATGCCAACTGTTGTGCAATAAAAACATGAAACAATACCAGTGACTGCATTAAAGTATATATGTAGTGCAACAAATGTGGAATTAGAGCTGTAGTGCAAGAAATAAATAATGCCAAATGTTCTGCAATAAAACATGAAACAATACCAATAACACCACGGAAAATGGTGTACATCAAGATTGTGTTGTTGTAACCATTGCAGTAGAGTTGTATGCATTCAGGCTGTAAGGTAAGGTGCTGCTGTGAAGTATAATGCAAATCTAATGTCTGCCAATTGTATTGTTTAACTCATATAGTACCATTCAAGGCTGTCTCTAGGCCAGTATTATTCACATTGTTCTGTCATCCACAGTCATCAGGTAATCAAGATATATGAGTGAGGTAGCCCACTCCATGAACTGATATTGTTTGTTGACTTCACAGATATTTCAACCCACTAACAATAAATTGTGTACACCAGCATTGTTCATACTGATATATAGTGTGCCTACTATATGTGTTTTGCTTATATTTCATGCATGTGTGTTCTACTGTCACTGCAGTCTAGTATAACACTGTAGCAGCCCTGCCAGGTCATATTTTGGTTCTAGGCAAGTTCTAGGCAAATATTATCCAGTCAGTAATCAGCAATGACTCAGTTGCTCAGTTTGTTAAATGCTTTGTATATAGTACATTTTGCCACACACAGACCAGGGTTCAAATCCAATGTTATGCAACACTAAATATTGCAGTAGCAGTAACATAATACTAACAAATTCTCTCTCCACAGGAACTGCAGGTAAATGGGTGAGGTAGTCCATATTATGTATACATAAATGTGTGTTTAGATTGCTAAAATCATTAGCAAGAATGGGAAAAATCAGCAATGTGCAGTCAGAAATAATATGTGTTATCCTGGTATGGCTGTATACCTGGAGTGTCTATTAAAAGCTGCTGCACTTGATTAATACATTCCATGCAGGTATCCACTGCAGTCATTGCTATTGGGTTCTATTCCCATGCCTACCAACCAAGGCATGACTGCTGTTTAGTGTCTGCACTGTACACATACATGTCTCTCAAGTGTCACGATTTCATGTTATGTGATTAATAGTACATAATCTGCCTGTTACAGGAATACCATGGCAATGAGTACCTAGAATGCAAATATCATCATTTCAGCTCACAGAACATCTTGGTAGTTATACAGGTCCACCTAATGTGAAAGTGTTCTGTGTAGGTGTGTACCCGCAGTTGTTACCATTTGGCCCATAGTGGCCCATGCACATAGCTATGTACGTGCTACATTAGCCACAGGAGACTTGTATTCACTGTACATATAAAGAAAAATAAAGAAATGTAGAGTAGATAGTAGTACTGTTGTCAAGGAAGTAAGGTAAACTCCTATTTTTCCCATTATTTTTTTTATTTCCGTTACATGCTTAATGACTGTTGGTAGCAATCAATATGTTTTGCTGGACACATCTGTTTAATCTAAGACCTGTGTAGCATGTTGGGTTAATGCAGTGTGCTATAGTTGAGAGGGGTCCACATTTGAGACTTGGCTGATATGTTTATTTTCTACAAGTGACTAACACTGTAATAAACACATATAATTATTAAAGCAAATTTAAGCTGAGCTAAGGGAAATGTGCTGCTCTGCACAAATCCGTGAAAACCTGCACTAAAAAAATATAAAGAAAAGAAAAAGGGGTGATAGAAAAATGGTGAAATGGGGGCAAGTAGAGGGAAAAACATAGTGTAAAGCAGGTAGGGATGTGCAGGAAGGGTGTAGGAAAGAACCATAGCTATTCATTTATTGTACAGCAACAGCTGTGCATTTTGACAGATTTTGTAGATGAATTTGGACTCTCAAACCCCAGAGAGGGGGGTGTGCACAACACAAATGTGTTGTCAATCCAATTGGACCAAATTAGTTGTGTCCAGTGGACACACATATGAAATGGAGAGCTATGTATGAGGTAATTGTTTTTGTGGGACGGGGTGCCCATTTTGTTTTAATAAGGTGAGAGTGGAATTTTGGTAAGGGATATAGGTACATGTGGGGAGGTAAGTTGGGTAGTAGAGGATGTGTTTGCAGACAGACAAGACAGACAAGATAGCAGACAGGGGCAGTCTGTGATACATGAGGGAGGTAAACACCTTGGATGGGGTGGGTGTTGTAGACTCTGAGATGCACATGTCTCCAGATGGCAGCAACATGACTGTCATTCCCACCCATGGGACAGTCGATAGTTGACACTGCTCCTTCACTCCCCCAGAGGTGGCTGTGCTGGAGGCTGTGTGGCCAGCCTGCTCCACTAGGTTGGCCAGTGTGTCCTCAATCTGGTGCAGGCAATGTTCATAGGTCCAGTGAATAATCCTGCACACCATGATCATCAGTTGCTCTTGGGTGACTGCAGCCCCTCTGCCACCATTCCCAGGGGGGAGGCTGGGCCCAATCCCTTGAGGTGGTTCCATCCAACACCACAGGTGGTGCAGGGGCACAGGAGGGGGCACCTCAGGCCTGGGTCACAGATGTGCCAGGACCCGGTGTCATGGCCAGTTGAAGGAATATAGGTGGATCACTGGGAACTGGTCTACCCTGATGTGCTGTGGTGATGGAGGTATAGCAATAAGTATAGGTTAGTTATGAACACAACATTGTTAGTTATAACAGCATGCCAGAAGAGTGGAAATAACCCAATTACATATCCATACATATTATGTGAAACACAACAATAAATGACAGAACAGTCAGTACGTTAACAGCATACCAGTAACAGTTACAGCATGAGGCCTACAAAATAGGTAATTCAACAAGATATGTTAATATGCAACCATTTTAATACATGACAATAATAAAACACATGCCCCAAAATACAGTTAATGTAACAACATATGTTGATAGAAAACCATAACAAATGTATAATGATAATACATAAATGAAGATAAGGGGTATGAAGAGAGAGAAAAACAGTATATTAGTACCATCATGGGCTATTTACTTGACAACAGTACTACTATCTACTCTATGGGTCTTTCCTTTCTTTACATGTGCAAGTACCCTATAGCTGCTGTAGAACATGCATACCTCTCAAGCTGCTCCCATGGGACAATATGGGCCAAGCAGTAACAACTGCGGGTACACAACTATACAGAACACTTGCACATCAGGTGGACCTATATAACTACCAAGGTGTACTGTGGGCTGATGTAGCAGTACTTTGCAATTTAGGTAATCATTTTGATGGTAATCCTGTGACAGACAGATTGTGCAGTACTAATTACATTACATGACAGCGCGACACTTGAGAGACATGTATGTGTTCAGTACAGAAACTAAACAACTATCATGCCTTGCTTGTCAGGCATGGGGATAGAACCTAACAGCAGTGACTGCAGATGACATCTGCATGGAATTCATGAATTGGCTGCAACAACTTTTAACAGGCACTCCAGGCAGACAGCCATATCAAGAGTACACATTTTATTTATTTCCTTTTATTTTATTATTATTATATTTATTTCCTTTATTTTATGCTGTATTTTCACATTTTTGTTAATGATTTTAACAGTCTGTGACATGTAAACATGCAATTATTTACTCATAATATGGCCTACCTCACTCATTTACCTGTAGTGCCTGTGGAGAGAGAATCTGTAAACATTACGTGACTGATACTGTAATATATACTTCTACATAGCACTGGATTTGAACCCTGGTCTGCGTGTGGCAAAATGTACTTGCTGGTTACTGACTGACTGATATTTGCCTAGAGCTCACCTGGAACCAAAATATGACCTAGTAGTAGTACTACAGTTTTATACTAGACTGCAGTGACAGTTGAACACACATGCATGAAATACAAGCATGGCAGAGATAGTAGGCAATCTATACATTAGTATATAGAATGCAGGTGTACACAGTATATTGTTAGTAGGTTTAAATATCTGTGAAGTCAACAAACCATATCAGATCATGGAGTGGGCTACCTCACCCATATACCTTGTTTACCTGCTGTTTGTGGATGACAGAGCATTATGTGAACAATATTGGCCTTGAACAGTACTGTATGTGTTAAACAATACATTTGGCAGCCATTATATTTGCATTCTACAGCTATTACAGTGTTATACTTGACTGAAGCACCTGACCTTACAGCCTGGATGCATACAGCTATACTGCAGTGGTTAAAACAAGACAAGCCTGATGTATACAATTTACCTTTGTGTTATTCATATTGGCTCATGTGTTATTAAAGAAAAGTTGGCATTATTCATTTCTTGTAAAACAGCTCTAATTCCACTCTTATTGCACTACAGACTTTATTGTATATACTTTAATGCAATTAATGGTATTGTTTCATGTTTTTATTGCACTACAGTTGTCATTATTCAGGTCTTGCAATACAGCTCTACTTCCACAGTTATTGCACTACAGACTTTATTGTATATACTTTAAGCAGTTAATGGTATTGTTTCATGTTTGTATTGCACTACAGTTGGCATTATTCATTTATTGCACTACAGCTCTAAGTCCACATTTATTGCAATACAAACTTTACTGTATACACTTTATTGCAGTTAATGCTTTACACTTTCTTGCTTATTTCACTACAGTTAGCATAATACATCAATACTCACCACACTCACGATGCAAACTGGCCAAGCACCCGGCATGAGCCTTATTGTTGCAAGCCCTCTCCTCTGCAGCTGTTGAGAGAGAAGCACATCATTATGCATACCAGTTTAGCAGACATTTAGATTAGATATTGGTGAAACAGAGGTAAAATTACTTACATACTTGTGGAGCATTCCCTGTCTGAGTTTCTTGGATCCAGTTATCCAAGAGATCTCCCTTGTATCTTTTCAGGTCATCATGGTGGTAATGACACTGCTCATCTATGTGGGGGATACCAGTAACACTGGTGATGTTCCTTGCCAGCCAGTCACAGGCCTCCAACTTATACTCTAATCCCTGGAAACCTTCCTGCAGCAGCCAGTCATCATGGTTTTCTACTAGGATTTCAACCATGACCCTGGACTCCAGAATGCCCCAATGCTGCACCTGAAAGCATGAACTCTCATCAACACCTGCCATAGTACCCTTCAGAGACCGAACACCAACAGATTCTGCTGTATTTCCACCTATTAGGTTTAATATAGGCTGTTTTACTGCCCTTACATGCTATTGGGTAACATTTAAAAAAGCAGCATGTTGCTTAGCAGCATGCAAACCAGTGCAGCTGAGCTGAACAATGTGGAAACCTACAGAACCATATACTTAGCAGAGCTTAGCAGTGTGTAAACTAGCCAAGCCAAGCCAAGCAGTACATAAACATTTTAGCCATTATCATGTTTATGTGGTGCTTAGCAGGTCTTAGCAGGTCTTGGCAGAGGTTAGCAGAGTGCAGCAGGCCATAACTTAAAATAATTTGTATTTCAAAAATGAATGCTTATTTTTCCTTCTATGTATTCAAACCATGGACCTACTGCACATGAGGCCAGAACTCTACCCATTTCGTTACGTGGATATATGGAATTCTGCTATACCATTAAATATACCTCTGAGCTACCTATAAGCACTGCTAAGAACTGCACCATGCTGCGCAAATCTGCTCAGTTACACTTAAACATGATATTTAAATAAATGCATTGGGTTTTTGTTTTAGAAGTCTGTCAAGTGTCTCAGGGCTGCTTAGCATTGCTGTGCTCAGTGCCTCACAAACATGCTTTTAAAAAAAACATTGGAATAATACAATTGGACAGTGCAGGAAGTGTCTTACTCATCTGTTGACACAGCACTACACTCCCTACTCTGATTCAATAACCATTTTCCTTGGCTCTCCCTTGGCAATGCACCATCATTAATATTCATGGCGCATTGCTGAGGGGGAACCATGTATGCAGACACAGTAACAGTCTGCATAGGCTCCACACTGTGCCTACATGGAGTTTATTAAAGCCTGGGGAAAGACTTTTCTTCTTTACTTGTCTCAAAAAGGAAAATATGTATTTCCTTGCTGAAAAGTCTAAAAAAATCTGGAATAAAAACACATGGAGTTTACCCAGCAAAATTGTCTTTTTTGGCAGAAGGAAGAAAAACATTTGAAACCCTGGGAGATGCAGAAAAACAACTTACTTAATCCCACTGAAGAAATGGAGTGGACCTCATCTCTGAAAAGACATGCTACAATAAATGAATGGATAGTAAAAGACAAAAAAAAATTTAGGGACAAACAAAAATACTACATGTTGTTGTACAATGCATGGTTTTATAATAATTTGTTTTTTGAAGTATTTCTGAATGGATTTTATCAAAAGATAAAACTTTTCTTCTTTCATTTTCTTATATTAAAACATAGTTTCATTAAGCAATAATTTCCTGCTTATTGAAATACATCTGATTCTCCACAAATGGGGTAAAAGTATAAGTAATAGTTATAGTAATAGCAATCTGAAATATAAGGTCTATGTTAAATGTTTGAACATCCAAAATGTCGAACATTACATGGTCGAGACCAAATGTTCGACATTTGGATGTTCGAATATATATATATATATATATATATATATATATATATATATATATATATAAAAAAAGAAAACAGAAAAAAAACACTTTAACAGTGTAGGCAGGAGGGCAAGCCCCCCACACCCCCCCTGCTTAAATATACCAACTGTAAGACCGCACTTCAGTGCAAAAAAGGGAAATTCTCCCTATCTGCACCATACGGTGCTGTTGAAAGTCTATCTTCGAGCACTCAAAATTTTGAAAGTTTGGTCTCGACCATGTAATGTTCGAAATTTTGAGCTTTCGAAGATTTGACAGGTACTCGAAATATATAATCTGAGTTTAAACAACTGATTAAAGTTTTTCAGTTCACTTTAAATATCAATAAGAAGACATATATGTAATGATAATTAGTCTGTGTTTGATATCGAGTGAAAGTTTTATTTAAAACAATGTACTAAAAGAAAGAAAATATGCAGATATGTTCTATCATGGTTATCTGTTAAATTTAACATTTAAATAATCAACAGCAGTCTTACTAAATGCTGGGAAAATGCTTAAATAACATGTACTTAATGAATGAATTTTACTTTAAATGGGGCTTATTTGAACCCTTTTCTTTATTTCTTCACTAAAACTGTTAAAGTCTCTTTTTTACATAGATTGTGGCTATGTTTCAAAAGTGTTTTTCTTAATGGGACAAGTTTATCTAAGTTTCCACAGCAGCTTGGTTTCATTTTAAACAACTACTGAGAAAGAAAGTGTTACAAGACCTCTATTGCCTCCAGAAACAGGAAACAAAGGGAACTTTTCAATGGAACATGAAAATGGATATTATTGGAAGGTTTTGAAGACTTCTTTTCATTAATCATCCAGTTTAGAAATTAATTTGTAAGTCAAAACATGCTTTTTAATTTTATACTCAATGTTACTACTTTAGTGAAAGAAAATAAGCTTTTGTTCTATGGAAACTTGTGATAGGAACTGCAAGACTGGGGAGGGGGGCATGATACACAAGGGAAAGGATCTCTGAAGGTGGGCTACTCAAAAGCAATTTTTATAAACCATATAATGCTGCTTTAAAGGGATTATGTGAAAGCTTTATTAATAAGGTCAGCATACATTTTAAGTTACAGAAAGTTTTCCTTATTTTTGAATACATAGAGCTTCCTTACTCTCATTTTAAACAACAGCATTACTGAGTTTTAAAACAGCTAAAAATAAACTGCTACTTTGCTTCTTTTTTATAAGATATTAAACAAAGTATAAGCTGTTAGTACATTGTTTGAATGACAATAACATCAATTTAACAAGTTTTGTTTTTTTAAAGTAAACAAAATTCCACTTTTATAACAGACACCTCAGAAGCCTACTCTATATTATGTCATGATGACTACTAGACATGGGTGTTTATGTTTATGCTTGCATACTCACCTTTGATTGTAACTATATGGAGAAGGTACGTTTATATACATATATGTATGTGATAACATAGGTCTATGGAGAAAAATGTACGATTCTGTATAATAGTGTGGAACTGAAGAGGGAGTGCACATATAAACATGAAATCCCTTGGTAGTATGGCTTGCACAAATTAAATAACATGTTAACCTATTGACAGCATACATATGTGATATGGCTGCCTATAATTGATTAAATGTAAGCACAGCTAATTAAAGTTTATCTCTTCAAGAGTTTAATTTGAGTATACTGGGCTAACATTGTCAATAATAAAGATAACACTTATTTCAGATACTTTATATTGGTATGCTTGATAACACTGACATGAACAAACATTTATACACAATATACAGGACTGATTAAGCAGAATGTTATCCCACACATCCTAAGTAACAGTTCAGCAATAAATTATAATAGTCAATGTAGTATGCTATGAATATAGTTATTAATTATTTTGTAGATAGGATATTTAAAAGTCCTAGAATTAAGGGAACCGTGTTTTAAGAAAGTAATGAATAACACATTAGTAAGTAAGTAATATGAACACACTTACAAAAAAAAAAAAAAAAAAAAAAAACAACTGTTATAAGTAAAGTGGCTTCCTATCTCAAATGTGATTTTATAAGATTAAGCTAATTGTTTACTTCTCTGTTATGTCTGTTAGAAGCACAGCTTATATAGTTAGAGTGTATTCTATTTTATTCATGTTGTTTTATTTTATCTACATATGCAGTAGCAAAGATTTGTGATTAGGTAGCGCTATGGAGTTGTTAGTGTGTGATGTATACGAAGTTTTCATCAAACCAGGATTTTTTTATTCCATGTTAGAGGATAAAAATGTTTTCAACTTAGATTTTTTAATACTAGTTTTAGAATGTTTGTCTATAACAAGTTATACATATCTTAGATCTGTATGCATTGTACTAAACCATTGTTCATGAGTTTTAAACCATTTGTTCTCAAAGATGCCAAGATATAAATGTCTTTCACTAAATGTTAATGAGTTGGATAACCCTTTAAAAAGAAACTTTTTAAATAAGTATTTAACATTATATAAAGCAGATATCGTCTTCTTACAAGAAGCACATCTTTTGATAGAAGATTTAGGCAGGTTGCAAATAAAGAACTAATTCTAGTAAGTTCTGATTTTAGTTTGAAAAGAAGACATATTTTTATCCTTTGGAAGAAAACAATTGGTTTACCTAAAATAGTTGACACTTATTCTGATAAGAATGGTATGCTGGGATTGGGGGTAACATAAATAGATAAAAAGTATTACACTCTCATAAATACTTATTGGATTAGTAGAATTGGATCTAAAACAGTCAATAAGTATTAGATGTTATGATGTTATATTCAAAAGGAAATGTGGTGATAGCTGGAGACTTTAATTTTATTTTATCAAGTCAAGATTCCAGTAATGAAAAAAGAGTCAGACTATCTTCTACAGCAAAACATTTAAATCACTATACAGATTTAATGAATGCAACAAATATTTTAGACTTAAAACTGCAAAGCTCTTTAAAGTATACACACTATTCTTTCAGATATGGAACACAAATCAATATTGATAAAGTTTTTATATCAATTATAGGTTCATACTAGGCTATCTGCCCTAGGGCATTTATAAGCCTAGCCAGAGTGTGTTTGGCTTTCGCCACCCATTTTAAATTAATTTTGCTATGCCTTTTGAGCTTTATTCAAAAACAGAAGATGTATTAATAGTTTTGGGCCCTTTGTCTGACCATAATGCCATTATATTCACTCTAACCTTTAGCTCAAATATCTTAATTCATTGTCAAAGTCATCTGCATACATTATTAAAATAAAATGTTTTAATGACTGGCTCTTAGGAGAAATTAATCAGTTTATGGAATTTAATAACAATGGGGAGGTGACAGATGCTATATTATGGGACACCCTAAAAACCTATTTATTTGGTAAAGTTAAAAAGTGGTATATATGTAAAAGGAAAGAATGGGACAAGAACTTGATTGCTATGCAAATTAAAGTTAAACTTAAGGCCCAGTGACAAAGTCACAAATATAGAGTTAAAAAAGCTGAATCAGGAATATCAGGAAATACTTCAACACAAGATCTCAATCTGGAAAAAAATAAACTACACTGTTATTCAGTAAACCAAAAGAATCTACACAGAATAGGTATTGGATCAAAAATATCAACAAAATAAATCACATTAAAGAGATTGTGTATAAAAAAGGGGAAAACATCAAAATAAGGAATCTAAATGACATAATACAGTGTTTTAGTAAATATTATAAAAATTAATAAAATAGAGACAAACGTAGCTAATAATGAAATAATTTATATTTTTTGAAGGAAAATATACAGAGTAAATTAATTAATGAACAGAAAAATAAAATTGATAAGTCTTTTTCTTTTAAAGAATTGAAAGACCAAATTAAAGGTCTCAAAACCAGCAAGGTTCCAGGATTAGATGTTATCATCCCATAAGTGTATAAACTACCTAACTATATTTTAAAAACCTTATTGAACGTCTTTGAAGAAGTCAAAAGCTCTGCTAATATTTGCTCCTCTTGGAGATACTCTATAATTACACCTATTTTAAAATCAGATAAAGATCCTGTATAATATGCTTCTTATCACCCTATCTCACTTTTAAATGTAGACTACAAAATTTTCATGTCTGTACTAGCTAAAAGGCTAAATCATACTCTCCCGGGATTAGTAAATGAAGATCAAGCTGGCTTTATGATAAACAGAAGAGTACAAGACAATATTATTGGAGTTTTTTAAATTAATTGATATAGCACATAAAACTAAAAGAAAAATTATGAATAATAAGTCTAGATATTGAAGCTTTTGATTAATTGAACTGGCCCTATTTGTTTAAAATATTAAATGAATATAACTTTTCCTCTAGTTTTACAACACTAATTAAGACACTTTATAGCAATTCAGTATCCTTTGTCAAGATAGGTTCCTTTCTATTTAGACCCTTTAATATAGCAAAAGATAGAAACAAGGATGCCTTCTTTCCCTTTATTATTTGTTCTAACTATGAACCACTAGCTAACTATATACGATCTAACATAAATATTAAAGGCTTCAAAGTAAATGAAGACTTTTTATAAAAAATCCAGCTTTTTACTGATAACATACTGTTCACATATAGTGATATAAACACTTGTTAGATCATATATTCAAAGGCCTGGATTACTTTGAAAAGGTTTCAGGTTTGAAATTTAATCATAATAAAACTAAAACATTGTTTATAAACAAACAAACAAAAAAAAAACATTTTTTTATATCACATAAAATTTTAACTGGGAAAATTCTCAAATTAAATATTTAGGTATCATTATTGAATCTAATAACAAAGATTCCATATTTATAAACTATAAAAACTTAATGGATTAAATCATAAAGTTAACATACAATTGGAATAAGCTATTTTTTACAATGGAAGATAGTCTCACCCTGATTAAAATGATAATTTTACCAAAAATCTTCTACTATAGCCAACCTTTAATTCCCCCTCTAAAAAGTATAAGAAAAATAAATTCTACCTTATTTAAATTCATATGATTCTCTAGAAAACAAGGATGTCTTGAGACTGGCATGCCACAAGCTGGAAGGAATGTGGCATTGAGTTTCCAAACACTGAGCTATATACTAATGCTGTAATTATTAAAATAATTTTATTGTAGTTAGATTCTTCATATGTCTCTTGTTGGAAATCTTTGCATGAGAAAATATTAAGAGACAACAACAAATTTATCATAGATTCTCATATAAAACTGGGTATTGATATATTCTACTGGGATCTAAAAGATTTTGTTCTAAATGAAAGACACAAGTTTACTTTTATGCCTTTTATTAACTAAATTATTTCAATATTTAAAAGGTTTATGAATTCAAATTACTTAGTCAGGGAATTAGCAATTCTATTATTCCCAATTGCATTCAATAATGGATGCTTAGTATTTTTAATGAAAATACAATGACAGCTTTCAAGAATAGTAAAATAATATTTTATCATTAATTTCTTAATGGAAACAAAATACATCCTGTTGAATATTTAATAGCAAGATATAACATAGAGCAAGGAGGCTGGTTTTATATATATATATATATATATATATATATATATATATATATATATATATATATATATATATACCTGTAAAGAATATATTCAGGTTAAAATCAAAATATCACTAAATCATTAAACTAAACCTGTTCCAAAATCTTAGATCTATTCTCTAATGTTAATAGTGGGCCACCCAAAGGGAAGTCATATATATCAAGTATACACAAGATTATTAAAACTGAATTTGTTACCCCAGTTTCGACAATCTAGAACGTGTCAATAAAAATGAGCAATGAACCATTTTCAGAATTAACTAAAATGTTATTCTTAAAATTTGCAGGAAAATCAATGTCCTCACTTTATTGGGAAATTTATACATGGAAATTTCTGCACAGAGTCTTTCTTCACCTCATAAAATTACACAAATATATAAAACAGGAAAAATGAAATGGAGGTGTAATGAAATTCTTAATGCTGGTTGATTATACATGATGATGGATTATAAGTTAGTGACTTCCTTTTGGAGTGATTTTAGAAACTTTTCTCAGACTTTGTGGTCAGATAATTGCATTATTACTGACTCTTTGATACTATTTAATGCCCTAATTCTAGCAGCTATACCAGTTTCTCAAATACCTCTTCTTTGGGCAATAGTTGCCATTACGAGAAAAGTTATAACAAAAAAAAAAAAACTGGAAATGTAAAACTGAATTTGCACTTGTTGAATTTGTGTGCCTAGCTAAGTCTATCTGTAAAATAAGTTGTCAACTATAAGAATGAGAACTTTAAACATAACTCATCAGTACATATCTTGGCAAAAGCTCAATTATTTATTAAAAAAGTACTAATGTTTAAGAATATATTAATATTCTTGTTATGGACTTTTGTAAATAGTTATCTTGTGAGATTCAATAAACTCTGTGTAGGTTCCATGCAGAATGTACACAGAGTATTTTCGCATACACGATATTACTTATCATATGACATTGTGCGGCATTGTGCCATGAATATTAATGATGCATGGCACACCTAAGCAAGGTTTCATGACTCTCACCAGTGTTGCTGGCCATGAAACCTATAGACTGAATGTGGATCATACCACCCAACCTTTTAGTGCAAGAAATCTGGACACACACTGCACTAATGGGGGGACAAAGGGCCAAAAAAAGGGACAGATTTACTACATTGTTCAGATAACCATAGAAAGTAGGTAGAATAATGGGATTGGTGTTAGTATGCATTTTCTGAAGGATAAAAAGTATGAAACTGAAATGTATGTCATTATGCATTGACTTCAGTCTTCAGTGATTCCCAATAAACCACACATTTTACAAGGAACAGCCCAAAAATATGATGCAAACACCTGGACATTCTACAATAATCTGGACAGTCTCCCTTTTATTTATTTGTTTTTTTTGGGGTTTTTTTTTTTGGCCAGTGTTTGCATGATGCACTGCTTGGCGCAAATGTGTTTAGCTGTGCTCACCTGCTTTGTGGGAAGTGCAGCAGTGCACAAACTGGAAGAATGGACCACCCAGATTGTAGACAGGACCCTTACAGCCACAAACATAAACTGGTTGCATTCAATTAGTAATATTGGCTATCATGCAAATACGGTAAGAGCAATCAGCTACAATTAACATTGAGTACTTTACAATAACTACTAAGATAGGGCCTGTCATGTCATTAATCCTGTGGCAGCAGGTGTTCAGTATAGGTGTGGAGTGTAGATGGTTCTGGGTTCTAGTACAGGGTGTGCAAATTTTGTTTTACTGTTGTGAGATTGCAGATTATAGCAATGAAGTTCAATATATACAACTGTTTTCTCAACCTTCTTGTCATAATAACTGTAAGTGTAGGAGAACCGTAGATATGTTTCATTTGACTAGCACATTTACACAAGTGCCTGTATACCAAATAATCTTGAAATTGCAGTGCTTGCCAGTGTTGCACATGGCTTAACATCGCACAAACATGGTGCCTGGCAGTGTGCAACCTTGCTTACCATGTTTGAGTGATTGTAAGGGATGCTCAACATTTTCAAATTTTGCAAAACCAAAATGTGCACACTGTTGGTAAACAGGAGATGTGCAATAGGTGGGAAAACATCAGGATACAAAATGCAATTGGCAGGAAATGCTCATTCTACATTGTGCTTGAGCTATGGTAGATATGTCAGGAGTTGCTGGTGAGGGTGTGCTCTTTCAGGTGTAGAGGTGGGGTGTCCAGGAGCCCACCATTGTTGTTGGACTCCTAGTTAAGCAGCATGAGTCTCAGTTGCTGCAGTGAGACCATTCAGGCTCAGAATACAAGTCTGAAGTTGATTTCCTCTGGAGGAGGAAGCATGATACTCTCAACCATCGATTGGGAAATTTATTACAGGGGACACCCCATAGATGTGTAAGTATCAATTTTAGTGAGTAATTGTAAGAGTTAAAAGCTGAATATAGTCAAGACTGCTATTCATAATGGTATTGTGTTGGGTTCAGTTTTTTCCATAGCTGCTATGGAGTAAGCCTCGGATGTCAGGTCTCATGCCACATGTTTGAGAAGGATGTGGGAAGCATGTGGTATGTATGCATGCATGCGAACAATACTCTCTAAATAGTATTTTAATAGTAATAATAATTTGTATAGTAATTTAGTAGCATTAAAAGTTAAGAACCATTTACTTGTTATTTAATACAGTTGTATCCAATTGATCATGCATATCTCAGCTGTAAAAGAAACTATTCATGCCTTAGTCTGTAGCACAAAGCAATGGTGCCATATTCTCATATAACAATGAGCATGCATCTCTAAACTGTAAAAAGAAAGTATGCATGCAATAGTCTGTAGGACAAAATAACAGTACAGTATTAGAGAGTAGTCAGTGGTTGTAGGTTCAAAAAACACACTTCCCAAATATAGAATACTGTTAGGTTTCATTACTGCCATGCAACTTCATACCTCTATACCAGTGGCAAAAATGGCCTTCTGTAAACTGAAATCAGTATAATTGGAACACGCATATGTGCAGTATATGCACACATCAAGGACTGGTGGCTGCACTCTGTATTATAGTGTGCCTTTGTTATGAACTGGGTAGTCTTAAAAGTAATGAAGAAATTTCTTAGGAGTTTGTAGTGTTAAAAGTAAAGGTAACAGAGTAGAGTCACATAATTGTATCAATGCTTTGTATCTCGCATATGAAGTTGCTAATGTTCTCCCTTTTTTCTCTCACCCCAACCCTTTTCTCTTTTTTCAATTTTTAATTTTTTGTTTTTTTCCCACAGCACAGTGGGATAGGCCTGCCCCATGGGATCACCTGCCCCTTTCCATTGGCTACAGCACCACTGCCCAGCACATCTGGTGCACAACCTGGTAGCACCCCCTCTGCCACCCCTGTTCACTACCTGACCCGTCAGGTAGTTCTGCCCTGGAAGATAGGCCTGGGGCTCCCTCTGGGAGTACTGGCAGATGTGGTGAGTTTATCAACCAACAGAAACTGCCAGGGGTGGTGTGCAGGATTGCATGATGCACTGTTGGTGCACTCCTATTCTGGATGGAGTGCCTGCTCTGCATTCTTGTTCAGAGTACACAAAGGAGATGCAGACATCAGGCACTGCAGCTAGCAGTGTAGTGAGGTGACAGTGATGACAGTCCACTGGGTGAGGACCAGATTCTAACTGTCAATTGCCCCGATGTGCATTGGACCTGGATTTCTCACCCTCTCCTCAGCCATGGTGTTCAACCACCTCTCTTGTCTTTCACCACCCCTGTTTCTTGTCTTGATTGTCTTGTATCTCTGCAGTTGCTTCTTATCTGCCCAACTTACCTCACCCAGACATTCTTACATCCCTTCACCAACATTCCTGCCCCCCCAAAAAAGTGGACACCTCTCCCATAAAACATTTACCCATATATAGCTCTCCATTTTGCATGTATCTTCATGACACACTTGATTTGGTCCAGTTCCGTATACAGCAGATTGTGTTGTGATCACTCCTCTCTCTAGAAGTGACAGATAATATTCAGCTAATATTTTGCATATATGTTCATGTTTTATTCTTAAAGAAATGGATAACTATGGTTCTTTCCTACATCCTTCCTGCACATTCCTTTCCTCCTCTCACTTTCTTCTTCCTCCTGCTTTCTCCTCATTTTTCCACCTTCCTGACTTCCCCATTTCTTTTCTTTAAAGAATTATTGTATGATGGTACGCATTGTGCACCAACATGAAGCAACGGTAAATGGCAGCAATATAAGTAGATATATCTAAAGTATCATACACACTATTAAAATGATTACTTCTACCCATATTCAGACCCAGTAACATCTGTCTCCAACAACAAGGCATTAACACTTGTTGCCACAGAATCAATTAGCTAGCAGATGTATTTAATACATTCAACAGTAACTGACAAAGTTTAGCAAAGTTTTCCCTTTGTACTCCCCCCTGCTTCTTCCTATGTCATTAATGTTGTATCTTCCCCATTAATTTGTGTAAAGCAGCATTGTGCAATCCCCTGTAATGTTTTATAAAGCATTATTGCACAATGCTCATTAGTTTTATACAGCAGTGGTGCTCAATGTGTGATACTGCACATCAATAAGCAATGCTACTAACAAAGTAGTTCAATGTACTACCTACAGCTATATTTGGAACCAGTATCATTTGGCCCCATAAAGGAACTTACCATTGCATTAAATACATTAATTCCTGCAGCCAGAAATTAAGGTGTATACAACAGCAAGTTAAGTCTGCCATTTGCTATTCAGTCTCTAAAATGCACCTGCAGCTCAGCGGAGTCTGTAGCACTATCTGTTAATGCAGTGATGCATTCATTTTTGTGTTCATATGGTACTGGGTTCAAATCCCGATGTAACAGTTTGAAATAATTTTATGTGTAAATCCAAATTCTGAAGTGTGATAGTTGATGTGGTGTCTCTAAAATATGGCTAGATGGTACTGTGTCTGAATACAACTGTATGTAGCACTTATAACTGTTTTTTGCCATAGCAGTGAGTTAGTTGCAATGTGCACCATTGTGCAAATATGCTTTAAAGAAAAGAAATGGGAAAGACAGGAAAGTGGAGAAATGGGGAGCAAGCAGGGGGAAGAACAAAGTGAAAGGAAGGCAGAAATGTGCAGGAAGGATGTAAGAAAGAACCACAGCTATCCATTTCTTCAAGAATAAAACATAAACATATATGGAAAATATTAGCTGAATTTGGACTGTCACCTCCAGAGACAGGGGTGACCACAACATAATCTGTTGTTCAGGGAATTGGACCAAATCATGTATGTCATGAAGACACGTGTGTGAAATGGAGAGCTATGTATGGGATGATTTTTTTTTTTTTTGTGAGTCAGGTGCCTATTTTTTTATTTTTTTTTCTGAGAGAGAGGAATGTTGGAGAAGGGATGTAGGAATGTCTTGGTGAGGTAAGTTGGGCAGGTAAGGAAGCAAGTGCAGAGAAACAAAACAAGCAAGACAAGAGAAAGGGATGGTGAAGGACACAAGATGTGGGTGAACACCATGATTGGGACTGAGGGTAGAGACATTGGTAAAAACATGGATGTCAAGTTGCATGACAGTGAGAATCAAGTCATCACTCACTGGACTGTCATTACTGTCACCTCACTGTGCTAATGGCTGCCGTGTCTGATGACCGGGTTTGCCTCTGTTATATGATACAATAATGGAGAGCAGTGTCTCCCTCTGGCATAGATGTGCACCAACCATGTGGTGCACAGTCCTATGTAACAACCCTGGCAGTTCATCACAGGGGATAAACTCACCCCCTCTGCCACTGCTCCTGGAGGGAACCACTAGCTTATCCTGTGGGACAAAACTACTTGAGGGGTCAGGTAGTGCAGGGGCAACAGAAGGGGTGCTACCAGGTCATGCAGCAGATGTGCTGGTCAGCATTGCTGTAGCCAGTGGAATGGGAGCAGGAGGATCCCATGGGACAGGCCTACCTTGTCGTGCTGTGGAAAATACAAAAAGTAAAAAAAAATAATAAAATAAATAAATAAATAAAAACAAAAGAGAGAAAATGGTTGGGGTGAGAGAAAACAGGGAGAACATTAGTAACTTCATGTGTGACATACAGAGTATTGATAAAATTATTTGACTTTATTCTGTTACCTTTGCTTTTAAGACTCCCAACTCCTAACAAATACCTTGTTTACTATTAAGACTCCCCAGCTCCCAACAGATGCACAATATACTACAGATTGCAAGAAACAATTCTTGATGTATGCATATATTGCACATATGCATATACTGATTACAGTTTACAGCAGGCCAATGGTGCCACCGCTTTAGAGCTATGACCTTACATCGCAATATCAAAGAAAACTTAACAGTACTGTATATCTGGGAACTGTGGATTTTGAAGTCACAACCTATGTCTACTCTGTAATACTGAACTGTTGTTTTGGCCTCCAGACTAAGACATGCATACTTTCCTATTACAGTTGAGAAATTAATGATCAAGTTAATACAAGTATATAATAAACTAATAAATGTATCTTTACTTTTAATGCTAAAATCACCCTACTGTTCGGATGCATACATTCCACATGCTTCTCAAATCAGTGCCAATCTAGTGGCATGGGTTCTCACATTCAGTTCTTGGTCTGTGACAGTTATGGAAAAAGAACAGAAAACAATTAAACATACCAAACCTGACTATATCCAGATTTTAACTCTTGCAAGTAGTCATTGCAAGTGATACTTAACACATCTGTGGGGTGTCCCAGTCCTACATTCCTCTATCCAGGGGTCAAGGGTATTCCTTTCTTCATTCTGAGGTCTCTGTAGTGATTCCTACATTGTTCACCTGTGTGGGGGATACTGGTAGCACTGTTCAGAGCCTGGGCCAGACTATTCCATGCCTCTGCCATATAATCTGAGCCACAATACTCCCTCTGCAAAAGCCTTGGCCCGTGCTCATTTACTAGGAGTCCAACAAACACTTTGGACTCCTAAACACTCCATCTTTGAAAAAGGAATCTCAAAACCTCTCCAGAAACCCCTGCCATGCCTACCAGATCAAGACCAATGTAGAAAGGTAGAATGATGTTTTACCACAAATTGCAGTTATCACCATTACCAGTAATGCGCACTTTCTGGGTTTTCAAGATTTGAAAATGTTGTGCATCACTTATCATCTTGCAAACACATTTTGCTAGAGTGCATACTACTGGAAAATGTGTTTGCATGATGGCCAATAGTATTAACTGAATGTATTTGGTGTATGTTTATGGCTGTCTGGGTCCTGTCTGCTACCCAGTTGGCCCATTAGTCTGGTTTGTGCACTGCTGTTCTATGCACAAATGAGTTAGGCATAGCCAAAGCCATTTGTGCTAAGTGGTGCATTGCACAAACAGTGGTCCACTCAAAAACTTAAAAAATTAAAAAAATGGAGAAATAGTTGAAATAAGGAAACTTTATCTATGACATACACAGTAGAAAATTTTACTACAAATGAGATATGACTACATAGATCTGGATCCCAATTCTCAATTCAATGCACCATCAGAAAACAGAAGGGGGGCTTATCCATCTTTGCCATACAAACAGCTTTGCAGCAAATACATGATGTAACTCCTCATGCAACCAAGAGCAACTAACTGTACACTTATATCAAGGCATGACCTGTTAATTGTAAATGTGTTATATTTAATATATTTGGATGTAGTGCACTTACTGATAACACAAACTGTTATGATTACTCCTTGGACATATACAGCTATGTCCTACATTTCTGTGTTTTTAGTCATTCATCAGTTATCTGACCAGTACTCAGAGACATGCAGTGTGTAAGCCAATCTATATCATTTACATTAAAATGTGTGAGGATATTAATTGAGAACACTGTGATATGTAGTTGCCATCAAATGTAGGGCAAGTTGTATGACACAAACAAGTGTAGACTGCTGTTTTAGGGGGTGGGGAGCAAAGGTGGGTTCCTGATATGGCACATGCAAAGGTATACTGTTCCTTCAAGGGTGGTGGACCCATGCTGAGCTACTGTTATGGCACAAACAAGGATATGTTGATCGTGTTACTCTTCTTGATTTACATCCTGCCTGTTTTATCTTGTGAGGGTGGTGAAACCAGAAGCTGCTATGTGTCTCATTAATTTCTAACTTCTCTCTGTTATGATTTCCCATTACAAATGTAAGATGCTAAATTGAGGGCATGCAGTGATCATCAGTACTTTGGGAAGGTATCAATGTCTGAATCTTTGAGGCCTGAGGCCTACTACTTGCTAATGGACACATACAAGTGAAATAACTCTCTTCTGTCACATGTTACATTAATTTCTGTACAAATCTCCCACCTTGTGGTTTCTTACTGTACCAAGTGATGAAATACAAGGATATCTCATAATATTATTATACAATATAGTACATGTTCAGGACTTACCCTGTAAACACTTCTCCATCTTGGCTGAGGCCTATTGGCAGCAGCATAAATGCAGTTAAGCAGCAGCTCCTAACATTCTGTCTGTGTATACTTTCTGTGTCTGTACTCCACTACTTTTGAAATCCACAGGAAAAAACAGCATGGAGTCTACATGGTTGCTTCATAACTTGTTGAATAGCTCCACCGGCTTGGTTGATTATTATGCATTTCAGCTGCTTATGCTATAATTAGCATCTATGAAACACAGCCTAAGACAGATGCAGTCCATTAATAATCTACTCCATTATAAAAAGGTAAATGTGTAGCTAGCCAAACTGATGGTGAGGATACTTGCTTCATGTTCAAGAAAGGAAAATATTTCCAAAGCTATCTTTACAGATGAGTATTGAACTCCAGCAGGTATGCTCTCATTTTGTTACCTACATAATGCATATGCTGGAATATATTCATGAATAATGTGAAACGAATGCTTTTACACTGTTATCTGTATGCATTAGTTAGAAGTGTGCTGATGGCATGGCCATGTTTGTCAAGACATTTCAGAGGTACAAATGATTGACAATAGGATCATATGATCATAGGAGGTCACTAGACTAATAGCCTTGGCCCCTTACAAGCCTAGCCAAAAGTTTATCCCCAAAAAAGAAACCTTAATCAGCACCTGTCACCCCTGTCAATGAGGGACACAGGTGGAAGCCCTGGAACAAATTTGTGGTTTCCCATCCACTCATCAAGGCTATGCTTAAAGAGGGTCAGCAAGGTACTCTGTTCAACGTGTATGGGAAGTCTATTCCAGAGATGGACCAGCCTCTGGGAGACAAACCTGTCTCTCCAGCAGGTTTTGTTGATGTTGCATATTAGATTCAGGCCTTTTGAGTGGGTAATGCATGATGAGTCGACTTGTGGATATGGAGCATCTCTAGTAGGGCAGGGTTCGAGATTGCCTTGTAGGTGAGACACAGATCACCACTTAGCAAGCTGTACAATACCAAGTAGAGTGATAGTGATTTGAGCCTGCTCACATAGGATGGGTATTGGAGGCCATGGATTCTCTTTCCGAGGTATTTTTACAGCCTTTCCAGTTAGTGCAGATGTTTGGAGAGGTACACACCAAATGGGGCGTGACACTCAATTATTGGTCTAATGAGGGAGGAGTATACAGAAGTAATAACTTCCTTTTTTTTCTGGATGCAAAGATGAACCAAATAAAAGGCTTTTCTGACCACTGCCACTACATGATGGCCGAATGTGAGATTGTTGTCAACCTGAGTACCCAGGTCTCTCACCTCAGGTTGTGTACTTAGGAGGTTGCCTGTGATGTGGTAATCAATAAGGGCCATATTTTTGCTGAATGGTATGATAATACATTTTTTTACATTTAACTTGAGGCCATGACTGTGGCAGCAGCCATTAGTTTCTGTAAGAGCCTCTTGCAGTATATTAACAACATATGGAGAGTCAATGACAGCACCCAACTTACAGTCATCTGCAAACTTGGTCAGCCACAGGCCTTTTGATTTTGCCTGGACCTCTGAGAAGTAGATGCCAAACAGTAGAGATCCCAGGACAGATCTCTGGGGGAACTCCACTAGTGGCAGGTCCACTATCAGAGGTGGAGGCACCTATTTTGACCTTCTGGGTCCTGTCGGTGAGCCAGTTGGCCACCCACCTGATGAGATAGGCATTTACACCAAGTTGTGGTAGCTTTTTGATGATGCCTGAGTGGGGGATTGTGTCAAAGGCCTTGGCCAAGTCTAGGTAAGCTGTATCTACTGACATTCCCTCATCCAGGGCCTTGGTGACAGTCTCAAATAAGTCAACCAGGTTCAACAGGCAAGATCTGTCCTTGAAAAATCCGAACTGGGTGAGGTCAAGTGATTGGAGATTGCCTATATTCTTATTTATGAGATCCATAATAATATGCTCCATGGCTTTACAGATCAGGCTTGTCAAACTAATGGGTCAACAGTTTCCAGGGTCAGTAGTGGCACCACCTTTGTGTAAGGGGATGACAATGGTAACTCTCTACTCTGCTAGAATGAAACCTGTACTAAGGCTGTGGTTGAATAGGGTGCCAAATGACAAAGCTAATTCTTGCTGGAGATGGTGGAGAATACAGCCTAGGATACTATCAGGTCCTATGGAAGTTGTGTTCTTTGCCTTAGATAAGGCTTTTAACACTTATCTATTGAGATGTGAGGTGCAGAACAAGTATCGGGGATATTGAAATAGCCTTTGGGGGGACAGGGGGTAAAGTATGCACAGAATCTATCTGCTAGGAGGTTGGTTAAGTCAAAAGGATCAGTTTAAGTGATAACATTAAGTACTAATTCAGAACAAACCTGGGCTTTGCCATGGAGGCTCCTGATGTAACTAAAGAAGGCTTTGTGGTTTCACTTTGCTTCGGAGGCTAGTTTCAATTCATAACTGGCTTTGTAGGTTTCACCAGTGACCTAATTTGCTTGTTGCAACTAAGGAGGGAGTTTTTCCAATTTGGAATTTGTTTCTTTTTACTCTTAGACAACAGTTTCTTCCTTTTCTTGGAAAGTCTGTTGACAGAGGATGTCCACCAGACAGGTTTATGTTTCCTTGACGATCAAGTTTTAGTTCTGTTGGGTATTGATGAGTCCATGAGTTGAACAGGTGCTTGTATTCTGCATTGGCATACTGTTCAGCATAGTTGTCTGCATCCTCTGGGGGGGGGGGCAGTGGTGTGAAGCTACTTATACCCTCCCTTAGGATGTTGTAGTCACTTTTGAGAAGTTTTTTTAGCTTGATTAGGCTGGTGGGTTTGGGTGGGATTGAAACTTCAAATGAGACAGAGAGATGATCTGATCTCACCAGGGAAGAACATATTATGGGAGTGGTGCAGCAGTCATCCATGCAATACATGAAAATAGAAAGCTGTGTGACACATATGTAGAAATGTTTCAAGGACAGGTCCTCTGAAAGCATGTTTAGCATTTAAAATGTGTTTTATTAGCAAAATGGTTCATTTGCCTGCTCTTTTGTGGGTGGAAGAAGCAAAGAGAAGTTATTGTTATGTCACCAACTAGAATGGAATGTTCTTTTGGGGGAGCACAGTTGAGTTACTGCTATGGCACATACAGTGATATGTTGCTCTTGCTACTCTCCTTGTTTTACATCCTGCCTGTTGTTAGTATTTCACATCTGTAGAGTGTTTTATGTTTTGCAGTGGGTACTACTGACTGCCTTCCCTACCTTAACTGTTTTATCTGGTCAGTTACTTTGTAGTTATGTGATACTTATGTGTAATATCATTCTGCTGTCTTTTAGGGCAGACAAGGTCATGGAGGTGGACACCCTCCTTCAGTGAGGCCAAGAATACAATAATTTTTGACACGCTCCATCAACATGGGTATTTTCTTCTGGGAAGGGATCATCTAAATATGGCAGAGAGGCTGATTCTATGGCAAAAGATCGTAACATAAATTCCATTGGTGGTCACAGTTGGACTTGTGAGCAAGGGTGACTGACATGATCACCTCTGCATGGAGACATGCAGCTGCAGTAGCCCAAGACTAGAGTGTAACCGGGGATGGGCCTGCTGTAGAACCACCTCTCACCCCCAATGAGGAATTCCTGGCAAATCTTCTACAACAGGACAACTCACAGCAGAGTGGACCACAACGTGTCAGTGATGTGGGCACCACTCATTCTCAGTCCCAGGAAGAGTTTCCAGGTAGGCTTTGTTATATAACCAGTTGAATACTGTTGTATACTAAAACAATTGAAATAAAAGTTAGTTCTATGTCACGTCTCTTTTTTGGGGGGGGGATTGGTACAGTGATAATCTCAGGTTGGAGTTGTCAGCCATGTTCTTGTTGAATGTACACTTCATGCAGATATAGAGGAGTACAAGTAGTAACCCCTGTCTTACTGTTAAATGTGATGATGTTGCTCTTACCTCTTGCTTAACTTATTTCAGGACCATCAGGAATCCAGTGACGTATGCCTCCTGCAGATGGTAAACCAAATAAATTTATTTCAGCACTGCAGATCAATTTATAGAAATATCATAATGTCTCATTTAGGCCTGTTGTGTGTATTGCTGTACTGTCTATAATAGTGGCAGCACTGTTAGTTGTTTAGCATATATTGCACAACAATAATGCAGGTATTAATATATGCCTGTGTTTCTCCCTTTTTATCACAGTTTTTCATGACAGTGGCAGTGGGAGTGTAGGCCCTGTACCACCTGATGTGAGTATCACATCAGACACCGATGATGATGGTGGCAAAACTGAGGCACATTCAGGGGGTGCAGAGGATGAATCTGACACAGAGGTTGACATCCGGCCACCCTTTTCTTTTAGGTTCATAGGTAGGTACTAGGCTATCTGCCCGAAGGCATTTCTAAGCCTAGCCGGAATGTGTTGGCTTTTGCTACACCCTTGGATTAGTTCCCTGTGCCTCTGTTCAGCAGAACCATTGAAGTAACCCCTGGGCTAAACTTTCTGTTTCCCATTCACTCATCAAGGTTTCTCTTTTAGAAGGTTAGCAAGGAGCTGTGCATAATGTAGATTGGAATCTTGTTCCAGAGCATGGGAAGTCTCTGGGACAGGAATCTATCCCTCCAGCATGCCCTATTTATTGTTGTGGTGAGGTTTAGATCCCTAGAGCCTGTGGCTTGAGGGGATATGGTTTTCTTTAGGTGGAGCATGTCCATCAATTCTGGGTTGGACATGGCCTTGTATGTCAGGCAGAGATCACCTCTGAGTAGGCGGTATGCAACCGAGTACAGCAGGAGTTTTTTAAGTCAAGCTGCATATGTCATCTGCTTGAGGTCAGTGAGGTACTTCTGTGGTCTTTCCAGTTGTTGTAGGTATCTTGTAAGGTACATCCCAAATGGGGCATTGTACTCTATGATGGGTCTGATGAGTGTTGCATAGAGGGTCCCAGTGACCCCTTTCGATCTGGATGCAAACCCTTTTGTGATTAGGTGGGCCACATAGAAGGATTTTCTAACCACTTTGGCAATGTGATTATCAAAGGAGAGGTTATTATCTACTTGGGTCCCCAGATCCCTTATTACGTCTTCTGTATTTAGGGGGCTATCACCTATGTGGTAGTTTCTGGGTACTTTGTTTTTTCCAAAGGGGATGACTATATACTTTTTGGCATTTAGCTTGAGGCCATGGTTTTGTCACCAGGTATTTGTCTCAGTGAGACCCTTTTGGAGGATGTCTGTGTCAGTCAGAGAGTCAATTATAGCTCCTAATTTGCAGTCATCTGTGAACTTGGTCAGCCATAGTCCTACTGTGCTTGCCTGTACCTCTGAAAAGTATATTCCAAGCAGGAGGGGTCCTAGGACTGAGCCCTGGGGAATGCCACTTGTAACCGGTTTAGAGTCAGACCTAGCTGCTGCAACTCTTACCATGTGGGTTCTGTCCGTGAGCCAGTTGGCAACCCATCTTGTGACGTAGGGGTTTATGTTCAGGTTGGTGAGCTTGTCTATAATACCTGAGTGGGGAATGGTGTCAAAGGCCTTTGCAAGGTCTAGGTAAGCTGTGTGGACCACCTTTCCCTCATCTACAGCCTTGGTAACTGTCACAAAGAAGTCCACCAGGTTTAGGAGGCATGATCTGCCCTTAACAAAGCTGAACTGGGTAGGGTCCAGTGTTTGGAGGTTTCCAATGTCTCTGTTAATGAGATCCATGATGATGTGCTTCATAGCTTTGCAGACCAAGCTAGTCAGGCTTATAGGGTGATAGTTCCAGGGACCGTTGTGGCTCCACCTTTGTGGAGTGGAATAACCGTTGCTGTGTGCCACTCTGTGGACACATAGCCTGTGGAGAGGCTGAGTTTAAACAGTGTGTTTAGGTGAGGGGTTAGTTCATCTTTGAGCTCATGTAGGACGCAGCCTGGGACACTGTCTGGTCCCATTGATGCTGTGTTTTTGGCTTTGGAGAGGGCTGTTTTAACCTGAGTGTCTGTGATTTCAGGAGCACTACATTCTTTTGGTATAGTTATGGGCCCTTTTGGGGGTGAGAGGGGGGGGGTGAAGTTTTCACTGAAACTGTCTGCCAGGATGTTGGCTATATTGGTTGGTTCAGTGTATTTTGTGCTATTCTGCATTAACTCCGAGCAGATCTGACACTTGCTACTTAGATTCTTGACATAGCTAAAGAATGCCTTGTGGTTGTCTTTGGAGTCCATGGCAATTTTTCTTTTGAAGCTAGCCTTAGATGATTTTATGAGGGAATGTAGTTTCTTGCTGATACTGATCAGGGATGTCTTCCCTTCTTGGGATTTTACTCTTTTCTGTACTAGCTTCCTCCTTCTATTGTATAGCTTGTTTATGGCAGGGGTCCACCAGACTGGTTTCCTTTTCTTGGAGGAGTGAGCCTTGGTTTTGTTTGGGATAGCATGATCCATGCATTCTTGTAGGTGCCCGTAGAGTGCATTAGTAAAGGGTTTTGCAGCTTGGACAGCATTATCCTTCAGCATGGGGGCTTTGAAACTTCCCACCTCGGTCTTAAGTAACTTGAAGTTTGCTTTTGAAAAGTTTTTCATGGTGGTTTCTTTGACAGGGGGTGGTGGCGGAATGTGGATATCCAGAGTGATTAGTTTATGGTCAGATCTAACCAGCGAGGGGTTGACCTCCAGTGTGGAACACCGGTCACCCATGTTGGTGATGACCAGGTCCAATATGTTGTCACCTCTGGTGGGGGTGTTGACCAGTTGATCCAGGGCGTTTGAGTTTATAAATTCTAGGAAATGTTGGGCAAGGGAGTTTGTACTTGAGTAGTTCTCCCAGTTAATTTTTGGGTAATTGAAATCACCCAATATCAGGATGTTTGGTAAGACCTTTATGTTTCCCAGTGTTTCCAGGAATGTGGAGTGGGGGTCCTGGGACATGGTAGGTGATCTGTAGCAAGCTATAATTTGAATAGCAGTTTTGCCTGTTGTTAGTTGCATGTGGATAATCTCTGAAGCATCGTGCTGTGCCACTAGCCTGGAGGTGTGGGTATCCTTGATGAATATGGATACTCCCCTGCCTTTTGTATTTCGGTCCAGGTTTTGTGGCCGAAATGTATGGTATGTGTTGTAGCCTAGTCGTGCTGGGGTGCTCTCTTGAGCCTTAAACCAGGTTTCTGTTACTACACATATATCAATTTTCTCCATACTGAGGAGTGCCTCGAGTGTGTACATTTTGAGATTTAGACTTCTGGCATTGAGTAGCATTACCCTCAGTGATTTGTTACTTGTGCTATTTATGGCGGTGGGTTTGTCTTTTCAGCCTTGCCTAAAAAAAGGCACTATGGGGGTGGCAAGAGCCTTGGCCAGTATTTGAATGCCTAAGGGTGGCAGGTGCAAGCCATCTCTAGCGAAGCAACGTGGCTTGTCGAGTATGTCATCCCAAGCTGACAGACACTGGATCCCCTTTGAATGACACCAGAAGCTTAGCCAATTGTTGAAATTGATATTTTTTTCTCTATACCATGGTATCATTCTTGGTGACAGCAGGATGCTACTCAGGGTCAGGGTCATATTGGTCTGGGCTACGTGATTAGAGAGCTCCTCCATGTCTCTTTTCATGTAGTCCAGGGAGGTATGGCTCAGGTCATGCACGCCAACATGGACAATGACAGAGTCATATTTGTACTTGTTCTGGAGTGACCTGAGTGCTTGTGTTATGTGGCAGATCCTGGCACCTGACAGACAGCTAACAGTAACCTTCTCCTTCTTCAGCCTAGTGAGTGGGACGTCAGTGTGCCTGACTATAGAGTCACCTATTACTAGTGTATTGGGTATGTTATTTTGAGGGCTGTGATTGTGTGGCACATTGGTTTTGTGAAGTATGTGTTTCATGGTTTGTGTTGGGGGTGGAGGTTGCATGGATGTCTGCTTTGGGGATCTCTGTTGCTTTTGCAAATTTTTATTTAGAGCATCCGAGTATGTTTTCATGTATTTATGTGTGTTTTTTGCCGGTGCTGGTTTCATAGGTCTATGTGAGACTGGTGGTGTGATGCAAGTAATCCCCTTCTATTCTTGACTGCCTGGTCCAGTCTTGGGTTGAGAGAGCTTAGCTTCCAGTTTGGCTGTATAATTGCATCTCTCGCATGTATTAGTGTTTGGTGGAAGGAGGAGGGGGTTGTCTGTGTACATGAGGCAATTGTAACATTGCCTCAAAATGCCCAGATTCACCAGTTGGATCGGAGAGTACACCTGAAACTGCCCTTTGGACATGCCTGGATAGGTACAGTGAACTGTTTTACTGATTAGCTGGTAAGGTCGAATAGAAAGTCTTGTCCTTCTCTACAGTATAGGGCGGTCTAGTGCTAAGGTTTATTAGTGCTTGCTATGAGTTTTGGGCAAGTGCAGGGATGAGAAGTGAATGGTTTGAGTGCTTAAGTTGAAAGTTTGTCTAGTTCCAAGGGCAGAACTGAAGAGTAGACTTTGTGGAGCCGGGAATAATTATACCCTAGCTAAAGCTAACTGGTGCTGCCCAGCGCTCAAAACAGTGCAAATGCATTTTTTTATAGCTAGGAAATGAAAGCGATAGAAATTAGCCCAAAATGGCCAATAAACTACTAATTTCTGGGCCAAAACCACTCCTCCAGGGACAAATAGGCTGCTCAAAGCTCCCTCTCTCACAGTGAGCAGAGAAACTTCTTTCTATCCAAGTAAGGTATGGGCAAACACAGAAACTTGTAACACAGCCCTGAATTCAGCACTAACCTGAAAACTGGACTATACTAGCTTAGAAAGGTGGGAAAACAAGTATTTTTTTTTCTTTTCAGAAAATAAAGCAGATACAATCAAAACCACTTTAAATGCACAGAAATGGCTATCACACTTGAGTGTGTAGCCTGCAACAGTTAAACAGGTAATTTAAACACAAAAATGACTTTGTTAAAGTGCAGGCAGTAAAATAAGTACAATATGTAACTGAAACAAGCTTTTTAAATCACAGAAACTCTAGAAAATTGGTGTTTTAGGTGGAATTAGCTAAAGGCAGCAAGAAAATGCAGAAAAATGATACTTAATCACTGCAAAATTTCTCTTTTTCCATGGACACAGCCAGTAGGCCTACACCTACCCAGTCCACTTAGCCCATAGATGTAGAACAGGTGGAGGGCGAGGACATTGAACAGGGAAGTAGGGTTATGGTGGCTTCAGTACCTGTTGAGTCTGTCTGTAACCAAAGTGTTAATGATGTGCAATGCAGAAGGCTTGAGAATGATTTTCTTACTACTTTTCCCACATGTTGGTCAAAGGCCAGATTACCATCTGCATATGTTCCCAGATCCCTCACTACTGGGTCAACTCTTAGGGGTGTTTTATCGATGGAGTGATTAGCCTTGGTGGCAGTTTTTCCCAGAAAGCTCTATAATACATTTCTTACCACTGAGTTTTAGCCCATGACATTGGCACCAGTCATTTGCCTGTGTTAAACCCTCTTGTAAGATGTTTGTGTCATGGGGAAATTTATGACAGCTCCCAATCTGCAGTCATATGGAAACTTGGTCAGCCAAAGTCCCTTGACATTAGCCTTTACCTCTGAGAAGGGGAAGCTAATTTGAAGTGATCCCAACACGGAGCTCTGAGGTACTTCATTGGTGACTTGTCTTTTAGTGGAGGTGGTATCTCCAATCCTGACTTCCTGGGTCTGTGAGCCAGCTGGCAATCCAATGAGTTATGTAGGGGTTTGTGCCGAGTTTGGTGAGTTTGTTAACTATACCAGAGTGAGGTATTGTATTTAATGCCTCTGTCAGGACCAGGCAGGCAGAGTGAGGTATTGTATTTAATGCCTTTGCCAGGACCAGGCAGGCAGTATGAACCATTTTCCCCTCGGCCATTGCCTTGGTGGCCATCTCTAAGATGTCCTCCAGATTTAATAGGCATATTTCCCTTGATAAAGACAAACTGGGATGAGTCCAGTGTCTCAAGGTTGCCTATGTCTTTGTTGATAATTTCCATGATCATCACCATTCATGATAATCCATGATAATTTGTTCCATTGGTTTGCATATTAAACTTATCATACTAATAGGTCTGCAGTTTCCAGAGTCAGTTGATGCTCCACCCATGTGAAGTAGGATACCCATTGCATTCCTTCATTCTCATGGTACAAAGGCTGTGTTGAGGCTATAGTTGAAAAGTGACTCAAGTGGTCCTGCTAGATCATGCTTTCAGTTATTTAGGAAGCATTCTGGGATGCTGTCAGGGCCCATTGAGGCTGTGTTTTTGGCCTTAGTGGGTGCCACCAGGACCTGCTCCCTGTTAATAGTTTGGGGGGTTATGCTAGCAGTTATTTCACACAGGGAGGTATGGGGGAGTGGGGGATGAAGTTTGAGCTGAATTTGTTAGCCAGCAAATTTGTTATATCGCTCTGCTCAATAGGTGCCACCACTGACTACCAGTTTGGCACACCAATGTGTGCTGTCTTTGATGTTTCGGACATAGGTGCAGAAAGCCTTATGGTTGTCTTTAGCCTGTGAGGCTATCTTGGGCTCATAACTGGCCTTGTTAGTAAAGATTATCAGATAGTAGAAGCAAGTGCAACAAATGACAGAGCTACTGATATATGCAACAACACAAACAGAACACTAGGGGAGTTGAGAGCAAAGTAGAAAGGAAAAGTAAAATCAGTTGACATGGGTTGAAATGTAGTAATAGATGTAATGATGTAACAGAACACTGCATGAAAAGACCTAAATGTGTGGAGCTCTTGCAGCCCACTAACTCCCAGCTTTAGAAAATACAGTATATCCACTATTTTGTAGCTGAAGAAGTAATTACTTGTTGTACAGTGTTTAAAAGGTACCCAAAGAACACCTGCTAGAGAGTGCCACTAGGAGAATGTTACTGACACTCTGCCATGGATGTGAAAGTAAGCAATAATTATGACAACTGCCATTCATTGAACAAGTTTCAAATCAACATGCATTTTCAGAACAATAAAAAGTATGAAACTCTAGTAATGTCTGGCATCGTTAACTGAATGCAGTCCTCAGTAATTTACTAGAAAATCAATAGCTTTATGAGGAACAGGGAAAACATATCAGGCACAATCAGAGATGTTCTGCAAATTCGGGAACAGGTAAGAGGTATGCACAAAATGGGATAGGCAAAAAGTGTTATATTCTAGGGAAGAGTATGCTGTATATAGGACAAAGCTTGGTTAAAATGCAATCATGTTAACTTGGCCAGTCTGTCAGTCTGTTTTGGAAAGAAAAAGTAAATAATAATAATAATAATAATCATAATAATCATAATAACTACATTTACTGCTTCAGGTTAAATTAGAATTACATATAAGACTGGAATTTCTTTTTCAGTTCTGACCCACAGTGGTCTTCTAATTCTGCTTTATATTTTAGGACAACCAGACCTTTTGAGGTTCAAATAGTTTTGCACCCTTTATGCAGTGTAAAGGGCAGACTCATCATCTTCCTCCTCCTCATCATCATTTTCTAAACCAATTGTCCTAGTGAGAGGCACAGTGGAATCAAGCCGGACAATTTGGCCAGATATCATCATCCCAATCAACAGTCTTCAGCTCATTTCACTGGATCCCCAGGTGTGTCTAGGTAAGCTGAGTCATAGAATCCTTTCAATGTGTCCTTGACTGTCAGGGAAGTCTCTTCCCAGTGTCTAGTACACTTCCTGTGGTAAGACAGAATTTGGAATTTGCATAGTTTCTAATGAATAAAGTGATATTTCAGCACCCTGGCATATGTTTTCCAGGCTAAAGAAGTGTGATGCTTTTATAAAAGGAGAACACTATTCTATTCCTTTTTTTGAAAATGAGAACCAATGTCTCACTTTGTCATTTCAGAGTTATTGCCCCAGCCTTCCATACTATGTTGAACAAACATGTAGTGCATGGAGTGCATTGATTGTGCTCCAATATTCTAAAAAAGACTGATCAGTTAAGCACTACAGTGGCATGAGACCCGACCTTAACAAATGTTAAGTACTCTTTGTTTAAGTTGTTAAGGTCAGGTCTAGGCAGTAAAATGTACCAATATTGAGCAGCAAATGACAACAACAGACTTTTTTGGAGTGCGTTTTATATTATTTGAATTTTTGGGTAGACATTTACCACAAGAGTTCAACTTTTCTACTTGTTTTTGTAGAGTAAAATAATTGTTTCTGCCTGTTGTTCATTCTGATCATGTGTCCCTGACTTCCTGTTATAAACTTATAAAGTTACTAGAATAATGGGATATGTGATCACCTGCATTTTCCGAAGGATATGAACTCTGAAATTTAAATGTATGTCTTTATTTTATTACTTCAATCCTTTATAATTTGTTCAAAAACACATACTGTATAAGAACAGACCAAATATATGAGGCAAAAATCTGGATATTCTGTGAAAATCTGGACAGTTGAGAGGCATGGAAGGTAAGTGTAAACAAACGGACTGTGTTACACTGCCTTTCTGACAGTGCTCACTAAGTGCTTTACAGCTTTGAAAGCAGGTAAAACACTTTTTTTTCCTTTAACTAGTAGTACATGGAGCATAAAAAGCTTCATGCACTACAAAGAATTATGATTGGATCACTGATCCTAACCCAGTATTATGTGTTTTCAACATGGATACCAAGACTCACCTCTTGAGTTTCATTCTTGAGGTGAATTTCTTGGCATCCATGTCTCGAGCGCGTAGTAAAATCACCGACCCACTCATAATTCTCTGTGTTAATCACAGCACTCTAGCAATGTCCAGCATCATCAGTATTTACAGACAGAGCTCATCCACTCTCTCAGCCTTGCAACAGAGCAACTGTTTAACTGAAGAGAGACTGCTTCTACTGAAATGGATACAATTCTACTATCAGCTTCTGGCATGGTCTCCCCAGAAGATGCCATGTTGCCAAGATTCAGGAGTTTGTCAGAGTCTTCCTTTCATCTCTTAACCATACCTTTTAAATTCTTAGAGCAAAAAATCTGGACAAAGCCTAAAATGATTGTTCTAGTCCGTTACTTCAAAATCTGAGGTTAATACAGGAATAGAAATGACACAAGACACCAAGGCTCAAGCTTATTAATTTATTAAGCAAAACTTTTCTAAATGTACAGTAAAGCTAATACTAAATAAACAGAAAAACTAATAAATCATGTACTTACAAGCATATGCATAAACAAAATCATCTTTGCCACTGATAGGGAAACTTCAAATCCTATCCAGTGCAGCTATCTGTTCAGTCAAGGCAAGGCCGACACTGGCAAAATGTCTCTAAGCTCAGTTCAGGCTGGTGCTGTGATCAAATCCGGATGCTGATGATGATGATTTTCATCTTAGCCTTTGAGCTTTTATAGTCTTTTTTGAGTTGACAGAATATTGTAGAAAGATCTGACATTACAGGCTCATCATGAGTTGATGGAATATTTTAGAAAATTACAGATCATTTCCTAAGTTGTAAACAAGTCTCGTAATGTCTGGTCTTGTGCCCTACTTCCCTTTTACAGAGAACAGTTAGCTCACAACCTTGTGATATACTTCCTCTTTGAAATCCCCACATTCTGGTAAACATCTTTTAAGCTGATAAACAACTTATGGGTTAACAAAAGTTCAGTAATACCAGTAATCAGTGAGCAAGGCCTGCTCTTAAGCATATTGTATTGTTACAATATTAGCAGCATATAGTGATGTAGTGGCATATCAAGAACTAGCAATAATCAATCTAGCAATAATTAAACATACACAGTGATATGTGGCTCGAGGCATAGCAAAAACTGGTAGACTGTGTGGATCCGTCACAATGATGGGGGAACAAATAGGGACAGATTTTAAATATTGCTCTTACAAACTTAAAAAGTTGATAGACTAATAGGTTTTGCATTAGCATGAATTTTCTGAAGGATGTGGAGTCTTAAACTCAAATGTTTGTCATTATTAATGACTTCAGTCCTCAGCTATTTGCCAGAAAAGCACAGATTTTAAGAGGAACACACCGAAATATGAGGCAAAATCTGGACATTCTGCAAAAATCTGTACAGGCGAGAGGTATGCTCTCAACATTGCCCCTAGTTAACATAAGTATTTGTTTAACTTTGCTGAGAACATTAGTAATATGCTATCCCCCCCCCCCACGTGAACAAATGTTTCCCAGAAAGTCTCTGAGTTTGTACAAAAGTAATTCCCCATGGCCTTGCCAAAGTGCTTTTACATCTATGCCTTTGTTTTGATGATTACCACATTTGCTGTTTTTCTGGCTTGTCAGTACATATCAATTAAATCTTTCTGCTAGCATTGCACAGAAGACCTCTTGCTTTAAACAGACAGCTTCCCTTATTACTGGTGCCCACTTCTGTCCATTAGCTGAAGGCTGTGCAGTGTTACAATATAAGATATGTAGATTTTGCCCATTGAATGCTTAGAATTTGCATTAAGAACACAGGACCAAAATGTAGTCTAGGAATTAAGAATAGATACAATTTTACCCAGGCTACATCATAAAACTTTTAAATAATAGCTGGATACATTTGCAAGGTTTTTCCACTGAGAACTTAGGATTCATATATTACTGATAAAAAACAGACTAGAAGAAGCCCTAACACTATATCTCATAGAACCCTCTTACTAAGGAGTTTAGGGTGAACCTGGCAGTGCTTCATGTTGTTTAATCTCCTTCATATGTAATATAAATTTAGAACTAAACAAAATAGCTTCACAGATACCAGTGTTCTGAAAGGTCAATTGATGCAGTGCCAGCCACTGAGATAGGAAAAAAATGTTAGATGCTTAAAACTTTTGTTACACTGCAGTCAAACTATGCAGTTTATATACTATTGTTTCTAAGGTTGTAACTGATAGACAGAGAAGATTAATTGCCTTGTAATCTCACCTGAATCGTGTACTAAAGTACTAAGATAATTTAATGTTAGCTAAACTTCAAAAAAATGCACTGTTGTCTTGGGATTTGCAGAGGTATTATTATTTAGTATCTCTGCAAAGTTTCCTACAGTTGTTGTGCAGGTATCTGAACTGTTGGGTTGGCAGATTCGAATGTTAGGCATATTTCTTTTCCTGCTTTGTCTTGCTCCTGTCTTTTATATTTGAGTTCACCAATGAACTTGAGAAGTGCATGGGATCTAATCCTATAATGGGGCATGGAAGTCAAAGAATCAAGCATATTCAAGCAAATATGACTGCAGTAGAACACTGCATATATTAGTGAGTATTAGGATGGGTGAGCTCTTACAAATGATTGCCAATCAGAGGGAGAAAATGCCAGAAACGCATACTGTAGAAAGAAATCTTAAAAACAGAGAGAGAATAATTTAGCGGAGGATTTCATAGAAATGGATAAATATAATAATGTGCATGATAGCATTAAACCATTAAGATTCACATAATTTAACAAATATTAACAAAATATATTACTGTGCAGCTAAGGTAATAACAGAAAAGATTCTACTAGGAATGCATAAAGTAGTAAAGGAAATAAAGGAATAAACAGAGTACCAGGATGGAAACATCAGCTGCAACTGTCACTGAGATACAGTCAAGGTTAAGCAATGTTTCCAGCTGGAACAGTCTGGGACCAGATATTGTATCAAACAATAGTACTTGGAGACTTCAACATTGATTGGACAACTTGTTCAGCACACATCCCAACCACCCATATTAACTTACATGGTTTCTCACAAACTATTACAACCCCCACCAGAATCAACAAATCTAACAAAAAGGAAAGCATTATAGACTGGATCTTAATAAATAACAAACCCCAGCTCTACAAAGCAGGCACCCTACCTGAGGATATGAGCGACCACCTCCTAACCTACATAATTAGAAAAGAGACAACATGCCCCTCCACACCACCTTTAAAACCCTCAGGTACACAAAGAACTTTAACCTAAATAGTTTCCAATCTGATCTAGGCCTATGTAAATGGGCCAGTCTTAAAATTCTACCCCTTGACCAAGCAGTTTCAGAATTCAACACTACATTCCTAGCCATCTTAGACAAGTATGCTCCCACACGCAGAATCAGAACCAAAAACAAAATAGCACCATGGCTAACCAATAATACCAGACAAAAAATTACTAACAGAAATAGAGCATGGTCCTCATGGAAAGCTACCAAATCCCCACAAGCCCACTTAACATACAAGCAGGCAAGAAATGAAGCTAAAAGATCTACACTATTAGATAAGCAAAACTACTTTTGCAATTTACAACAAAAGCATCAAAATCAGCCTCAAAAATTCTGGTCAGGTCTAAATAAGCTGCTCAACCCAGGTAAATCTTCTACCCCAACCCCCTCATCTACCATACAACTACCCCCTGATTCAGTAGCTAATAACTTTAACACTTTTTTCACTGAAACCGTCAAGTCCCTAGCCAATAATCTATCTCCCTCCTCTTCATCTACCATCCCTCCTACTCACACATACCCCCCACCCTTAAAATTTGAGCCTATCCCCACTGACTATATCAAATCTTTACTCAAGAAATTAAAACCTACCACCCTTGCAGCCGACCTACTTCCTGCAGAATTCCTACAAAAAGCTGCTAAAGAAATAGCTTACCCTATCTCCATCTTAATCAGTCGTACAATCCAAGAATCCTACATCCCCTCTATTTGGAAAATCACTCACATTCTTCCACTTCATAAGGGAGGTAACTCCACAGAACTCTCTAACTACAGACCTATCGCAATACTATCTCCCCTAGCCAAAATAATGGAAAAATGCATACAGAAGCAACTATTAGCCCACCTTACTCACCATTCTGTAACCTCATCACAGCATGGTTTCAGACCAGCCCACAGTACAACCACTGCCCTTCTCTCCTTCTCTCACACAATAAATCACAACCGTAATCAAAACATGCTCTCCTCTGCCCTCTTCCTTGATCTATCAAAAACATTCGACATGGTAAATCACAACTTACTCTTAGAATCTCTAAAATCACTGTCCATAGATAACCCAGTATGTAACTGGTTCCACTCATACCTGAAAGATCGACAACAAGCTGTCTTGTGGAAAGATAAACTATCCCCCCTTCTACCTGTCACCCTTGGAGTACCCCAAGGTTCTATTCTGGGTCCCCTTCTTTTCTCTATATTCATCAATGATCTGCCCAAAGTCATACCACAGGCAACAACCATACAGTACACAGATGATTCTACTCTAATCTGCACTGCCTCTACTCCCACAGAATTACAATTCATAACCCAGACTACCTTCAACAAAGTAGAGAACGGGCTTAATAATCGTCTTATCTTATTGAACCCAAACAAAACCAAACTACTACTTTTCTCCCCCACCCATAAGCTAACACCACCAGTAATTACAGTATCTTCAAACAATGGCACCATAATCTCTCCTGAACCAAACACTAAACTACTAGGTATAATCATTGACAACAATCTGAATTATAATGCCCATATATACAAAACCATAAAAACAGTAAATAAAAAAATAGGCTCCATGTACAGGATAAATAAATTTCTAACACCAACTGTCAGAACCTCAATAGCCCGCACACATCTTCTATCTTCTCTTCTATATGCCTCACCCATCCTCAATAATCTATCTAAAGCAAACCTCAACAAAATCACCAGCTGCTATAACAATATAGCCAGATTTGCCACAGGGTCCACATACAGAACCCACCATTGTCATAACCTTCACAAATTAGACTGGCTAGAACTTCCCAATCAATTATTTTATAACCAACTCATAGTTGTACATAAAATCCTCTACCAACCTACCAGTACCCCTAGTCTATCTAAACTTATAACCCCCTATAACAACCTAACATCCCTACGCTCATCCAGCAGAGTGCTAGTACAAAGAACCAAAGCCTACAACTCAGCTGGAGATTCATTGTTTTCCAACTCTGCTGGTAAAAAATGGAACTCCCTGCCTCCACAAGTAACCACTAATAGCTCCTTCCCTCAATTCAAAATTTCCCTAAAAACACACATGCACAGAGTCTGGCTATGTCCATGCCTAAACCCCAACTAACTATATAAAGTAGACTGAGATAATCAAACTATACTCATGCTCATATCTTAACCCTGACTAACCTAAAAACACACCAATAAACATTTTAGACCAAACTTAGCTCTCAATTGTGGTTTCCCTTTTCTCCTTCTTAGATGACTATACTAGACTATACTACCATCTCTATTTCTTCTTCATCACTCGCTAACTGAAAATTCTTATCCTTCAGACATATTTACTGCCTAAACGATAAAATTTTTATCTCCTATCTATTTATAACTAATATATATATATTTTGTCCTTGCTCAACTGTTAACCTTATAGAGATCCTTGTAACCTGCATTTTTAAGTAGCATAAATAGATTCATTGTTAAATTTTAGATATGCTATTACCTAAATTTCTATTGTTACTAAATTTTTCATAACTTGGAGCTTTTCTCCCCGGGCATCCGCTGTAAATGGATATATATCCAGTCGGACTTTTCCGGTTAACAAATGTAAAATAAATAAAATAAAATAAAATCTGGCTAAAGCCATAAACATATTTACACCATGATTTAGCCTTAAGTAAAAAAACTTCTGCATACACACCCTGAAGGTATTCTAGCATAGTTAACAATGAGAAAAACATACTCTTACTTAATTGTGAACCCACTAACCATCATAAAGATTATTAGCTATTTGATTTCCAAAACCATATATATATATATATATATATATATATATATATATATATATATATATATATGTATAAATATATGGGAACACTTTATAATCCCGAAATTCTGAAATACCGAATTTCAGAATCTTGAGATCACAAAGCCGAAGGCAGACAATACCGAAACACCAGAAGCACAAAATTCAAAATCCCGAAGTTCGGAGATTTTGAATTAACGCTTCTGGTATTGCACTGTATGAATGGATAGGTGGAGATTCAGGTAAGTATTTATGTTTAAGGGTTTTGTTTAGGGGATTTAGAGTATGTCAGTGTGTTGTGTTACTATGATGTGTGTGTGCTAGGGGAATGCAGCGTGTATGGTGGTGTTTTCATGTGTGTCTGTGTAATGCAACCTTGGAGTTAGAATATTTAAGTAGGGGGGTGTGGGGGCGCAGCTCTCCACATGGGTGGTGCAGGGGGGCTTGCCCCCCTGCTTGTCTGTAGTGTAGTGTGTGGGGGAGAGTTGTGTGTATGTAATATTCAGGATTTCAAAATTTGTGGTTGTGGGGATTCGGTATTGTAAACTTTCGGCTTTATGATCTCGAGATTCTGAAATTCGGTATTTCAGAATTTTGGGATTATAAAGTAAATCTATATATATATATATATATATATATATATATATATATATATATATATATATATATATATTAGGGTTGGGAGGGTGGCCTAATGGTTAAGTGGGGATAATTGGCTAAGCTTAAAATAACCCACAAGGGCAGTTAGCTTAGTACTAATCTATAATCTATATATATATATATATATATATATATATATAAATATATATATATATATATATATATATATATATATATATATATATATATATAGATATAGATATGTATAGATATATATCTATATATATATATATATATATATATATATATATATATATATATATATATATATATTTTACATTTGTTAACCGGGGGGTGGTGTCTGTCTGGACCTTTTTCAGCAGAGGCCTGGGGAGATAAAGCTCCACACTGAAAGACAAGTTACAGATACATTTAGGTGTTTAAACAGCATCACAATACATAGAAAATTTAGGAATAACATATTTTACAGTGACAGTACAAATAATTCCGTGGTGGTGCAGTGGTAGCGTTGTTGCCTCACAGCAAGAGGTTCTCCCGTTTGATTATCGGCTGGAGTGCGCGGAGTGCCTTCTGTGTGGAGTCTGCATGTCCTCCCCGCGGTTGGGTGGGTGTTTGAAAGACATGTGTAAATGGGCATGCCTTCTTAAAGGTTGAACATCGAGCTGGCACCTTGGCGTTTGTGAAAATCTACTGCCAATCATTAGGGGACCGAGTTCCGCTGTGGCAACCCCTAACTGGGAAAAGCCAAAAGACAACAACAACTGAGACAGTACAAATGCAGGGAATCAAAGAACATTCATTAATAGCAATAATAGATAATACATTCCATGGTATACATTTGTGAATTGAAACACAATACACTACTTACATAATACATTAGTTTATTTTTACAATACTAATTAAGACCGTTTTGGTAGAGGTAGGTAAACCTTTATAAGTATTAGATGTCATTACACAGTTTCATGGTAAACCATTTGTAAGTGGAGTAGTGATAGTACTAGCTTATGTCTTGGTTTAAATTGTAGCAGTTATTTAACTTGATTGGGTCAGTTTAGTTGCGTAATAGTGGGAATTTAGAAAGGTAAGATGGGCATCAGTAAATGTGCATTGTCTGATTGCTCTAGCCTGGTGAGCAGTCATAGCACAGCTAGCTTTGCTTCAGATGATATCTGATGAGGTTTTTAAAGGAGGCTTTTGAGGATGTGTTTTGCATGCTAATGGAGGGTGTTCCATTTTTTTGCCACTATATTACTGTATAGTGAGTCACCAAAGCTATTACTACTGTTAGAGGCTTGTAGTAATAATTTGCTTGATGATCGAAGGGCCTTGTGGCTGAGTGCTGTTGTACTAGGTTATTGAGGGCAGGACACTTACTGGGGAAGTAATATAAAGAGTGGCAAAGGCAGAGCTGATTATAAGTTAGTAGGTTAGGCAGTTCAAGCCAGTGGCGCTGGTGCAGAGCAGTACAGTGGTGGGATCTATATGGGCAGTTAGTAGCTAAGCGGGCAATTCGGTTGTAACCGGCTTCCATTTTGCTTATATATATATATATATATATATATATATATATATATATATATATATATATATATATATATATTTATTTATAAGTAGCATTATTCAGGCAGACAATAATCTTGATAAAACTTCAGCCATGTCAATAAGGCAGAAAGGAAATAAAAGATAATCAGCTGGAACCAAGTATCATCTTTTATTAAAGAAGGTCGTAAGGGGACCTGTAAAAAGGTCAGGGATTTTAATATGGTATAGATAGAGTTCTAAAAGGTAGCTGTTTGAAATGTCTGGACCCACTAGACTGAGTCCCAAAACTGAATGGTCGAAAAAGCAGACTTACATATATTAAGTCTGAGATGGCCATTTCCCAGAATATTCCCTTTTCTTTGAGGTATAAGGATCTCAGAGTTATATAAGTTTGGGGTTCTCCCTGCAAACAAAAAAAGAAGTTTAAAGGAGAACATCAATGTTTTAAATTTGCTCTTCTTGTGCATTTTTGCTCCTTTTTTTGGAGTGTCAGCACTCAGTGTTTGTAATGCCAACATTTCAATGGTGGGATGTACTAAACGTATGTGATTTTTCCGAATTGCCCATAGATGTTTGTGCAGTATGTGTGTGTGTGTGTGTGTGTGTGTGTGTGTGTGTGTGTGTGTGTGTGTGTGTGTGTGTGTGTGCATGTGTGTGTGTGTGTGTGTGTGTGTGTGTGTGTGTGTGTGTGTGTGTGTGTGTGTGTGTGTGTGTGTGCATGTGTGTGCATGTGCATGTGTGCATGTGTGCATGTTTGTGTGTGTGTGTGTGTGTGTGTGTGTACGCGTGCATGTGCGCGTGTGTATGTGTGCATATGTGCGTGTTTGTGTGTGTGTGTGTGTGTGTGTGTTCATGCATGTGTGTGTGTGTGTGTGTGTGTGTGTGTGTGTGTGTGTGTGTGTGTGCATGCTCGTGCATGAGCCTCATGGAATGGAATGACTTCCTGTGTGTGACCGGCTCTGCTTTATGCCCCTTAGTGGCACTCTACATTGAACTCTTTGCTTCCTGGGGTAATCTCTAAATCCCCCTAGACCATGATTAGGATGGTGTCAGAAGATGAATGAATGAATGAATGAATGAAGGAACAAATGAATAACTGAATAATGTTTAAGTGCTTCTAAATTCCCTCAAGAGTTCATTGGGAGGCATGAAGTGAAAAATCCTTTTTAAATTTAAGTCAAAACATGCTTTAATAACAGTGTAGGTGAGTTTGCCGTGGTTTGTTTTTAAATGCTTAGCTATGTCTTTGATTAAAGCAGAAGATAAAAGGTAGCCCACACCAGTGGAAATTAAAGATAATCAATGTTTAGGTAATAGCTGACTGTTAACAGAGAGCAACAGGCCTTCATTGTTCATTATACTCTAAAAACAAAATTTATTGACAACCATGAACCAGAAGTGTAACAAGAATTCTTTTTTTATTTTGTACTTCGGGCTCGGCTACATAGTATTGTACCTATTACCAACCTAATGTAACAAATGTAGAGCAGTGCATATATTTCCTGTGTTTACTTAACAAATATAGACATTATTTTCAGATGTTACCCTTTCCAAACATAAAAAGCTTGTTTCTAGATGAGCATTCCTCTCTATAAACACGTTTTGTACAGATATATGTTACAGACATTACACTAGAAAGTTTCTTGTTCTGGGGTCTTTGTGCTATAACGTTTCTGAGAAGTGCCCACAAAAAATGTTCTTAGCTGAAAGCAATAGATAAAAGTGGTGCTGCCCTTGCCATTAACTTAAACGTTAGCACTTGTAAGTGGAACCTGACTACTACATTTATAATTTTCTAGAAAGGAGAATAAATGCAGTTTATATGGCAGTATATCACGGATGAGTAAGTGAGCTGTTAGAGCAAGTGCAGAGAATTACATAACAGGCAATATTTAGTACATAAAAGAAATAATCACACCCAAGGTAACTAACCAGTACATTAATTAATTAGTATATGCAATACACTTTAACCCTACTGGGCAGTATCCATTTTCAGAGCAGATCTAAGAAGGAAAAGCCTCCATATATATATACATCAATAAAAAACAATATATAGCAAAGACAGACCCAGGGATTCAATAACCTCCATGTAGGCTTCATGCTAAGCCTACACAGAGTTTGTGTGATTCCATTGTGCTTACATGGATGCAGGCAATGTTTCATGGCCTGCAACAGTGTTGCTGCCAAGAACCGTGTAAAGCAGCATGAATGCATATAGAACATGCAGACAAGTTTACCTACAGGGAAAATTGCTCTGCAAAATTGCGTGGACAGCCACAGTGATCACTAGGGCTAAAATGAATGCAATCAATGCAGTAGTAACACATTATAAAAAGTGCAATGTACACTACAACCATGTTTTTGGCATACTGCAATATAGGATTTGTGGTGATCATCAAGGGTACATAGAATTCAGTATAAATACACTAGTCTGGGGAAGTCTGAGTATTGAAAAGGGCCACAGACATGAATGCTAGGAATGAATAAAAAGGAAGAGGGCATGTGAAACATGGTAATGTACACCAGATAAAGGCATGTCAATGTATGTACACTCCAAAGACAAGTTAGTAGCATAACATTAATCACATACGTACATAACACAGTACATAATGCTGATTACACCTCCAATGTGAGTAAATTTATATCATCACACATTATAGTATACTATGTGACTGTCAAACAAGGTTACATAACAATGCAGATGATTGGTTGTGACATAAACATCCTGACATGATCACTGGAGAGGACATTTAGTAAGGACAGTATAAACAATAGGGGTATATACACAGTGTGAAGATGCGCAAAATAAGTTACTTGAATATGAGTGAAATGTCAGCATGGCTCTCAAGTCAGTGAGGTACACACAGCAACAGAATCATGTACAGCATTATACAGAAACAGGCACAATCATGGGCAATTTTAAAATAATGCCACCATTAATCTGTGACATTAACATAAAAATAAGTAACTGTAAGTTATTGGACATGTTCTGCAGGAACACACTTGTATAACTGTAATGATTTGTCAGTAATTTATAAGGAGAACTCAACATATCTTCCTCAAAAATTACCACATTTTGGAGTTGTTAAGACAAACAGTGTTAAATTAGGGACAATCCTGGCCAGTTGAGAGGTTTGCATGCCACATAAGCCACAAATCTACACCTTCAAGAATGTAACCCATGCCATCAATGTTCTCAATGAGCTGTGCATTTACTGGGTGCATCACAGGAAGATATCACACATGCATCTTGTAGATCACCTTGAAGGAAAGTCTACACTGTCAACTCCTAATGGTTATGCATCACAAAGAGTACTTACGTAGGGACAAAAACATGTGTGGGAGATCATAGGTTCATAGGAGGTTACTAGGCTAGTGGCCCTAGAGTCTGTACAAGCCTAGCCATGTTAATCCCAAGTATTTCCCATTTATTCTTTTTGAAGTAGTTTGCAGAACAAATTTATGAATAGACTGGGTCTGTGATCAATCATTTCCCTCATTTTCCCTCAATGACACAGTGGAAGTGTGCCCAATGGTGGCTGGCATGCCCAGGGATGGTCCCCCCCCCCCCAGAGGGGTGATCTGCTTCACTCGGGCAGCCCCCAAGGCTGCCGGGTTGAATCCTCCGGATCCAGTGTGGACCCCAAATGTTTACCAATGAATAGTTTCATGCCCTCTTGAACTCTCTCTTCAAAGTTCTGTTCAACTTTCCCTTATGGTACTTGTCCACTATCAGTGTTGTGCCAGTGTTTAGCCTTAGATGGAGTTTACCACCCACTATGGACTGCATTCACAAACAAACAAGCTGGCTACCCCTGTCCATGAGGGACATGGGTGCCACCCCAGGGGTGAATTTGTGGTCTCCCATCCAATTATCTAGGTTGCGTTTGAATAGGTCAGTGAGGAGCTCTGCTTTACGTGACTAGGAAGTCTATTCCAGAGAAGCAGCAATCTCTGGGAGACACATCTGTCTCTCCAGAATGTTCTGTTAATGTGACAAGCTAGGTTGAGATCCTTAGAGTGATTGACTCTTGTGCCATTTGACTTGCAGATGTGCTGCATTTCCATTAGGGTAGGGTTGGAGATTGCCCTGTAGGCCAGACACAAGTCACCTCTCAGCAGCCTATAAAATACAGACTGACAGAATTTACAGCCTGTCCATGTAGGTCATGGTTTGGAGTTCCTATATTTTCTTAGTGAGGAACTTGTAAAAAATGGTATTTGCAAATAAAGTAAATTTTCACCTATATTTCATACAGCTCTAGGCGCCGCGGTGGTGCAGTGGTTAGCATTGCTGCCTCACAACAAGACGTTCTCCGGTTCGATCCTTGGCTGGGGTGCCTTCTGTGGGGAGTCTGCATGTCCTCCCTGTGGTCACATGGGTTTCCTCCGGGTGATCTGGTTTCATTCGAAAGACATGCTGTACGTGGATTGGATACTCTAAATTGGCCCTAGACATGAGTTTGTGCGTGTGCCTTCTGTGGAAAGTTGGGTGCCGGGCTGGCAACTTGACACCATAAAACTCCACTGCCAATGATGAGTGGACAGGTGATCCACTGTGGTGACCCTGAACCAGGAAAAGCTGAAAGAAGAAGAAGATTTCATACAGCTCTAGATGCTGATTACTATTTTTTGCTTTTTTCTGATTTCCTTTGTTGAGTCTGGATTTAATATACAGCATACCTTTACTTTGATTTCTTAATGAGAAATCTGTGAGGTCTCTCCAGCTGCTGCAGGTGACTGGTGAGGTACATGCAAACGGGTACATTATACTCTATTAGTGGTCTGATGAGGGTTGAGTACACTGGAGTTATAACATCCCTTGACTTGGATGCTATGCCCTTGCTTTTGAGGTTCACTAAATAGAAGGCTTTCCTTACCACTGTGAAAACTTGGTGGTCAAAGTTAAGATTGCTATCAACCTCTGTTCCCATGTTTTGCACCACTGGGTTGGAACTCTGGAGGGTGCTGTCAATATTGTAATTTGTAGGGAATTCCGTTTTACCAAAGGGAAGAATCATTCATTTTTTGCATTAGTTTTACACCTTAGCTTTGGCACCAATCATTTGCTTGTGTTAGCCCTTCTCATAATATTGACATCATTGGTGGACTCAATGATTGTTCCCAGTTTGCAATAATCAGTGAACTTGGTGAAGCAAAGACCACCTACTTTGGCCTGGATGTCTGAGAAATAAATGCCAAACAACACAGACCACTGTGGTACTCCACTGGTAATGGGTCTACTGGTGGAGGTGGAGTCACCAATTCCGACAGAGTAGGTGATCCAATTGGCTACCCATCTAGAAACGTAAGGGTCAATCCCTATCTGGGAGAGTTTCTCAATGATACTAGAGAGGTGAATTATGTTGAAAGCCTTGGCAAGGTCAAGATAGGCAGTGTGCATTGTCTTACCTTTGTCCATGGTTTTGGTGACATTCTCAAAGAAGTCCACCAGGTTTAATAAGCATGACCTACCCTTAACAAAGCCAAACTTAGTTGGGTTCAGCCTATATCCTTGTTGATAACGTACTTGATAATTCTTTCCATGGCCTTGTAGATGAGACTGGTTAGACTTATGGGTCTGTAGTTCCCACGGCCAGTTGATGGCCCCCCTCTTTTCTCCATTCTGCAGAAACATAGTTAGTTCTCAAGCTATGATTAAAGAGAGTGGATCTTGGATCTACTAGGTCTTGTTTTAAGGTGTCTAGTAAACAACCTGTGATATTATCTGGTTCCATTGAGGTCATGTTTTCAGCCTTGGTGGGTGCAGAGATGACCTTTTCTCTAGAGGTACTAGACAGAGGGATGGCATCAGTTATGCTTTGGGATATGGTAGGTGAAAATAGGGGTGAAGTTTGCACCAAATCTGTCAGCTAGCAGGTTGGAGATGATCCCATCTACAACCAGTTTGGCACATAGCTAGGCATTCCCTTTTAGACTTTGCAATGCTGTATGATTATCCTTGGCTAGAGATAAGGACTCGGACCTACAATTTTCCTGTCTGAAGTCATATGCATTTTCCATTAGGCCACCTGGCCAACTAAAAGCTTCTTCCCCTGGCATAGCAGAGGATGGTTTTAATCCAGCAACCTCCAGGTTATGGGCCTAGCATGTTTCCACTGCACCACTATGCTATAGCAGATCCCTCTGGCAAAAGTGATATACTTGAGCAAAGCATCCCTGGCTGACATAGGTATTGGCCATATGGCCACTTAAAAACAGCAAACTAGTATGAGTAGATTCCTTCCACACAGCTGTGTATTGCATCCATCTGCCACATATAATAGCAATGGATATTGTCTGCCACATATGCAATTGATGAATGAATTCATTAATGATCCCTCATAATGAATGGTACAGCACTATGTGAGGGTCTATATTAAATCATCAAATGCTTAAAAAAGCAAATGATAATTTATCGACCCCATGTAAGTGAAAGCTTACAAACTCGAACACTTAGAACAGCGATTTTTTTCCAAGGAAAAAAAAAATCGCTGTTCCAAAAAAAAAAAAAAGGGGGGGGGGAGACACACCCCAATGCTTAAATATGCCAACTCTGAGATTGCACTACAGTGATGAAAATGGCAAAGTAATGGACGCAGACAAGTGATTTCTTTCCCAAGGAAACAATTTGCTTATATGACGCTTCGTCATTTTGCCTTTTCATCTTTTCAAGTTCGACCAAGATGCATTCAAAAGAATGCACCTTCGGTCATCTAATAGAAACCCCTATGTGAGACTCATGTCAATACATCAGTTATGTTCATGTGCACAGAAACTCCAGCACTACAAAAGTCTAGCTTCAATGAGTGAGGAAGCTGTTGTACCAAACAATACATGGCACATGCTTTCTATCAGCACATGTAAAACTCAAGACATGTTTCACATTATCGCTGTCACCCTGACATTGCCATGGAAAATGTTATACTACCATGAAATTCTGACATGCATGCACATGTGTCCATGCAAACTATCAAGTGGTAATACTAATGTGATGTACCAGTACATCCATGATGCTGCACAGTCACACTATAGCTGTACCGAGGATAAAATGGAACTTGATAGGTTTATAGGTGCATAGAAGAATACTAGGCTAATCCCATAAAAGCCTAGCCATATTTAACCTGACTTACATAATTTTCAATAGCTATATGAACAATGTTCACACAGGGATATGATATGCTATCTAATACCAGCTGCCTCTATCCATGAGGGACATGGGAACAACACCAGGAGTACAATCATGATTAACCATCCATTTATCTGTGTTGAACTTGAAGAGGGTCAGGCAAGGCCTTTGTTTTACGTGAATGGCAAACATGTTTCAGGGAAGGGGTAATGTCTAAGAGATGTACCTATTTCTCCAACATGATTTATTATGTCAGAGGCTAGGTTAACATCCATGGAACAAGGAACCCGTGTGCAGTTTGCATTAATGTGTAATATCGCCATCAAGAACAGATTGGAGGGTGCCCTGCAGGCCAGATACAGATCGGCCCTTAGCAGTCTGTTAGAGATATAATACAGTGATAGGGCTTTAAATCTGTTTGCATATGATTTCTTCTTCTTTACACCATGTAACTTCATTGTGCAAAAACTCTGGTGTTGGTCCAGCTGTTGTAGATGTGTGGTGAGGTACATGCAAAAGGGTACATTGTACTCAATTATTGGTATGATGAGGGCCGAGTACAATGCCATTATAATGTCCTTTGATGTGGCTGGTCTATCCATACTTATGAGTTGTGCCACATACAAAGTATTTGTCACCACTGTGGACACATGGTGGTTGACGTTCCGATTACTGTGTAACTGAGTACCCACATCATGTACCACTGGGTCCACTCATAGATGTATGTCATCTATATTGTAATTAGCTAGGATATTTGCTTTTCAAAAGAGAATAATTATGCTTTTGTGTTCATTTAGTGTGTTCCCATAGTTGTAGCACAAATCATTTTTGTGCATTAATAGTTTCTGCAGTATGTCAGTAGTATTCATGGATTCAATGATTATCCATATTTTGCAGTCATCCACAAAGTTGCTGAGACAAAGGCTGCCTAAGTTTGTCTTGACTTCTGGGAAGTAAATATCAAACAGGAAAGGGCATAGTACAGAACCCTGTGTTATGGCCTTGGTCACTGGACTCTTACTAGGTTTGCACAGTTTGACAGTACGTGTCCTGTCAGTGATCCATTTTGTCACCCACCTGGTAATGTATGTGTTTATGGCCAGTTGATACAGTTTATCTATAATACCTGAGTGTGACTTTGTGTCAAATGCCTTGGCCATATCTAGTTAGGTGGGATACACAGGCTTTCCCTAATCCATGCCCTTGCTGACCTCCTTGGAGAAGTCATACAGATTTAACAGACATGAAGTATCCTTAATGAATAAAAAATGGATTAGGTACACAGTCATGAGATTACTTGTGTCCTTTTTGATAAGCTATATGATGATTTTTTGATCTGCCTCACAGAAGAGGAGAGTCAGGATGATGGGTCTATAATTTTCTGGATTAGGTGATGATCCCCCTTGTTCAGACGGATGACTTGGTGTATACCCTTCTGCTAGAAGATAGGCTGTCTGCAGGCTGTAGTTAAGTAGGGATCCAACAGTCTGCTATTTCAGGTTTTAAGTTTTTGAATAGGCAACCTGGGATGTTGTCAGGGCCCATTCATTTTGTCTTTTTAGCATTAGAGAGCACATAGATGAACTGGAACTGCTCTTTTGAGAAAATAGGCTGAGTAATGTTTGCATATAAACTTTAAATAATGGACAGTGGGGACAGGGTGGTGCATTTTTGAGACAAACTGTCAGCTAGTAGATTGTCTGTTTTCTCCAACTGAATATGGGTGGTGGCATTCAGAAAGACCTCTGTGCTTAGTTGTGTATTCCCCTTAACATTTCATACTTATTTAAAAAAATCTGGGACAACTCCTCCAAATATAACCTTGGTTATGTATCACATGCCAGACAGTGCTACTATTCACATAGTTGTATAACTCTACCAATGCCTGTATGTTTTTTAATGGAAAGCTGTGTGTGAAGGCCCTGATACCATATGTGGACATATTACAAATGAGTTGGTCATGGCTTATACAGAACAGTTGACACAAATGTTAATAGCCACACAATGGTGCTGGAGACCACCTCAATAACCCTTGGGAATAGCAACTCAATTACGCATATAATAAATTCCACAAGGCTGCAATTGAATCAAAAATTGTGATATGTTTGTGTATATAACAGCATTACAACACGTAGATGACACAAGATGTATGTTATTTATTTATTTTATTTATTTAATAACTAACTAACTAAATAAATACATAACAGCATTACAACATGTGGATGACACAAGACATATGTGCCCATGTAATCAGTATGACATTATAGTGATGTATGTCACAGAGCATTTATTAATGCCAGGTATACACATGCACACATGTGCCATACTGCAAATGCCGTTATGATGTTTGAATGAGAATTGCATAGAATGTTAATATGCTTCACTACAAAAACACATGCCTTACTAAGCCAACAATATACATATTATCATCCCATGTCAACAATACTCAGGAGGCATATTACTATAGCTGTTATGGAAGGAACATGTAATCAAATGGCAGCAGCAGCCATTAGTACATTACCTGACATCATAGTTTGTAATACCCTCTTGTAGAGCTACTGTACAGCCACACCTCAACATAGCACATGTGCATGACGTTGATATGTGAAATGTTCACACCATTATAGGACACTACTAGGCAAACAGTCAACATCATTTAAAATCCTAGTCATTATTATACCATTTAAACAAAAATCACTATATCTATATGATAAAAGATAGTAGTGCTATGTGCATATGTGTGTATGTGTTTTATTGCATTACATACTACTTCCATCCATACATGACGTGATACACTCCATGACAGAATTAGCAATCACACATCCAATGCTGTTGTGATGGCTTGCAAAGACTTATGGAAGGACTCTGTTTCATGATGTGTGTATGCATCTTTGAGATGAGGACATCCTCAGTCTTCTGCAGGAAGGATGGTATGTGGCCAAAGGGAAAAAGGGGACATTGGATTCATGGGGAAATGTTAAAGGTTCACATAAGTCGTAGTTAAATGAAAACAGATTCAAAAGATCATACAATGACTGTAATGTGCCACCAACCATACACACAGCAATTGACCTGGTCTGATTTGAACATTACATCTGTGTAGGTACAGAAAATGAATGCCATATAATTTAACTCTAGCACCACCAAATATGTCTGACTTTAACAATGTCACATTGTTCTTTATCGAGTATGATAGCATCATTGTATACTAAGAAGATGATGGGAGGCATGTCTGATATAGATGTGGAGTCACATCTCAGTGTAAAATTGTCTCAAAAATGTTATTTGAATAAGCACACACTCAAGTTGATTGCTATTAGATTAGAATGCATAATTGTCTAGTTACAAAAGCAGAACAAAGTACTTAACATTAGTGCCACAGCATAAGTTTGACTTAAATAGTGTCAGATTGCAATTTATAGAGGATGACAAAGTGTATGTTAACAAGATGATGTTTGGAGGAGTGTCTGACATAGTTGTGAACTTGCATGTCACTCTAAAATTGTTACCAGACTGACTATTAAAGGAATGCACACACACAAACACCAGTTGACTGCAGTGAGATCAGAACTCCTGCGTAAGGTATCCACAAAATACAGAAAACAGTACTTAATGCAGGCACCACAGCACAAGTCTGGTTTGCAAAGTGTCAGCCAACACATTATAGCTGATGAATCAGCAGTGTCTAGTGAAAAGAAGATAATAGTAGGAGTGCTTTACATGCCATTCTAAAATGGTCTCTAGAGTGTAAACTAACTGAACACAAACACATATGCTAGTTCACTGCAGTGAGACTAGAACCCATATCTAATTATCTAGGGTACACAGTACTTATCACAAGTGACACAACACTAGCCTGGCTTGTACATTGTCAGACACTTCATAGCTGATGACATCAACAGTGTATGTTTGGAAGAAGATGTGCAGAAGCTTGCATAAAATGGCTGTGTAGGCATCTATGACTGTAAATTTTTTTGTTCTCCATGGGACTGGATTGCTGACCGTAGGATACAGACTCATGCTCCCCTGACTATCCACAAACACCCATTGACTGCAGTATGATTAGAACCTCTACCCAACTAGTCACACAAGCTAGAAAATACAGTACTTAATGCAAGCACCATGACACAAGTTGGACACCTAAAGTGTTGCTGGACACTTTGTAGTGGATTGCATCATCATTGTATGTGTGGGAAAGGTTGTTGGGAGGCCTGCATGAAATGGTTGTGCTGGCATGTACAACTGTAAAACATTTTGTTCTCCATGATACTTGATTACTGACAGTAGGATTAAGACTCATGCTCTTCTAACTATGCAAACACACACTTACACATACATACAGACACACACAATGTGGTCATTGTGGTAAGTTAACTCCCACCTATTTTGTTTCCATTTGCAGAACACAGTAGTTAATATTTGTGCCATCCCCAAAGTATGCTTTTTCCTTGTCATAGTAGTCTTTATAGATGATGACATCATCATTATACACTGTAGGCAACATATCCTGTTATGAGAGTGGTGTGCAAAGTGTGGACTTCGGATTTTCTGTTTTGTTTCTGATGTGCAAATATAAATTTAAAAGACAGCTTCTCAAACTAGATTCAATAAGCTCTAAGGAATGCAGTTCACAGAACTGAGAAGTATGCACCTGTTTCTCAATATGTTGTGTACATTACACACAGTCAGTCTAACATACAAACACACACACACACACACACACACACACACACACACGCACACACACACACACACACACATGCATATTTTGTGATTAGCTTGGATGTAACTGTGGATGTATGTGTGTTCATATTTGTGATGAACTGACGTCCACATTAAGACATGTATAAGACAAATCTGAATGTCTATTGTCAATATTAAGCTTTAGATGATGTAACAATACAGCAGTTTTGCTATTTATTTTTATAGTGTAGTCGACATTTGGGAACTATTATTGAGATATCCATTTTCAAGTGCATGGGTGCAGGGTACGCATGAGTCTGAGTAAATACGTGTTTAGTCACTAACATGTGTCTTCTCTTTGGTTGTGTTTTACATGGATTATAATGGGATGTAGATTAACTGAGCATTAAGCATAGTAATACATGTCAATCAGCTCTTTCCATAGTGCATTGATGATCTACTGGTTTGATGATCGATGGCAAAGTGTTTGGTCATGCGAGATTCACATTTAATGAATACAACTTGAACTTAAGAAGTCGTTATGCGTAAATGACATGGAAGAAATAGAGGACAGATACTATGCTGTTCATATTGTAGTTTATACTGTAAATGTTGTGTCATAACTTTTAAGACATTAAGGACTGTTGCTATTGCCTTCCCCATTTGTGCAGTTAAGCGATGAGCAAACATGGTTCTCTGCTTAAAGGCAATACTCCCTCTCCACCCTTTAGGATCATATCTAAAAACAATACCGTCATTACCCCCTCAACCCACACAAAACTGCTAGGTGTATAAATAGATAGCAATCTGTAATTTGATATACATATTTCCCTAACCATTAAAAAGGTCCACAAGAAAATCAGTCTGCTGTATAGGAATAATAGATTCCTTACCAAGAATACTAAATCCACTATTGCCCACAACTCACCTCCTATCCACTCTCTTACGTGCTTTCCAGTACTAACCAACCTCTGTAAAAGAGACCTTGCTAAACTTGAATCTTACTACAATAAGATAGCCAGATTTGCAACTGGTGCTTCATATAGATCCCTTCACTGCACATCACTTAGACAACTAAATTGGCTTGAACGTTCGCAATTAATACATTTTAATCAACTTACCTTCACTCACAAAATCCTCTGTCATCCAGATAAAACTGCTCATCATGAACTCTTACAACAATACAACTCTGCTAGACATCTCCACTCTTCCAATAAATCCTTCCTACAGGTCTTTAAAGCAAACAACACAGCCAGTGAATCACTATTCTCACACTACATTTCCAAATTATGGAACAAACTCCCAACCTCTCTTACTACCAACTACTCCATCCCACAATTCAAAAAGCTTCTCAAAGACACCTTTCAAATTCTTGGCTCTGTCCCTGCAACCCTACATGATATTCAATATTCCTTTCCTCAGTAGCTATAATCCACTTTTGTATGTCCTCTCTAGGTTTTGAAACTGGAACTGGCTACTGTATTATATCCAAGCACATCTATCTCTCCAGTGCTCTATTTTCAACTATATTCTTTCATTAAAACCAACAGCTATTTGTTAACCATGCTATTTAAGGGGTCTATATTATATCATCGAATGCTTAAAAAAGCGAACGCTGATTGATCAACCTAATTTAAGCGAAAGCTTACAATCTCAAACTGTCAGATCAGTGAGGAATCGCTGATCCAAAACACATACACACAACGCAAGCACACCAAACAAACAGAAATCCACACACATACACCTAAAATCTGATACCTAACCCTACACTAAACTATGCACAAACCACTAACTACCCACTTACCTTAACTCAAACCCTAACCCTAATGTCTGTCACTATCGCACACTCACCTCACTCGCTCCCTAACCCTAACTCACTGAAATCCACCCTAACCCTCATGTCCACTCAATCGCACACACACCTAACCCAAGCCCTAACCCTAACTCACCTAAATCACCCTAACACTCACATCCACACAATCGTACACTTACCTGAATCTGACCGTTAACTTTCCACCATAACACTGAAAATACCGAAGCAATAGAAACGGACAACCAAATTCTTTCCCTAGGAAAAAATATGAGTTTCTGCTGCTTTGATATTTTGCAGTTTCGTGAAAATAAGTTTGATCAATCAGCGTTTGCTTTTTTAAGTATTTGAGGATATAATATAGACCCTATTTAAGACATACTGGTTACACATTTAGTACTAACTCTTCATGTAATTATATTTATCACTCTCATTGTATGGCACTGTATTCTCATACATTATTTGTACTACCTGCTATTGTTGTATTACTGGTTTATTCCTTTGTATTAATTGTTTGTTATTTGGATTTTTTATAATAAACTGCTCTATGATTTTTATTATGTACTGCCCTATGATTTGTTATGTAAATAAGGAGCTTTCCTCCCCAAGCCTCCACTGAAAAAGGACCTGTGTCCAGTCGTACTTTCCTGGCAAACAAATGTAAAATAAATAAAAATAAATAAATTTGTTCATCTTCCTTCATGCAAACACACTAAGTGGCAAGGTTGTCCATCAGCACTTTGGACAGAAGTGACTGTAAGAAATAATGTTGCTGCCTAACGTACCCCGTGGCAGCAGGTGACAGAGCAGTGAGCTCATATGACACAGGGTTCTACTCCATCCATTCTAATTTTTTTACACATGTTGTCCAGATGGCATTACATAAATAAATGTGATAATTTCTGCAAATGTAAGAAGCAATGGCTACAATGAAGTACTGTATAAAAGTAAACATCAGTTAATTGATTTATGTCAATTGTATACACATGGATTTGCATTTTTATACATTCAGCAGGCTAAATAACTCCAAAGTACTGCCTTACTCTGCTTTAACTCTATTCCTTTAGTGCAGCAAGTTTAAGCCACAATGCATGGATGCAACTACACTAGTGCGGCCGATGCCATAGGACATGAAGAGCTATTCACCATCGCTCAGCACTGGTGCATGAAGCAAAACTCCATGCAAATGCTGATGATAAAAAGTGAAGGGCTTTATTGAGAGCATTTCTTCTAGGTGTGTGATTCTATTTTTTGACCAGATTAAAGGTGTGAAAATGGGGTAGATACAAAAGTGGTGAAATGGGGGGCAAGCAGTAGGAAGAACAAAGGGGAAGCAATATAGGAATATGGAGGAGGGAATTAGGAAATAACCATAGCTATCCACTTCTTCAACAGTGTAATGTGAATGTGCATATAAAATTGGATACATTTGGGCTGTCACTATAATGCAGATGGGTGACAGCAATGCAATTATGTTGTATAGCCAATTGAAATGAATCAAGTGTGTTGAGAAGACACATGTGGGAGTTGAAGATCTATGTTCGGATAATATTTTTTGTGGGACAGCTGCCCAGGATTTTGATTTTATTTCAGTAAGAGAAGAATGTTTGGCAAGGGACATAAGTATGTCAGGATCAGGTAAATAGGGTAGGTGTGCAAGTGGGTGCAGACAAACAGGACAAATAAGTCAGAGACAGAGATGGTGTGGGACACCATGATTGGGGACATTGGAGGAACATGCTCGTCAAGCATGGGGACAGTGAGGATCTAGTACTCACCCTCAGAACTGTCATCATTGTTCCCTTCCTCAGCTTCCTTTTGGAGTGCTTGATGTTTTTGTTTTCTCAGCATTCCAATGAGCATCTTCTCTGTACAGCTGAGGCATGTACCAATAGTACATTCTATGACTTCACGTACCATGTCTGGCAGCTCCTTGTAGGTGATAAAATCCCAATCTCCACCAATACTCCCAGAAGATACCACTGCACCAGCTGCTGGAGTAATGCCACCTGATGTTTATGGCCCAGGTAATGCAGGGGCTGCAGAGGCAGTACTGCCAGGTTAAGTTCCAGATGTGTTGGGTGTTAGTGCGGCAGCCATTGGAGGGGTGCAGGTGATCCACAATGGTTGGCCTACCTCCCTGTGCTGGAAATCATTTTGTCAGTTGTCAGAAAATTATGACATCAGAATGCTGTGACCACACATATAAAAATAAAAAAGAGAGCTAAGGGGCAAGGTGAGAAACAAAAAAAAGAAAATAATTAGTACTACCATATGTCACATACATTAAATTAGTACAATACAAATATATGTTTACTTTTACATTATCTATACTTTTTAAAAATCCAAAAATGGACTGAGAATTGTTCCAACTAATGCTTGCAATATGCATATATGGCACATATTCTTTTAAAAATAATACAGATTAAGTTAGCAACATGGCATTTATATCAATTTTGTTGAAATTAATATTTTTATTTTAGTACGTATTTGTTACTTTTGTGATTTGAACCTACAACACCTGAATGTAATATTACAATTGACTCCTGCAATTACCTTGAGCTACAGAATGATGCATGCATGCTTCATTTTACAATTAAGATATGTATTCTTAATTTGCTACTAAGGTATAGAAGAGCAATACTTTGAATAAAATAATTATTCATTTACACTGCATAAATACCCTTTGCTTCTTTCAGTCTTTCTAAGCATTCAGCATGGGTGTACCTGTTCACTGAAATCTCTGAGGCAGCAGTAAAATAAAGAGGAGAGAAAAAGAGAAGAGCGTTATACATACCGGTCTTGGCTATCTCCAGCTTTGCATATAATTTAAAGTATCTTTATCTGTATACTTATACAACTGCAGGATGTCAGCAGTCCTAAATTCATCCAGCCACTGGTTGAGTTGCTCCTGCTTGAGCTTTTTCAGGTCATTGTAATGGTACTTGCATTGCTCCGCAGTGTGTGGAATGCCAGTTGCACTGCTGACAGCGTTGGCTAGACTGCTCCATGCCTCTGACTTATACTGAGACCCAGTATAGTCCCCCTGCAAAAGCCTAAAGCTGTGGCACTTTTCAAGGACTACAATGAATATTCTGGACTCTTCCACACCCATCTTTGAGCCCTAAATTGGGCAATTTCCTTCCTAGCTCCTCTCATGTCAACAAAGGTAATCAAGTAACAGTTAAAGTGTTTTCCCATGAATTCATGCTATTGTGTTTTATGGCTAGATAGAAAACCTGCACAACCATGCCAACTGTGTTTGCATGATGTTAAGTAGAAAGCAACAATGCCAAGCAGAGAGGAAGGCAGTTAATGAAACAGGAAGAGTAATGTAATAGTTGGCATTAATTTATGCTGCTTTACTTGTTAGATGGCTTAACTTTTCAGACATGTATTGAGGCTTATAATTTTTATGACATGGCACATTTTTCTGTGACTTTACACACTGATAAAAATAATTTGTACAATATGAGATTCAGACTTATGGAAAATAGACAATACATATTCTTCTATAGAGGTGCTTTTTCCTCAGGATCTTGTCATGTCATACACATTAAAGAGTGAGTGGTTAACCATGTATGTGTGCGACCTGACAAGGTCCTGGTTTTCTACATTCATGTGTATATGACTACCATTGAAGTATGAAGTCCATCCCAGGGTAGAAAAGAAACTTTTAATTACAGAAACATAATTGTTAGTATATCCTCAGTCATACATATAATTCATATGATATTCACTGCTATACATAGTTATTATGTATAATTATCTTTATATAGTTATTTTTTACTAAAAATTGGGTTAATAAAATTTGGAGGGTGCTTTATTAGAGCTCTGGCTCACCTATATTTTAGCCATGAACTTACACCTGTTGCCACAGGGAAGGCTTAGCAGCAGGTGTATTTTTTACATTCATTACAGTCCAGAGTGCTCATTGCCACTGAGAACATGTTTATCAGACATGCTCATTAGTTATATAGACACATTAAAGAGTTGAGTGGTTAACCATGTATGTCTATGACATGAAATTTCAGAAAATAAAACTTAATTGTAGAACTATTATTGTATTCATACTCAGTTACTCATATAATATATATATATGCATGCTCAATGCACCTGCTATAGATACTTATTTTTATGTATAATTATTTTTATATTGTTAATTTTTATATAAATTACAGCGGACCAGCATTAATAAAAATTAGAGTTTGCAGGATTAGACCTCTAGCTCAGCTGTGTTGCGGCTATTAACTTACATCTTTTGTCACAGGGAAATCTAGGGAGCAGGTGTATTTTTTACATTCATTACTGTGTATGAGTGCTTACCACCATGTAAAGCTGCTTAGTGTACTTGCCCTATGGAAGATCACACATGTAACAATGTAGCTTTTTGAAATTGACTAGCTTTCCTTATTGTCTGCAGGTGTTGTGGAACAGCAGGTGTTATATGTGCATGCTGACCTCTGCATAGCATCACTTAGTATGTTTATGACATGGAAGGCAAAAGATGTAACACTGTATCTTTTGCGAAAGTTACAATGTTTCTTTTTTGTCTGCAGCATTACCCTGTGTTTGTGCACAGGTGAGCAGCATGCAAATGAGACAGTCATTTAAGAAAGTGGACGAAAGTGCTAATATTAAATATATATTTGGAGTGGAACCCCTGCCTCCTCCTGTTTGTTTTTGAGACAGGCAAAGCCCATTATGCATTATTATTGTAAAAACTGTTTATTAATTTTTATCATTAAAAGAAAAATGTGGGACTTGAACTATGATCTAAATATCCTATGTGCTGTGTGCTTCATTGTGTTTATCATGTGTGCCACACACACAGTTGATTCACAGCTCTAATTTATACTGTCCTTATAGATGCAACTTCCATTAGTTTTAAAATATTTATACATTTCACCATATTTGCATTAAGCTGCACGCTACGCAAATATTAACATTTAAAAAAAATTACAAAATACATTTCAACACGTTACAGATTTGTACACAAGTCTACATTTCAACTATCATATTAATGAACCTACAAAACACAGTAGGAATGTCTTATCTGTCTTTGACACAGAAACAACTTTACAGCAGGAAAGCAAATCATGTGCATACAAGCAATTCCCATTTCCTCCCCAGTATTAACAAGACATATACACTTGTTCACTCTCATTTGTTTGTACATGTGGCTTATATATTTAGTGCAATGACTGATCACGCAACCAGTTATGAATATGTTTGCACCAATGCAGCTCTGTCTTCTTCTTCTTGCATTCCGTTCATTCTTCTCTTGTCCATGCTGTACTCTCAGACATGAAGTCTATAGGGCATTTTGAAAATACATGACAGTGAATAACATTTTTCAGCAAAGACAGGAGAGTTTGGCTGCTAATGAACAAAAATGATAAATGTCTGCTGTTTAGTTCAGTTTTTAAGCTTGATAAAGTTACTTCTACATTTTGTTAGTGTATCCTGGTGACACACCCAATGCAGATAAGGTAGTCTGAATTGTTGTGTCTTCCTTCTCCCTCCCACCAATCATTCACAGTTGCACTCCATTAGCAACTAATAGTGAGGTAGTGCTTACACTATGTTTACATCAGATACATGAAGTCAAAGGTTTGGTACTCAGCAAGTCTAATGAGTTCACTCATTTGCATATTCATCATGCTCAAAGGCCTGAATCTACAATATGAAAAGGTGACTGTGTAGCTAGGGAACTTGAAGATGAGGAGACTTGTGAATATGGAGAAAATGGAAGATCACTATTCCTTTTGAATTATTTGCAGAGAAGGCTTCTAATTTTGCTAAGGTATGATTGCATTTTTCAAGTTTACAAAGCAAATTATATCTATGTAGTAGGAAATGGAACTTTTATCTGTATGCACCTCTAATAGTGTTTTTCCCTGGGTCTCTAGCGAAAATAGGCTCTGTCCTTGATGGACTTTCCCGGTCAACAAATGCTAATTTTATTTATTTAATTTATTTATTTTACATTTGTTGACTGGGCTAGTCCAACTGGATACATGTCCATTTTCAGCAGAGGCCCGGGGAGAAAATCTGCAAAGGATTTAATACAGAGAAAGAGACTTAAATACAACATATTAAAGTACATTAATTTACAGTCGTATTGACACATAAAGTACAGGACATCTGACATCTGGAAGTTTTGCTTATGAAACAGTAGGATTAATGTGACACTTAACTAAAAAAGAATTGTTAAAGATACATAGGTGTACCAGTGTTACCAGGTATTAATCAGGCCTGGTACAGGGCAGAGACAATGAGTTAAGTAGCACTGCTTGAGGGGTTTCTTAAATTTAGAAAGGGTAGTGTTTATTGTAATGTCTTGAGATAATGAGTTCCAAGCTTTGCCTGCAGAGTTGGCAAACGTGGAGTTCCCAGCTAAATTATTAGTTATAGTGGTTTGGACTACAATTCTACTGGATGATCTGAGTGATATTTTGTTGGAGTGAGGTCTGATGATATTACTTAAGGCGGGGGTATTGTCAGGTTGATTAAGAACTTTGAAGGCCACAATAAGTTGGTTGCACTGAATTTGCCTTGATAGCTCTAGCCATCCTAGATTTTTTAGGTTTGTGCAGTGATGTGTTCTGTAGGGCAGCCCAGTGCCAAATCTAGCTATGCTGTTATAGCAGGCAGAAAGTCTGTTGAGTTCTGTTTTGTTTAAGTTGGCCAGTATGGGGGAGTCATAGAAGAGGGTGGAGAGGAGATGGGAGCGGGCAATAGCAGTCCTAGCTGGTGGGGTTAGGAATGATTTTATTTTATATAGTGAGCCCAGTGTTTTATTAATTATTTTTATGGTTTTATTTACATGGACATCAAATTTAAGATTATTATCTATGATTATCTCAAGTAGTTTTGTATGGATGTCTGGGGAGATATTAGTGCCATTTTTAGAGGTAATGGAGAAGGATATCATTGGTGATTTTTGTGTGGGAGAGAAAAGCAGCAGTTCTGTTTTATTATGGTTTAGAAGAAGACAATGGTCAGCAAGCCACTTTTCAACCAGGTTGAAAGTTGACTGAGTACTTGTTTGAAGTTCATCCTGGGTGGTGCCAGTGCAGATCAATGTAGAGTTGTCTGCATACTGTATATACAGCTGGCCTTTGGAATGACAGTATAGAGATCATTAATAAGTATAGGTAATAGCAGTGGACCCAGGATGGACCCCTGTGGGACACCTATGGTGCTGGGAGGAGGTTGGATAGATTATTTTGCCATAGTACTGTTTGTTGTCTATTGTGTAGATAGGACTGGAACCATTGAAGGGAGTGGTGACCCAGGGGCATGTTAGTTAGGGTGTGGATTAGCAGTTGATGGTTAACCATATCAAATGCTTTGGAAAGATCCATGAATAGAGCTGTTGAGAGTTTGTTATTGTTTCTGTTATGATAAATATCATTGGTGAAGGAGAGGAGGGCTGTGGTATCTTCTATGTTATTTCAGGAAAATGTAATGTACTATGTCAATGACACAGGTTGTTATGCTTCTAAGATGGCACAGTAAGAGGTGACTGGCAATCATATAAAATTTAATTTTCTGTTGTAAATGTAACAACATTGTAAGAATTGTGCTGAAAGCAAATATAACAATTGAATTATATGGTGTTCCTTGATTTGTACAAACTTTCATTTGCTTGTTATTTTGGGGGTGGGGAGCCAGCTAACATTTATTTCTTGCCACAAAAAAGTATATTTCAAGTGCTTTTCTCTTGAAAATGTGTGGTCATCCTGTGATTTCAGTGGTATGCATAAATTACTAAAGTAATATTCCTTAGCTTGGATCAAACATTGGCTTGTGTGAGTGTGATGTAGTACAACCACATAACCTTCAATTTTAATAACTGAAATGTGTGTCTTCAGTGCTTAATGTTGAAAAATATGTGTATATAAGCAGAACTTAGTTAGGTGATATTTATGTGCTGTATTCTTCTCTGTTTTATGTCAGATAGGATTATGGCATAAAGTGTGCAAATCCATGTGAACCCCCTTTCAGTACTCTGAAAACAATGTAATAGTGCAGGAGTTCAGGCACCATGGAGGCTTTCTGCTTGAGAGAAGATGTGGGAATATGGCTGCCAGAATGCAGATTCAGATAGTGAACAATGTCAGTGCAGTTGGGGTTCTCACCAGGACTTATGGTCAAGTGCATCATCAGGCTACTGACATGATCTCATCAGCTAGGAAGAGAGCAGCTGCAGTTGCACATGAACAGCTGGCTGGGGGGGGGGGGGCTCCTACTGAGCCACCACTGACACCAAATAAAGAGTTTAAGTCCACTGGCAAAGATGCAAAGAGCTCAGTGGAAACTGCAAACCAACATGTGACTGATGTCAGTGCTGATGTGTCTGGGAGGACAACTATGTGCCAACAAGAGCTTCCAGGTAAGCTTACATATGGCAAGTTTTAGATTTTCTTGTATAGTAAAATATAGAAAAACATAAGCAATGCTCACTGTGGAAATTTTTTATGAACCTATTGATAAATTAATAGACTTAATGACACACTTGTTCTTTACACATGGACTGTGGGTGGACATGTCAGCCAAGTTTCCAGTAAAGCTATTCTTAATGGACATATAGGCAAAATGGTGTATTGACTGTCTCCCTGTGTTACTCCAATTGTGATGTTTAATTTGTGTCCTTACTTTGCTTCATTTCTTTCAGGACCATCTTCTCTACCAAGTGTGGAGTCATCTGCACTCGGTAAGCCAAAACATTTTTCTTTGACTGTCGATGACCATTTGTCAGATATATGCATTTATCTATATGTGTGAGGAGGGGGTAATGAGTGTGTGTGTATTGCTCTGCTATCTGCAATAGTGGGACTAGTGTTAGTTTGTTATCATATAAATTGTTTTAAATAATTTAATGCAGTATTATTTTTTTTGTTCCTGTGTTTGCTGCTTATTATCACAGGTGATCCTGACAGTAGAGGTATAGGACTCTGATGATGGTGGTAACAAACAGAAGCACAATCAGGTGGTGCAGAGGTTGAATCTGACACTGAGGTTGACATTTAGACATCCCCTGTATTTCCCTCAGGCACAGTCAGTAGACATATGCAAACTTATTTCACTGAGGCCTCAGATATTTGACAGGTGGAGAGTGAGAAACTTGATCAGGGTAGTGTGGTTACTGTGGTGTTGACTGTGGCTGTAGCCAAAGAATAGGCAAGGTATCATGCAGGAGGTTTTTTACAAGTGCTCAGAGGAGACATACTGTCAACTCTCCACTTGATCTTGGTGTACTTTTCCATGCCATTTGATGTATGTTTAGGGCCATCATGGAGGTGCAGACACATTCCACTAGGGTCTCTGAGGGCATGTTTAGGGTTGTAGATGTGGCACAGGCTGACATACATGACTGCCTCTATGTGGCTGATTTAATGGATCAGTTGAATGACACAATGGAATAGGCAGTGTCTGTGATGGAACATCTGTTGGGAGGGGGACAGCACCCATCTTGATGCAGGTCAGCATCATCATCTGATGTTAGCCAAAGTGGCCATGCCTGATCATGCTCCTGTAACAGCACTACTTCCACTGTTCTGTCAGTGGCTTAGGTGTTCCACACCTAGAAGTGGTAGGCCATGGGGTCATGGTCCTGGGTGTACTCGTGAGGAGAGCTCATCTAGCATCAGTGATGTTCAGGTACCAGCCGCACATCTGACCACAGGCTTGGACATGCCAGTGCAACACATGGCAAAGCCAGTTCTCACAGTGGAGGGTGGGGTTGATGAACTGTTCCCTCTACTATGCACGGATCACACCTGTCTGACATGCCAGGATGTAGAGCTAGCACGGAACGTGGCTGTGTTCTTACAAAAACTCACACACCCACCCACATTTCACCTTGAGTGCCCCCCCCACACACGCACACACGCATGCACGCACATACACACACACACACACACACACACACACACACACACACACACACACACACACACACACATATATAACAGCTACATGAGTCATTTATGAGGCTTGCAACTCATTCTCTCTCATTGGCTATTTAATAATTTATCCACATTTTTGCTTGTCTGTCTTTCTTACTCACACACACTCACTTACCTTTTGTGTCAATCTAGATTTCCTGCCCCCTCCCCCTAGTGAAAATGATAACTGTGTCATATCCTTGTTTCTGTCTGGGTGCATAGCTGACTGTATGCTTAGTATATGTGTTTATGATGCTCTTTTGAAAATGGTACTGCTTTCTTACAAGTTTTTGCAAGGTTTGAATCTTTGATGCATGAGGCTTATTAGTTGATGAAGAGCAAGCATCTATTGACATATATGTCAGAACTGTCACTTATTGATGTCATTGCTGTAAAACTCACCCACATTCTACTTAGGTATATTACCTAGTAACAGTATGAATGGATTGGCAATTCATTTGTGTTCTTAGCTATTTATTTTCCTATTCCAGGTTCAACACTTATCTTGGTAGTCCGGCAGTTACAAGTGTTTTAATTTGGGGCTGACTCTGTGTGATGCTAGCAGCATACAGCCATTACATGGGTAACTAAAGGTTCTGAGCATTGCCTGGCATCAAATTTACTGTATGTATGTGCATAGGATGAAAGCAGTGCCCTCTTAGGTGGTGAGGATGTGTGCTATCCATTGCTTCTTGGCCAGGACGAGGGCATATTGTGCACACCTACGTCTACCTACACCCATAGTGACTGGTGGGTCCCCTCTGATTCCTCACCTGCATGTGGCTGTGGCTAACTTTCTAGTGGAGTGGGATGTCTGCCCCTTCTCCCTAGTGTTCTTGTTGAAGGCATTTTCTCAGGATAATATTGCAAAAGACAGCACAGACTGAAAATTTCAGCACAAGAACGGGGATTGTACTGATGTATCTAGGCACTAGAACCGTGACTTCAGCAGCCCAAACACACACTGCATTATATTTCTTGTTTGAACGTGCCTTATTATAGTGTTCTTCAGTGAGTGTGTGTACGTTTCTGAAGGGTGTCATCAGCTATGGTTCAAATGCATACCCTGAATCGCCCAGTAAATGACCTTGTGGGATATGCCCCCTAGAAAACCTCTGATAGAGTTAAAAGTTATGCCAGATATAGGAGTCGTGGTAACTGCCAGGGTTGCCAGCACACACATTCAGGATGATTCCCTTAGCATTATATACAACCTGGCAGTTAATGCAGTGGAAGCCCTTTCTGTTTATGTGCACCTTCCCCTGTTCCATGGGTGGTGCTCTGATCTCAATGTGCATGCAGTCTATGGCACTCAGGACTTCAAGGAAGTGGGCTACAGGGTAGAAATCCTGCATAATTGTAGCTCTGACCTCAGGTGTACAGGGAAAATGTATGTAGTCACTGGCATATTGTAGCATAATATTCAGGAACTGATGTAGGATCCTGGATGCTGATGCCTGTGACACCCCCAGCAAACCTCATGTTGGTCTCTGGAAAGTTCCTGTAGCTAATATTCTAAATGCTACACATACTTTAGTTTCCACAGGTATTGATTCCCTTCAGTTTGTCTTTGCTGTCAGTTGAGGATGACAATGGTTGCAGAGTTCCTGTAGTGTGTCTGTATCCACCCTATAGTGCTCTACAGTTTCTACCTCCTGCAGATTATGAAAAGTTAAATGAGGTCTACACACCCTTCTCATTCTTGGTCAAGGTCTATTAGCAGCAGCAGCAACATAGACTTGGGCCTGTTGCACGTACTCATGCAGAAGAGCAACAGCAGTCCCTAACATTATTTCCATGTAGAGTAGTTTCTGTGGCTGTATTCCAATTGGTTTTGGAATTTGAGGCCAAAAACCTGTACTGAGTGCACATGATTGCTTTCTAGCTTGTTGTATAGCTCCTCCTTCTTGGATTGGTTGATTAGCACACAATTCAGCTGCTTATACTGTAATTAGCATGCCACAATGTTTACCATGTTTACATGACTCTACACTAGCGTGTAGAGCTGCTTATTGAATACAAATCAGTAGGCTACTGTGTAGACTTTATTGAATCTAGCCTAAGGAAAGAACAAGGCAAAACATTTACTTGCTATCACAGCTCAGATGGTGTAGTGGTACATTGCTCTGACTATAGTGTACAGGGTCATGGGTTTGGGACTGATGGTTTTTATCACCTACTTAGAGGCAATCTCTGCTTGACTTACAAAACCATGTCTGACCCAGCTCTGTTAGAAATGCTACATCTAAAGAAATCCCAATCCCTCCGCACCACATGCTCCAGAGAACTCAACCTCATTAATTACCCCAATTAACAGAACATGCTGGAGAGACAGGTTCATAATCCAGAGACTGCCCATGCTATGGAATAGACTTCTCATACATGTCAAGCAGAGCACCTCATTGACCCTCTTCAAGAGAAATCTTGATGAGTGGATGGGAAACAGAAAATCCACCCTGGGGATAACTCCAGTGGCTCTACTCGACAGAGGCACTGGGAACTAAGGCCGGGTGGCACAATGTCAGGGTAATCCTATGGCTAGGCTTGTAAAGGCCTCAGGGCCATTAGCCTAGTACACACTTATGAACCTATGAACCTATATACAGAACATAACATGTAAAACAAATACTTTACATTGTTACAAATTCAAGTTAGTGTTAAGAAATAACATGCATTCCTACATTTTTTCTAGAAGTTAGCTGTAATAGAGAAAGAAGTTCACAATGGACTAAAAGGTACTAGTAGTAGATACATCATATAAGAAAATATGGGCAATATAGAATGGAAAAAGGGGGAAATATGGAATAAGAGATATATAGGGGTAAGTAAAAGAGAATGCCATTGGATAGTATTACCAATATTTCTGGAGAAGAACTTATAAGATTTGCAGTTTCTCAAAGATAAACTGATCAAGAGTAGAATACATGGGTATGAAAACCAGGGGCAGGCTGGCTCACTTTGCAAATATATGCAATGAATATGTCACAGTACATCTCAGGCATAACTACTGATCACTGCTGTGCTAATGTTCCCAGAGCAGTGCTACAACAGTTAGGGACTAATGAATGACACTGGAGGTGCTGAAATGGAAACATAGATGAGTCTTCGTATGCCTACTAAAATGGGGAAAGAGGGAAAAACAGATCCCAAGCAAATACTAAACCCACTGGTACTGAGGCTATTCTGACTTAAGAAGAGAATGACTTCCTCATTGACAGAACATAACTTTGCTTTTCAGGTTTTGCCATTTTAATTGTTTGACACTCTAGATAATGGGACATTGCTGGAATTCCTGCAGTCTTGACATGGTCCTTCTTCCAATTCATTTTGGTTTGCTTTTTCCTTTTTATTATGCACTCAGAGATACCTTTTTAGAATTAGATTGTGTACCAGTGATCCATTTTGTTGAGGGGTACCTTAGGGCTCTATTCCAGGCCTGATCTTGTTCATGGTGTATATGCTTTAGTCATACATGTCATTCTATGGTGCAGACAACACCACCATCTTTATACTGGTGTTAGGTCTGTCAACCCTTCTGTCAAAACCGTATCACTTAGGGGGAGTTCTACAATGAACTAGAGCAAGTATGCATACCCAGAATTCTCTGTGCTGTTATTGGAAGAAAGCTTCAGTTCCATACAAATGCAGTAAACAAATTCTGATAAATAAATAAAAAAATGTCTGGATATTTGGATGAAGAATAGGCTGCCTTCTACTTAACCTACACAAAACAGGGGCCATGACTGTTCATGTCAGCTTGAGACCCTCCACACCTTCATGCCTTCTCACTCTGATCATTTTCAGAGTTAATAATTTGGAGGTCATGTCTTATGTTCAAGGTCCAACCATTATTATGAAACAGCAGTTGCCATGCTGGGACCAATTCTAAGGCCCTGGCTACACCTCGGATGACCCATGTTTGACAGCATGGGAGATGGAGGGGGTAAGCAGTTGAAGATGGGAATGAGTAAGTGAGTGAGGGTCTAATGTCAGCTCATCCATCAGGGGGGTTGATAGGCAGCTAGACTCACTACACAGGTGACACTGCAAGAATATAGGAGTTTTGTCACCATATGAGTAGCCTAGTATGCATGCACTACAAGTGTGGAAGTATTCATGCAGGTCCCAAAGGTAGCTATAATGGAGCGTACAGGCTGCTGATGTGATGGGGATAGGGAAGTCCAATAGATGTACAGACTGGAAAATTCCCTAATACCTGACTCTTGCCTCCAGCAGGGAATGAAAGGATGGAAGGCTCTTGCCCCATTACAGGAGCAGATTGATCAGTTTGGTGAGGGAAAGTGAGCCATTGGACAGATCCTGTGGACCAAAAAATCCTTTTAACTTTATCTTATGAATATTTCTAGAATTACACACTTTTGCCAGAAGATTTATTTATGGTTGCACATGATTTAGTCTTGTCACATGTAGAGTACTGAAATGCTGCCTACATGTAGACTGGGAGTGGTGACCAGTGCCATCTCTTTCCATTAAATGATGCTGTTGTCTGAATTCTTACTGGCACTTCAATCTGAACACATATAAGAACAATTTTTTCTGTGTCAAACTCCCTATGTCTAAGAAACATTCACATCTCAGTTTAAAGTCCTGGATCTCACTTGTCATGCCCTGCATGGGCTAAGTCCCACCTACATAAAAGAGTTGCTGGACCACTTATTATTAAGTTAGAGGTTTAAGTGATTTCCAGGTCCAGTCTGATTCACTCAAGATTAAATTAATTTTCATAAAATGCACTTTTTACCTGTGGAATTCATTAACCTACAGGCTGAGTTAGGAGCCTTCCTTGGAGACTTTTATTTCTTTATTTATTTATCAGAATTTGTCTAAGTTTCACATTTTGAATGGAGAATCAGAGAGAAAACTTCCAAGTATAATACATGTATAAAAAGGTTTAAAAAAACCTTTTTAAAGAAAAATTGCAATTACATTAAGCAATTTAACAGAATGAATGCAAATAGATCACAAAGTAAAACATTAGCAGAGTTTTACAAACAATAACAGTACATATCATTAGATAACATTTTTGAGGGTAAAGAAAAATCTAATACATTCATATAATAATGGTTCAAAAAAAACCGGAAGGAAAGGAAATCAAAATTCACTGCATTCTTTTAAGAAGTGAGGTTTGAGGAAAACAGTATTTAAGTAATGTGCTAGTGAAGTGATAGTTATACAGCTGCATGCAGGAGGAGCGAGGTAAGAAGGCAAGCTTGAAAGGCAACACCTGGGAATTAGATGGAGGTGCCAGTACAATGTTTGCTCATGCATTGGATATGGTAGATATTGAAACAGATGATTTGTAGATAAGCAGAGTGAAAAGAAGGCTGAGATAGTATTATGGTCTTGAAAAAAGGCTGCGAGATATGTGCTTTGTGGCTGGGTAGAGGAGATGCCAAACGGATGTAATGTTAACAGGGATGAAAGAAGAGGGAAGAGAAAAATTGAGGTCATGAGCAAAGAGATGCTGGAAGCAAATAATAGGGTATAATAAAATAATTGGGGACGTGAGGAGAGGAATAGGAATTCCTAAGCAAAGTGGAGAGAAAATTAAGTGGTTTAGGAAAAATGTTAGAAACACAGGCTGTAGATGTACTATATCAGGTCAGTATCCTTAAATAAGGTGAGAGATAGCATATTGTAGAACACAGTGTGGATGGATAAGAACTTTTTGCCTATTCAGAAGTTGAACAGAGGCATAGCCTTGTGTTCATCAATTGTTTTAACTGAGACTTTAAAGACTTCACCTGAGCTATGTATATAAGAGCAATAGGGATGGAGTTCCACATTTGAAAGATGTAAGAGGAATAGAGAGAGACAGACAGAAAGAGAAAGACTCAAACAGAGTGGTTTGATTTAGTTTTTAGGAGTAATTTTTTATCTACTGATTGAAGAGGCCTTTTGGTGAGAAGTGCTGAAGGATGTGAGTAAGGCTAGGGCATTTTTCAGGTTTGTGAATAACATTATATGTGGTAAGTAGCTGAGATGTAGTCAGGGAGTGAGGCAGTTCTAGCCAGCGTAACTACTTAAGTGCTCCACAGTGGTGAGATTTGTATGCCACATTAGCAGCAATTTGTCTACTTGGTTGTAGCCCTGATGAAGGAGATTGATCTGGTTTGCCTGAAGATTAATGAGAATAGAGGTTACATAGAGGAGAGTCTGAAGGAGGACAGTAGTAGTGCATGTTCTAGCATTGTCTGTTAGACAAGGTTTTATCTGGTATGAGATTCCAATTTTGATGAGTCTGTTTTTATTAAATCTTTTACACTGAAGTCAAATTTCAACTTGTTATGAATTATTACACATTGTAGCTTAGGAGTTTACTAATTCCATTTCTATATTGTTTCTGGAGGTTAGAGTGAAGGATTTATGGGTGAAAAGTTGTTTGGGGCTAAATAGGATGAGCTAGGATTTATATGGGGTTTAGTGGAAGTTGTGAATTTGATAACCGAGTTTCAATAGAGATAAGAGAATCTTGGGTTAATTGTTACAGTGTATCCATTTTTTAGCAACTCGGATCAGAGGGGAGCCATCCAAATACTGGAGAATTTCTTTAAGTTTGATTGCTGAGTGGATGCCATTCACAAATCTGATTAGTAAGAGGGTACCTAGAATGAATCCTTGGGGATTTCAATTGTTTTGGGAAGGCAAGGAGAGATTTTTTTTTTACCATTTAACAGCTTGTTGTCTGCAAGATGGGTAGCTGCCACATCAAGTGAATATGAGTGTATCTAGACCTAGAGAGGACACATTTTGCATCAGTTTTGTATGTGAAACTGCTTCAAAAGTTTTTGACAGGTCAAGGAAGATTGCAGGGAATCGGTTTCCCTTACTTCTGTTGTGAGTTATAGTGGCTGTGATGTTAAGGAGGGCCATAGTAGTTCTGTGATTCAACAGTATAGCAAGGGTGAGGCAATTACCCGGAGCAACATGTTTGGGGGGCATGATTGAGAGACAGTCTTACACTTACTTTTTTTTTGCTCTTCACTTGAAGAACCACGGTACATGGATTTCATGGGACATAATTTGCTGAGTTCCTGTAGGAAGCCAACTGAATTCCTACAGAAATCCAATTACTTTTTTGTGTGTGTGTGTTGAGGGCTGGGGAGTTGTTGATTTGGCTGGGTGTGATTAGCTGCATCATTATTATTATTATTTTGCCAATAGACTTCCTGCTGTTTTCAGAACTCCTTTTTTTAGCTCTAAACTTGAAGAGCTGAGATGGTGGAGTGGTAGTTCATGAGACTGGCGCTGGGCACTAGTTGAGCCAGCTACAAGCTGCTGTGACTAGGGATACCTCTCAATTGTTCAGATTTTTGCCTATTTTTTGCTCTGTTCCTCATAACATTTCTGCTTTTCAGACAAAAGTCATTGAGGATTGAAGTCACAAAATAATGACTGGCAATGGAGTTTCAGAGTTCATAGCCATCAGAAAATGTATGCTAACACAACTTCTTTTATTCTAGCAACTTTTTAAGTTTATAAGCACAATATTTAAAATGTATCCCCATTTTTGGACATTTTTGGATTTGAACAGATTTCTTGTGCTGAAAGACTAACAAGTATGCCATTAGGGTAGAAGCCATACTGTGTTAGAAACATCAGATTATTGTCAGTAATAAAGGTGAGTAGTTCTATATGAAGTATGTATTGAATTGGGGTACCAAGTTGTTTGCGCTGACTGGGGGGCAGGAGAGTAGCAAGACTGGTTAAACTGGCCAGGATTTAGTAGATGGTTGACTGAAGATCAGAAAAAAAATATAAAATTCTAATAGTCTATAAGATTAAAACTGACCAGAACTTTTGGAATTTTATAACTAAGGTTTATCAACAAATCTTTCAAATGATTGTAAAAATAACTTATTATATTCCCTCAAACTAACTTCTAATGTTCAAACCTGGAGAATTTTTACTTGGAAATTTCTGCACAGAGCCTTCTACACTCCCAGCAAAACAGCTAAATTCAATTCTACACAAAATGTTATTTGTTGGAGATGTTCTTTATGTGAAGCAGATTGGTTACATATTTTTTATGACTGCATCAAAAAATATTTGGATGAAATTGATAAATTTCTCCAAGCCATTTTTATTGATTCATTTGTCTTGACAAAGTCTCTTATTTTTCTGAATGTTAATGAAATAGTAACAATGAATAAAAAAGATCAATATCTTTTGTGGACTGTTTTGGCTGTAGCTAGAAAGTGTATCACAAAGAAATGGAAATCCACTACATCTCCCTGCTTTGAAGACTTTTTGTCCTTATTAAAAGAGACAGCACAGAAGGAGATAAAAGTCAAGGAACAAAGAATTTTTCCCAGAAGCTGGACAAATAACCCTTGGAACAAAATACTTTCACTTATTGAAACGACACAAATGGATACAGTCTCTACCATATGGGATCAAAGAGACATAGCATTTTGTTGGATTGTGAAAACTGTTTTTTCTCTTTTCATCTACTGAATGTCCTTTTTTCTTTTCTTATTGGGCTACTTGTAAACATTGTAAATAATGTTATTATACTACTCATTATTGTTGAATTGTAATTTAAATTACTGTTTTTCTTCATAAATGAAATAAAAATTATTTAAGCAAGAAAAGATTTGGGTATTTCTTATTTAAAGTTTGGGAACTGATGTAATATGATTTCTTGTCAAATGTGATACTTTGCTTAGTGCTATGTTTGAGGTATTTTGTAATTTTGTTGGTTAGACCCTATGTCATTTTCACTGTAGGTTCTGCATACTTTGCCCTCAGATTCATATGTGTTTAGTTTGTGTCTCTAGGCAGGGTGCTGGATTTGATTTGATTATGTTGGTTCTTCTAGGGGCATGTACATTTACAATACTGAGGAAAGGGTTGCTGAATACGGAGGTGGCGCCTTTGAGTTTAATACTTGGTTCTGGATTATTAATTTTAAGTTTGAGATGAAGGCACCTTTTTGGAAGGAGGAGAGATTATTAGCCTGGTTGTATCTGTGGAGTTTATGGATATTGTGGTGAATTCCTATATATAGGGTAAGGAGGTGATCACTTATTGTGTCGGAGAGAGCACCAGAGGAGATACTTTGTTTGATGATCCAATCTAAGGTGGGTTTTATGTCAGAATGCTTATTGTACCTAGTTGGAGATATAATAAGTTAGGTTAACCTATATATGTTTGTTTGTTTATTTGTATATGTATGTATGTGTATCTGTTAACTGTGCAGGTGGAGTGGTCCTAGGACTGTTTTTAGCCATGGCCCTGGTGTACACTGCAGAAAATTATATAGGAGACACATAATTTTGTCTCACAAAATTAAATACAAGTCTGATTTTCAATTTATGCCAAACACTTTACAGTATTATAAGCAATTGAAATTGTTCAATTCTTAACAAAGAATGCATAAAAAATATTTACAGGTTACCTAGGTCACAGCTAAACATTCTACACAGAATTATTTAGGAGTACATTCATACAGCAGACATTTCTACAGTGACATAAGATATAATATGGTATGCATTCAAAATATAAAATTTGCACAGTGAGTCAGCATAAGTACCTGGTAGAACATGATTGTAGTATACTATGAAATCAGCGAAACATAGGAATCAGTTGTAGCTAAAGGAAGTGGGCACTTAAGATGTAGGGAGATGTATAGCCTACATGAAATAGAGTGAGCTATGGATTAGGTCATGGGAGGACTTAGGAAAGGGAAAAGTTATAGTGTGGGATGAAGAGGAGGATTGTATATGCATGAGATAGAACTTTAGTGATATGACCCCATTTCAAAGTGGTTATTACTTTAATGTCTTGAGGAAATAAAGAGATGTAGGGGCAAAGTAGCCAGCTAAGCCTTTGCCAATGAAACATGCACATTTGTACATTTATCTATGTATTTATATTTGTTTACTGTGATAGTGTGACAGTCTCTTCGTACCAATAAGTGGCCAAGGAGCTTCTTTTGAACTGATGTTTGATCACTAAGTTGTCTAATTTATAATATGATGCTGTTTCAGTTTCCAGGAGCAGGTTTGCTGAAGCCTGAATGAGAGCCTCACTTGTACAGGGCATTATTATCTTTGTTTCAGAAAGCAGAGTCGGAGTGTTTAAATATTAGTTTGGATAGAAGGAAGGGGCAGTAGAGTTCATGGATATTTTTTTAAGTAAGTAGAGAAGGGAAGAGTAAATCTGGCAGGAATAGTTAGGTAACTGGCTTTATGATGGAAGACATTCATAGTGAAGGGTTAAGCTGATGAACCAACAGATATTCTTAAAAGTTCTCCAAAATAAGCTACTGTTTTCAGTTAAATGCATTGTAAGCATGGATAACGAATATTCCAGTTTTGGGATAAGTACATTTTTAATGTCTATGGATCTTCTGCTTTTTGGGGTTGAGATGGTTAGATATTGAATATGTGGCTTTAATGGAAGATAACATTTTTGACCACAGCCTCTGTGTGAATTTTCAAGAACAGAGTAGGTCAAGAGTTAGTCTCAGACATCGGTACTGCTGGACTGATTTTTATGATAATACATCCCGGTGTGACAATTTTTCAGGCAGCAGTACTGTAAAGTTTGTTTGGATCAAATGTCATGATAGCGGATTTGTTGCTATTTATTGTTAGTAGTTTTTTCTCTAATTAATGGGATAGTGTGCTAAAGTCTTTTTGCAAGGAAAACTGAATTTCCTGAGGTATGGTACCTAACTTATAAAGGATGATATTGTTACCACAGAGGATGATGTTGCTAGGGGGTATCATCACCTTAATATATTTAATAAAAATTGCAAATAAAATAAGGCCTAGCACCAATCCTTGTGGAAGTCCAGCTGTAAATTTTTCAATTGAGATACTAAGTTTACTTGCTTTGACTTTGCGTGCATGGTAAACTATTGAATTACATTGCTACCAAAGTTAACAATTTGTATGTTTTATAAGAATATTTGGTGGTTTACCCTTTCAAACAATCTGGTGAGATCTATAAAGATAGTGCCAGCGGCATGTTCCTTTTCTATTGTAGCAGGTTGTATTCATTCCTGAACCCATGTTGACAGTCAGTAATTAGGCCATATTTATTGATGTGTCCTTGAATTAGTTTATATAGTAGTTTTTCTAGGAGTTTCATAACCAGGCATAGTATAGATATAGAACAGTAGTCAGCTATGAAACACTATGCATTTTTTGGGAGGAGGGGATTGGTACGATGAGCGAATACTTGAACTGTTTGGGGATGATGCCTTCTGTGACAGAATGAAACATTGCTGTAGAGGTTTGACTTGTGGCTTTGCACAAAGTATGGGAACAGCTGGAGGAATGCTATTTGGTTTGGATTGTTTTTGTACATATTTTTTAAAATATTTTCCAATTTCCTTTTATGTTACTTGTGTAAAATAGATGGCTGGTGAAAGAAATCATTGCTGGAGCCTTCCTGTGTCCTGACAGAGTGCTCTTCAAACTATCTGGAGATATACAGAGCTGAGTATATTTTTCTGGCACTTCAGAGTTGTGTACTGGTAATTGTTGTTTGACTAATTTTATATAATTGCTGGCTGACTTCAGAGTTGTGCGCTGTTATTTTTGCTTCACTGTATAGTTTTTCAGATCTCTGCTGAAGGTGTTGGTTTTGCTATAGCCACCCTCCCCATTCCTGTGTTGTTTAAATTTGGAGGCTTTTTCAGTTGCCCGCCCCCACTGTAGATTTGATCTGGGACACTCTCCCCAGTCCCATCTCTTTACCTCATTCTACCTAATAGACTCCTTCTGCACTTGTTTTTAATCACTTTTAATTTAATTACATTTTTAAACTGTTTGGTCTAACATTGCTGCATACTCAAGTGTACTAGCTTGCACTGCATTTGAATTGCTTTGACTGCTGTTTTAGCTACTTTTCTGTATATATATATATATATATATATATATATATATATATATATATATATATAAATACCTTTCCCATAACTAGTGTAGTCCAGGTTCAGATTTGCTGTATCCAGGACTGTATATAAGCTTCTGAGCCGCCCCAAGCTTTCTGTGTTGGAGGGAAGCCTTCTAACTTATCAGTGGGAGTCGTAAGCACTAGGTAACCTATCTACCATATAAGGAGTGGTTCTGGCCCAGAAATTGTAGTTATTGGCCGTTTGGGCAGTTTTTCCATCTCTCTCAACTTTCTGATTTAAAAGCCCACATTTGCACTTGTTTCCCCCCTTTCCTGTAACTAGTTTAGTCCAGATACAGATTCTTAGTTTTAGCATTTGAATTTGCTTATTCGTGATCAGCACTTGTTCAGAACTTGTAAGCACCAAATAACCTACTAATTACTACAGCACTCAACCTTCCTCATTACCTAGAGGAAAACAGTTTTGGTACTTACTTTCCTCACTTGCTTAGAGAAAAACAGCTCTTGTACTCACTTTCCTCACTTATCTAGAGGAAAATATATTTTTATTTAGGCATGTCCAAGGGTCAGCTCCCAGTGTTCTCTCCTGTCTATCTGATGAATCTGGGCATCTTGGGGCAAAGTAGAAATTGCCTCATGTACACAGACAACCCTCTCCTCCTACCATCCAACAGTACAACCTGTGAGAGATGCACTTATCTAGCCAAACTGGAGGTAAAGCTCTCTCCAATCAAGACTGAACTTGACAGTCAAGAGGAGAAGGTAAACACTTGCACCACACCACACTCATCACATAGTCTCACTAAATTTACACCACCAAAATCCACACATAGAAACACAAAAACATTTGTGGAGGCTCTCAATAATAATTGTCTCAAGCAACAGAGACCTCCAAAGCAGAAATGCAAGCAACCTCCATCCCACAACACAATCCAAATGACACTTAGACCGCAGACTCAGTATGCCACTCAACCACAGCCAATAAGGCAAAACAATGTACCCAACACACTAGTCATAGGTGACTCTATAGTCAGGCACACTGATGTCCCACTCACCAGGCTAAACAAGGAGAAGGTTACTGTCAGCTGCCTGTTGGGTGCCAGGATCCACCACATAACCCACACACTCAGGTCACTCCACAACAAGTACAAATATGACTCTGTCATTGTCCATGTTGGTGTAAATGACCTGAGATGTACCTCCCTGGACTACACGAAAAGAGACATGGAAGAGCTCTCCCATCTTGTAGCCCAGGCAGGTATGACCCTAGCCCTGAGTAGCATTCTTCCATCACCCAGAATGATGCCGCAGTACAAGGACAAAATGATTGACTTCAACAATTGGCTAAGCTTCTGGTGCCATTCTAAAGTGATCCAGTATCTGTCTGCCTGGGATGACATGGTCGACAGATCACAATGCTTTGCCAGAGATGGCCTGCACCTGTCACCCCTGGGATTCCGGATACTGGCTAAGGTTCTTGCTGCCCCTATAGTGCCTTTTTTAGGCAAGGTTCAAATGACAAATTCACCACCGTAACAGGAACAGGCAAGCAAAAACTGAGGGGGATGCTACTCAATGCTAGAAGTCTAAATCTCAAAATGCACTCACTCGAGGCTCTCCTTAAAATGGAAAACATCGATATCTGTGCAGTGACTGAGACCTGGTGCAAGGCTCCAGAGAGCACCCCTGCACTACCAGGCTATAACTCATACCACACTTTTTGGCCATGTCACCTGGACTGGAACACCAAAGGTGGAGGTGTGTCCATATTCATTAAGGATATACACACCTCCAGGCTAGTTGCTCAGCATAATGCAGTCGAGGTTATCCAAGTGCAACTAACTTTGGGCAAAACTGCAATCCAAATTGTAGCTTGCTAGAGATCACCCACCATGCCCCAGAATCCCTACTCCTCTTTTCTTGATGTACTGGAAAATATTAGGGTTCAACCAAACACCCTAATAATGGGCAATTTCAACTACCCCACCATTAACTGGGAAAACTACTCATGTACCAACTCCTTTGCTCAACGCTTTCTGGAATTCATAAACTCCAATGCCCTGGATCAACTTATCCACACCCCAACCAGGGGCAACAATATCCTAGATCTAGTCATTACCAACATGAGTGACCGGTGTTCCACACCTGAAGTCAACGCCTCATTGGCCCGATCCGACCATAAGCTAATCACCCTAGATATCCACATCCTGCCCCCGCCCCCCATTAAGGAAACCATGGTAAAAAATTTCTCCAAAGCCAACTTCATGCTTCTTAAGACAGAAGTGGTGAACTTCATGACACCCATGCAGATGGACAATACAGTTACGACTACTGAATCCTAAACAATTGCACTTTATAAGCACTTACATGAGTGCATGGATCGTGCTATCCCAAACAGAACCAAGACACTATCCTCCACAAAAAGGAAACCAATTTGGTGGTCCCCTGCCATAAACAAACTGTACAACAGAAGGAAAAAACTGTTGCAAAAGAGAGTAAAATCCCACGAGTGGAGGAGCTCCCTGGTCAGCCTCAGTAAGAAGCTGCGATCCCAGTTACAAAAACAAAATTGCCACTGATTCTCAAGACAACCACAAAGCATTCTATAGCTATGTCAAGAATCTCAATGGCAACACTCGGATGTGCTCTGAGTTACAGCACAATGGCACTAAATATACAGACCCAACTGATATTGCCAACATCCTGGCAGATTCAGTGCTAACTTTACCTCTCTCTCACCCCCTAAAGAGCCCATCTCTATACCAGAAGAATGCAAAGTTCCTGTAATCACGGCTGCACAGGTAAAAACCACACTCGCCAAAGCCAAGAACACAGCATCCATGGGACCAAACAACATCCCAGGCTGCGTTCTACATGAACTACAGAACGAACTGGCACCCCACCTAAGTACCATGTTCAATCATAGCCTCACCTCAGGCTTTGTGCCTGCTGAATGGTGCACAGCAACAGTTATCCCACTCCACAAGGGGGGAGCCACCACGGACACTGGGAACTATCACCCTATTAGCCTGGTCTGGAAAGCCATGGAACGTATCATCATGGAACTTATAAACAAAGACAGCGGTAATCTCCAAACTCTGGACCCCACCCAGTTTGGGTTTGTCTAAGGCAGATCATGTCTCCTAAACCTGATAGACTTCTTTGAAGCAGTCACCAAAGCCGTAGACAAGGGTAAGGGGGTTCACACAGCCTATCTAGATCTTGCCAAGGCTTTCAACACCATGCCCCACTCTGGAATTATAGATAAACTCACTAAAATAGGTATAAATCCCTATGTCACAAGATGGGTTGCCAACTGGCTCACTGACAGAACCCACACTGTGAAAGGAGCAGACTTCAAATCCAACTTCAGACCAGTGACAAGTGGAGTACCACAGGGTTCAGTCATGGGTCCTCTCCTGTTTGGTATTTACTTCTCTGAAGTACAGGCTAACACAGAAGGACTTTGGCTAATGAAGTTCACAGATGACTGCAAACTAGGAGCCATAATTGAAACTTCTAATGATGTGGACATCCTACAAAAGGGCCTCACTGTCAAAGCCATGGCCTCAAGCTCAATGTCAAAAAGTGCATTGTCATCCCCTTTGGTAAAAACTCTGTACCCCTGAACTACAACATAGGTGGTAGTATACTTAACACCAAAAGTGTGATAAGAGACCTTGGGACACAGGTAGACAGTAGTCTCTCCTTTGATAATCACATCGCCACAGTAGTCAGGAAATCCTTCTACGTGGCACACCTCATCACAAAAGGTTTCTCATCCAGAAAAAAAGAGGTCATTGTTCCCCTCTACTCATCACTCATTAGACCCATTATAGAGTACAACGCCCCTTGGTATGTACCTCACAAGACATCTACAACAACTGGAAAGGCCGCAGAAATACCTCACAAAGAGGATTACCGGCCTCAAACAGATGCCCTACGCAGACCGTCTCAGAAAACTCCAGCTTTACTCCGTTGCATATCACCTACTCAGAGGTGATCTCTGTCTAACATACAAAGCTATGTCAAACCCAGAGCTGTTGGACATGCTCCACTTAAAGAAATCCCCAATCCCTCTGAGCTACGCACTCTAGGAACCTAAACCTTGTCACCACAATAAACAGAACATGCCGGAGGGATAGATTCCTGTCCTAGAGACATCCCATACTCTGGAATAAACTACCTATCTATATCAAACAAAGCTCCTCATTAGCACTCTTCAAGAAAAATCTTGATGATTGGATGGGAAATAGGAAATTCACCCTGGGGATCACCTCTGTGGCTCTGCTCGACAGTGGAACAGGAAAATAATTTTCTTGGGTAGCAAAAGCCAGGGTACCTTTTTTGGCTGGGCTTGTATTAGGCCCAGGGCTGATAGCCTAGTACCTACCTATGAACCTATGGCATCATCAATGTATGCAGAGAAGATATGAGTAGGAGTGTCTGACATAGCTGTGTTCTCAAATCCTGGTGCACAACTGTCTCCGGACTGATAATAAACACACACACACACACACACACACACACACACACACACACACACACACACACACACACACACACACACACAGTGACTGATGAGAGATTAGAACTCCTTCCTATATAGTTACACAATGTACAGAACACAGTATTTCACTCTAGTGCCATCATACAAGTCTGTTGTCAATAGTGCCAGAGTGCACTTTATAGTAGATGGCATCATCAGTGTATGCCGAGAAGAAGATGTTGGGAGGGTGTATGAAACTGCTGTGGAAACATGTAGCAGTGTAAAAGGATCTTCTGAGTGCTACATGAGTAAAGGTGGCAGGATCTGGACTATTGTTGTTTTGACCACACACACAAGTTGACTACTGTGAGATTAGACACCTTCCTATCTAATTACATGAGCTAGAGAACACATTATTTATTGAGTACACCACCACAGCAGTCAGTTTTTAATCATGTCATAATGCATTTTATACAGGATGATATCATCATAGTGTTGCAAGTAAAATATATTCTGTTATAAGACTTGTTTGAAAAGCCAAGACTTGTGATATGATTATGTGAATGCAATTTGCAAAAAGGCATACAAATACATCCTGGCAACTTAGGAGAAAGAAACTATCATGAATGCATATCGCAGAAGTGAGACAGACATGTACCTGTTTCTCAGAATGTCATGTAGATGACAAACGCACACAAACATACAATTTGGAAACAGCAGTAGTGAAATGATGGAATTATGTGACTTCATATTCAGATGAAGGTATCTTCACATTAATACACACTACTAACAATATCAGTGAGATATGATCATGTAACAATGCAGTTTTGCTGTGTGGTGCTGGAGTCTGTTTGACAATGGCCCAAGTCCTGATATATAACTTGGAAGTGCATTTCTGGAAGGCAGACATGAATATCAGAAAGTATGTGTTCAATGAAGCACACATCACTGTCCTTCTCTTGTGTTTATGAATGCATTTCCATGTATTGGTGGATTACAGCCCAGTAACCAAAGTTAGACATGCTATACACCTCTTCACAAAACACACTGCAGACAGGCTGATTTGCATGGATGGTGTCAAAGTGTTAGCGTATGCATGATTTGAACTTCAGGAATTCAACTTGGACTTCTGAAGAAGCAATGTCCACTAGTGTTCATTGCAAAACTGTAGGCAAATAGGAATAATAAACTGTGAGAAATTGCTGGCAGCTAGTCTGATGTGAATGCTGTAGTCTATCTGTGAAATGCTGAGGCCAAAGTTATATTACCTGAATAACTGTGAGCCTTGCCTTTCTATTTGCTCAAGGTTAAGTGCCAAACAAATGTTTTTTTTTTTTTTTTTTTTGCTTAAGGAAAACAGTGAAAATTTAATGTAGCACACATTCCTTTGACCAAACAGGCTCAGTCAGTGGTGATATGTGGCCATCAGCACTCTGGACACTACTAAATGTGGAAAATCCACCTACTGTGTAGCTTTTTCTGTGGCACCAGGTGTAAGAGCACTGAGCTCCTTCTCAGACTATAGATGAGTCTGGTTTCAAATACAGATGATGCTCTTTTCATACAAAAGGCATTTGGATGTTATTAGCTAAGTAAATGTGAACAGGGTTGCAAATATGACAATCAATGACTACACTAAAGTGTGTGTCTTTCCCAAACTGTATTAGTAATGCTTACCTCAATACACCTGCACAGCTAATAGCTGATTTGCAAGCCTCACGATAAATTACAAGTTAATTGTGTGTACAGTTTTCTACAAATGACAAGGGATGGTACAGATTTTGAAATGATTGTCATTCATGAGGAGATATGCTAACTACTTGTGTAGGACCAGATATCCCAAAAAGTGTGTGCAATATGCTTCTTCACAGTGAGGACAGTTTCCACATCATATTAGATGAACATTTCATCCATCATCATTTGAATATGACACAAAGGGAATCCTACTGCAGATTTTGAATCCTTGCACACTACAGGAACAATGATCACCTATAGAATGAAGATAGCACATTTGTATATCCATCAGCATAGTCATGTCTGTATGCAGAAACCATGCAATGGTTTTTACATCTATCAGCCTAATAGCTACATACCTGCAAAAAGGGGATGGAGTGAAGGGGTGCATGCATAGAGAGATGGGCATACATATAACAATGTTTGATGTAATGTAACATTCATGGATATGTTTTTGGTCTGTTATAATTATTAAGATGCCATGCTCTACAGCATGAAATGACTGACATAGAGCTAATGAAGAGGGACAACAGGCTTATGACAAGCAGAACAAGGGTGGATAAATATGTCATAGCTGTGGGGATGGATATCAATACAAATAATGTTTCCAATATATCTCCATGAGAGCTCATAACTGGGGCAGATGTTAAGATGTGGGTGACTAAACATATCATACACATATAACATAACAGTAAGAAATGTTGTCAGAGGCATGTGAAACTGAACTCTTGATGTTATAGGCAAAAAACACTGCACATAAGAAGTTGCATGTTATTACATTTGGCAGTGTACAGAACTGTCAGACTAACTGTTTCAAAGTAGTGATTTTGCTGTGCTTTAACTGTGTGTTCCTATACTGCAGCATGTTTAAGCACCATTGTGCGGAGAGAACTGGATTAGTATGGCCAATGAGAAGAACTCATCAGGTTTTACCATAAGACATGAAAAGTCATTCACCACCATTCAGCACTGGTGTGTGATGCCAAACTCCATGTAAATGCAGAAGACAAAATAGAACACTTTTTTTGTGGGCCATTTCTGGACATGCATGTGGATAATATTTTTGACCAGATTAAAGGTATGAAATGAGGTAAGTACAAAATGGGGGGGGGGGGCAAGCCAGGGAAGAAGAAAGGGGAGACAATAAAGGAATTTGCAGGAGGGACTTAGGGAAGAACTATAGATCTCTACTTCTACAACACAGTAATGTGCACATGCAGAGAAAATTTGATGAATTTGGACTGTCACCACAACACAGATAGGTGAAAATGCAATGATGTTTATAGACAATTGGACCAAATCAAGTGTGTTGAGAAGATGCATATGCAACATAGAGACCTATGTAAGGGATACATTTTGTTTGGGACAAATGTCCATTTTTGGGGGGGATTTCAAAAAGAGTAGAACACTGAGGAAGAGACACAGGAATGTGAGGGTCAGGTAGGTAGGGCAGACGAGGAAGCAGGTGCAGACAAACAGGACAAACAAGACAGACACAGGAATGGTGATGGACACAAAAGGTTGGTGGACACCATGATTGAGGATAGGTAGGTAGGGGATATTGGAGGAACATGCCCTTCAGTCATGGGAACAGTGAGAATCTAGTCCTCACCCTCAGAGCTGTTATCACTGTCTCCTTCCTCGGTTCCACGTGAGACTGCTTAACATGAGAGTCTTTTTTCTCTTTTAATGACCAACCTCTCCAGGCAGCTGGTGTGGGCCCCAAGGCCAGTCTCTGTTAGATCATACACCATCCCTGACAGCTCCTGGTGTTTGCCATAATCACCTTCTCTACCAGCACTCCCAGGGAGTACCACTTTCCCAGCAGTTGGGACAATGCTACCTGATGTGGATGGGCCAGGTACTGCAGGAGCTGTGGAGGTAGTACTGCCAGGTTGTGTCTCAGAGGTGCTGGATGTTGATGTGGCAGCCACTAGAGGGTTGGCTTGTTGAGCTGCAGTGGTTGGCCTAACTCTGTTCTGAAAAGAATTTGGTTTGTTGTCAGAAAGATATGAAATCAGAACAGTGTGATTCCATGTAACCCAAAAAAAAAAAAAAGATAAGGGGTGGGGTGAGACAGAAAATAAAACAGATAATTAGAACCATGATATGTTACTTTCATGTGTTATTACAATAAATATCCTTTTATTATTATACCAGCTATAGAGCTTTTACAATCCAAAAAATGACAGCAAATTGTTACAAGTAATCAGTATAATATGCACCTATTCCATATATACTTTAAAATGCATTACAGATTAACTTAATATGGCATTAAAGTCACTATTGCTGCATTTCAAATGTAGAAATTTTACCTGTTGATTTTCAGTCTATAGGTTACTTATGGGAATTGAAACCAGTGAATCTGAATACACTGTTACAGTTGCCTAATATAATTACTAAGAACTACAGAAGATAGCATGTATACTTGCTGTTACAGTAAAGATATGTATACTGAAGTTGATACTGATCTATGGAATCGCAATATATTTATTACAATCATGGTCACTTGTGCTGCATACATACCTCTTGCCTCTCTGAGTCACTCCAATCTTTCAGCATGTGCCTCTCTGTTCACTGTGATTTCCTCTGCAGTTGTAAAATAGAAAATGAAAGAAGAGACATGAAAGCATTATGCATGCCAGTCTTGGCTATCTACAGCATTCAGTAACATATAACGTTGTTTGATCTATATATTTACACAACTGGGGGATGTCAGCAGTTCTAAACTCATCCAGTCAGTGGTCGGGTTGTGCCTGCTTGCACTTCCTAATGTCACCATAGTGGAGACTACACTGCTCACTGTTCGCACTGGGGACAGCATTGGCTAGGCTGTTCCAAGCCTCAGTCTTGTACTGAGACCAAGTATGTTCCATCTACATCAGCCTACAGCTGTTGCCTTCAGAAGGAGTGCAACAAATATTTTTGACTCCTCCACACCTCACCTCTGTCCCTAAATTTAGCACCATCCTTCCCATCTCCTGCTATGTCTACAAAGGTCCTCCAACAGCAGTTGTAATGTTTTCTTCCCAATTTGTGATATTATGTTTTACGACCACTGAGCAAATATACACAACCATGTCAACCATGTTGGGCAAATGGTGAGCAAAGAGAAACAGTGCCAAAGAAAGATGAAGGGAGTTTCTGAAACAGCACTGTTGATGTCAAAAGTTGGCATTGATTTATGGCATGTGTGCTGCTATATCTGGTCACACTTTGTCCAATGGTCAACAGTGAAATGCTAAATACCTGGCTTTTAAGCTATGCCTTTGGTGGGATCAGTGGGATGACTTGGCATGTTTTATGGGAACTTACAAATCGTTAAAAGTAATTTGTACAATGTGGGATTCAAACCTATGTAAAAGGTGAATACATATACTTCCAAATAGGTGACTATGCCTCATTACCACAGAAGAAGTGTGCACTAACCCTAGTCATTACAGTTATACAGTTTAAAGAGTGACTGGTGTTATACTTCAAACAGGTCTGCATGTGTATGACATTAATAGGTCCTGGCTTATGCATTCTCAGGTGTGACGCAGGACTAATGTCTGAAAATATATTGGAACTGGATAGACTTGCTTGACTTTAGTAATAGAGCTAAGAGTTATAACACATGCCTCATAATACATTTTATTTTACAGTTATACTTGGATTATAGGAGAGGTGTAGATGATTGCCAGTAAACTATTGTGTCCAACAGAGATATGTAAGTGCATGTTTTATTACATAATTATCATTATCATGCTAAACCAGTTAGACACATAACACATATGATACCTAAAAATGCATGGGTATGTAAGCAGTAATTATAATTTTCTGTCAATCAGCCTGCTATACATAGCTGTTGGTATGCAGTATTACTTTTATAACCAAAGTTTTGTGAAAAACTACAGAGGGACACCCCTACTAAAAAGTGCAGTGTGTTAGATTTGAACCCTGGCTCACCCGTGTAGTCATCATGAATTTATTGCACTTACACCTGGTGCCACAGGGAGAACTGAGCAGCTGCTCTAATTTTTCACAGTCAGTACTGTCCAGCATGTGGATGACCACACATTACTGCTGAGCCTGCTTGTACAAAGGAAGGTGAACCAAATTAAATTTTTCACTTTTTAAAGTAGTGAACTCAGGTTGCACATAGTTAGGCAAATGAAAAATGCAAAAATGAACAGATATCACTGGTGTAAATACTTACTATGACCCTTCCTTAATAAACAAATAACTACTGAGGGACTCCAACCCCACTTTATGTTCTCTCTTTATTATTTCAATGTATTTACAACTTGTGCCACAGAGACAGTTGGGTAATACATGGAATTTTTATTATTTCAATGTATTTACACCTTGTGCTACAGACACAGTTGGGTAATAGGTGGAATTTATGCAGTCATTACCATTCATGTTGCTGACTACTGCTAAGCATGTTTGTGGCTAGAAGGTGACTGAAATTAAATCTTCAGTTTTAAGTAGATAACCATGTTTGTGCTATCCCATGTGCTACACACATAGAAAATGAAAAAAATAGATAAATAAAAAGAGGATAAAAATAGGGAAACAAGGTAAAACTATTACACAGCTCTAGATTTGAGCCATCATATTACCATACTTATTCAATACAGTTGTAATGGGTTAACTCTCTTTGCTACAGACACAGCTTTGAAAAAGTTCAGACTTTGCCAAAACTTGCTGTTAGGGAAAGATTTGTTTTTGCTTCCTGTATTTCGTATTGCGGCTTTGCCTTCTTCTGTTTTGTATATTGCGGGATTATTTTCTTTACAGTGTTTTACTTGTATTCTGCTTTTAATTGCATATTTAAACTGGGAAAGAAACCACAGTTGTGTCTTTTGTGAATCACACAGAAATTAAAACAGGTCATTTGAGGTTAATTACTTCTGAAATGAGGGTGGAGCTAGGAACTAAACTTCTATTTAAGGGATAAAAAACATTTCATGGCTTTACTGGAAAAGGTCACCTAGACTTTGATGCAACTTTCTGGGAGGGAAAGGTTAGCTTGTTTTTGCTTTCTTGTATTTTGTATTGTTTCATTGCCTTCTTCTATTTCATATATTATGATTTTGTTTTCTTTACACTGTGTTTTACTTGCATTCTTAAACTAGGAAAGAGCCCACAGCTGTGTCTCCTGTGAGTCACACAAAAAGTATGTCTTCCCCACTCTCCCACCCTGCTGCTGTTGTGCTTTTAAACTCAACTGTCTTTCTAGTTGATTGACTCTTATTTTAATTTGACCATCTCATTCTCTCTCCTCTTTCAATAGCTATTGTGAGTAAGCACAAAATTATAATTTTGTGAAATCACTCCCTTTCAGCTATTTGAATTTATTGGCCATCCCACCGTATTCAATAGATCCAGAATACAAAGTGCCCACCCCCTCCCAAACTATATTGCTTTTTTAATTAGTGGCTCTCCACTTAGATAGGTAAAGCTTAAGTTACACCCTAGTTCATATCTAACTGCTTAGTGCACACTGCAGCTCTTAGGATATTAAATCATTTTTCCATTTTACCTTTAAAATCCATCTTCTCCAAGATCACCAATTACTGCCTCTCGGTAGTCATCTTGGGATTAATACTTCTGTTTTGCTACTGGTGTGAGAAGGAGTATAGGGACATTATTTCCTGGTTAAGACTGATGATCACCAAAAAGCCTAATAACTGCTTTATAGGTGCCAACTTAGAATTTATGCTTATATTTTGCTCGTGGTGAGAGAAGGAGCAGTGTACATTGTTTCTTGACTGCTTCTGATTGGGCAGTGAGTTTCTGTGTTTGACCTTCCCAATTGATCTGGTTGATATTCAAAGCATCTATCAGGAAAAGGCTACAAGCCTACAGACTCTTGCATCATCTAGGACAAGACTGTGGATCACCAAAGAACCTGTGGCCTGCTTCTCATCTTGGGATTGGTGATACTGTTTTGCTTCTGGTGAGAGAAGCAAAGGAGCAATGTATCCCAGAAGCAAGAAGCTGTTGTGAGACAAGCACTAGTAGTAGCCAGACAGCAGCCATTCAGGTGACTCCCCTCTTTTCATCATTCTTCACAAGCTAATTCTTTCTTTTCAGTTAATACTGCTTGATTTCCTGGTGTCTAACTTTACTTCAGAATATCTGTCTAAATATTTCATCCATAAATCATCAGGCTCTACTGATTAGTTTCTCCTTAAGTGTTTGGCAGTGCCATGTATAGAAACATATGCCTCGAGCTGACATTTTACCTGTAAAAGCACCATTGAAATTTCACCAATACGTAGTTGCACACAGGACAACTAGATTGCAGTGACAAGCACTACGCCCAGAGATGCAAACTGGATACTCCTGACATTACCTTATATTCACACTCAAGCTGTCTAATCAATAAAAGGGAGTCTGTTGCCATGCATGTGAACTTTCCCAGTATCTCCATTACCAATTTGGTGAATATGAGAATCCTGAGGCAAAGTAGAAATTGCCTCATGTTTACTGATAACCAATTAATTCTCAAACCGATATGTTATGTGAGAGATAGATTTACACAATGTCACCAGTGGCAAACTCTCACATAAAAGCACTCATAATGTCAATGAGGTTGTCAGTGGTGCACATGCTACACCCATCACACATGGACAGGGAGTAAAGGTGGTGATGTTTCAATTTACATTAAAAATAAATACACCCCAAAGCTGGTCAAACAGGACAATGCGCTTAAGCTTCTCCACAGTCAAATCACCATAGGCAAAATCCAATACCATCTCCTTGCAAGCTATATGCCCCCCTCTATGACCCAGGAAATTCATACCATGTGTTTAAACTTGTTGGATACACTCACCAGCCAACCAAATACTGTATTCATGAGTGTTTTTAATTACCCCACTATTAACTGGGAATCATGTTTGACACCAAGAATACAGGCATACAGATTCCTGGATTTTGTAAAGTCCAACTCCCTGGACCAGATTGTCCATACACCAACCAAGGGTGTAACCATACGGGATCTGGTCCTCACTAATATGGGAGAGATCCACACACCCCTTTCTGTAATGTCTTCATTGGTAAGGAAAGACCACAAAATAGTCTCCTTTAAAATAAAAATAAAACTTGAAACTTCAGCTATCATAGAATATTCAGGAATTACTCTAAGGCTAACTTCCTACTTTTAAGTGATAACCTGGCAAAATTTCAAGCCCCCATAAATCCTAAGAACACTGCTGCCTATGGGGAACTGTTCATGGATACCCTATACAAGCATGTTAATAGTTGCATATAGGCAGCTGTACCCACCAGGAAGAAATAAGAACTTGATAAAAAACAAGACACCCTGCTAGAATCACATTATCAATAAGCTGCATAACAGTAGGAAGAAAATCATAGTAAAAATCAAGATGTGCAGCACCCAGCAGGATAAAAGCACTCCCATCAAGCTAAACAAACAATTCAGACAACTCAAAGGACAAATAAAACCAACAAAAGCCAAATTGAGGTAGATTCGGCCTCCCAGGCCAATGACGACCACAAGGCATTTTTAGCCATGTCTGCAACCTCTAAGACAATACACAATTGGGTGCTGAGCTCATTGTTAATGAAGCCACCTATACTGAGCCAGAAGACATAATAAATCTACTGGCCAACAAATTCAGCTCCAACTTTACCACTCTCTCCCCCTCAACCTTTTGTCAGGAAATAACATCAAATGTAACTCCCCCTGCTATCACTAAGGAACAGGTCCTTAATGGTCTATCTAAGGGTAAGAGCACTGGATCAATGGGCCCAGACAGTATCCCAGAATGCCTTTTAAATATCAAGAAACATGAGCTATCAGGCCCTCTGTAGTTGCTGTTTAACTGTACCAGACAGGTTTCATGCCTCTTAAATGAAGAATAACAATGGCTATGGGACATCTACAGACCCTGAAAACTACAGACACCTAAGTCTCAGTACTCACATATACAAAATCATGGAAATAATTATCATGGAAATGATAAATAATGACATAGTAAACCTCAAGTCACTGGACCCAACCAAATTTGTATTTGTCAAGGGCAGGCCACTCCTACTTAACATGGTGGACTTCTTTGAGAAGGTCACCAGAGCAATGGATAAGGGCAAAATGGTTCACACTGCCTAACTTGCCATGGCCAATACATTTGACACACTACCCCATTTGGTCATTGTTGACAAATTCAAGACATTAGGTACAAATGACCCAGCAAGTTAGAATTAGGGAGTCCACTTCTACAAAGAGGCCAGTCACAAGCAAAGTCCCTCAGGGTTTGGTCATGGGACCACTCCTTTTTGGAATTTACTTCCCTGGAGTCAAGGTCAATGTCAGTGGCCTCTGGCTGACTAAAATTGCAGATGATTGCAAATTAGGTGCTATTATTGAATCCCACTGCCAGGGTTTCCAGCACAAACATCAAGGATGATTTCCTTAGCATTACACATGGCCTGGCAGTTAATGGAGTGGAACCCTTTTCTGTTGATGTAGACCCTTCCCTGCTCCTTGGGTGGTGCTTTGATCTTAATGTGCATGTAGTCTATGGCACCCAGGACTTCAGGAAAGTGTGCTAAAGGGTAGCGCTCCTGGACAAGTTCTATCAGTAGCAGCAGCAGTAGCATAGATTTGAGCCTGTTGCACATGCCCATGTAGAAGAGCAGCAGCAGCCCCTAACATTCTTTTCCTCCAGTCTAGTTTCAGTGGCTTCATTTCAATAGGCTTTGGAATCTAAGGCAAAGGCTACAGTAGGTGTACATGATTGCTTTATAGCTTGTTGAATAGCTCTGCCATCAAGAATTTGTTGATTAACATAATTCTGCATTAATTAACATGCTGTGATATTTACTGTGTTTGCATGGCTCTACATATGGTGTAGAGCAGCTTATTGAATACAAATTTGTGTGCTATCATGTGCATGTCACAGCACAACATGCCCATGGTTTCAGTGAGCAATGTAAGGTTTATTGAATCCTGCCTTGTGCCCCCCACTGCTGTGGAGGTTGCCCTGGGGCATCTGAGAAGCCTGACACTACTGTCAGTCACATGTACAACCCTTTGTATTGGATGAAAAACATAATTACGGTCCTCTCTAATCCCAGGTGAAATTGCAAAAGCAAATGGTAAGAACATACTTGTGCTGTAAGCATAACCTGTGTATCTCACAAATGTAAAGCCTTGAAGAAACTGCCTCTGCCAACAATGAAGTATAGGAAGTACACACAGATCAACCTTGATTTTCTAATATCTATAGGATCATAGGAAGTTACTAGGCTATTGTTCCTGAGGCTGTTATAAGCCTAGCCAAGAGTTTAACCCATGTTTAGACAAGTCAGCACCCCTAAAGCCCCTGTCCAGCAGGGACACAGGTGGAATCCCAGGGACGTATTTTCTGTTTCCCATCCAGTTATCCAGGTTGCTCTTAAAAAGGGATAATGAGGTACTCTGCTTGACATCATGAGGGAGTCTATTCCACAGATGGGGCAGTCTCTAGGACACAAATCTCTCCCACTAACAAGTCCTACTGATGTCACAGACCAGGCTGAGATCATGCGTGTGGGTTGCTCGAGTGGTGCTTGACTTCCGGATATGCAGCAGTCCCATCAAGGTGGGGTCTGAGATTGCTTTGCATGCCAGACAGAGGTCACCTCTGTGGAGTCTGTATTAAACTGAGTAGAGGGACAAGGCTTTTAGCCTCTCTGTGTAGGGTAGATGTTTGAGGCCCTGGATTTTCCTGGTGAGGAACTTCTGTGGTTTCTCCAACTGCTGCCTGTGCTTTGCAAGGTACATGCCAAAGAGGTCAATGTACTCAATAATTGGCCTTATAAGGGGAAAATACAGGAATGTTATGACCTCCTTGTCCCTGGACAAGATACCTTTACTTATGAGGTGGGCCATGTAGAAAGCTTCCCGTACAACAGAAGCAACATGGTGCTCAAAAGTCAGGTTGCTATCAACTTGGGTGTCCAAATCCCTCATGACTGATTGTGTGCTTACGATGTTGTTATTAATGTGATAATATGCGGGGATGCCACTCTCCCCAAAGGGGATGATGATGCATTGTTTTGAATTCAGCTTGAGGCTATGTTTCTGGCACCAGTCATTTGTTTTGGTGAGACCCTCTTGGAGGACATCCACATCACTTGGGGAATTGATGACTCCACCCAGCTTTCAGTCATCTGCATACTTACCAAGCCATAGACCACTGGTTTTGACCTGTACCTCAGAGAAGTATATTCCAAGTAGCAGGGGCCCCAAGACCAATCTCTGGGATACACCACTTGTTATGGGTCTACTGCTAGAGGTGGCTTCTCATATTTTGATTAGGTGGGTTCTATAAGTGAGCCAGTTTGCTACCCATCTGGCAACATATAGATTGATGCCTAGTTGAGGGAGTTTATCTATTATGCCTCAGTGGGGAACAGTGTCAAAGGTTTTGCCCAGATCAAGGTAGGCAGCGTGCACCATCTTCCCTTCGTCCATGGCTTTGGTGACTGTCTTAAAGAAGTCAACCAGATTTAAGAGACATGACCTCTACTTGACAAAGCCAAACTATGTGGGGTCTAGATTTTGGAGGTTGCCAATGTCCCTGTTAATGAAGTCCATGATAATCCATTCAATGGCCTTGCAGATCAGGCTAGTTAGACTGATGGGGCTATAATTTCCCATATTGGTGGATGCTCCACCTTTGTGTAAAGGGATGACAGTGGCTGTCCTCCACTTAGCTGAGACAAAGCCGGTACTCAGGCTTTGGTTGAATAGTGTGCCTAATGGTGCTGCAAGTTCATGCCTGAGTTCATATAGGATGCAGCCTGGGATGTTATTGAGTCCCATGGAGGGTGTATATTTGCATTTCAGAAGGCAGTGATGACCTGCTCCTTAGAGATAAGGGAGAGGGGCAGGTACTGGGGATGTCCTGATTTATTGATGGGGGGTGACAGAGTGGTAAAGTTTTTGCTGAATCTGTCAGCCAGTAGGTTGGCTATATTTAGAGCATTTGTGTATGTGGTGTCCTTTACCACCAGTTCTGAACAGATCTGAGTGCTTCCTTTCAAATTGCGGACATATGTGAAGAAGGCCTTATGATTGTCTCTAGTTGATGTGGCCAATTTGGACTTGAAGTTGGCTTTAGAGAATTTCACTAGTGCAATCCAAACAACTATCAAAGAATGAAAATTAAGGCCACTGGTTCAGACCCCAAATACTTTATTCTCTAATGCCTCAGTACAAGACCTTCAAGGAGTTAACTTGTACTGAGGCATTAGAGAATAAAGTATGTTGGGCCTTAACCAGTGGTCTTGATTTCACTAGTGTTCTTATTTACTTGTTTGCTAAGGACAGATTGCTTCCAATTGGGCATCTGTTCCTTTTAGGTCCTGGACAGCAATTTTTCTTCTTGTTATATTGTTTATTTATTGCAGGTTTCCACCAGACAGGTTTACTCTTCCTTGCGGAGGATTATTTTGTCCTGTCGGGTATTCCTGATTCCATGCATCTATATAAATGCTTGTATAGTACTTTGTTTTTTTTTTTTGTTTGACCCTAGCTAGAGGGGGTCAGGAGATGGTAACTTTGAAAGTGACCGCTTTATGGCCGGATCTTACCAGTGAGGATGATACTGTAGGGGTGCTGCAGTGGTTATTCATGTTGGTTAATACCAAGTCCAGGATATTATCACCTCTTGTTGGGGTATCGATTAGCTGTTCCAAGGCATTTGCATTGCTAAAAATCGAGGAATCTCTGGACATTTGTGTTTTGGCATGGGTAGTTTTTCCAGTCTATGGTTGGGTATTTAAAGTCATCCAGGATTAGGGTAAAGACTTGAATCTTGATAGATTCGAAGAGGTCCAGATAGGTGGAGTGGGCATCTTGAGTCAAATTTGGGGGCCTGTAGCTAACTATTATTTGAATAGGGGTCTTGTCAATGGTTAACTGCACCTGGAGTGTCTCCTGTACATCATACATTTTGACTAGCCTGGAAATGTGTGTGTCTTTAATATATATTGAAACTCCACCTCCTATGGCTTTGTTGCCCACAGTTTGGGGTCTGAATGTACGATAGGATGAGTAACCAGGTAAGGCTGGGGTGCTCTCCGCAGCTTTGAACCAGGTTTCTGTTACTGCACAAATGTCAAAATCTTCCAGGGTTAAGAATGCTTGCAATGAGTGCAGTTTCATGTTTAGACTCCTAGTATTTAGCAGCATGACCTTTAATTTGTGTTTTGTTTACATTTTTATGTTAGTAGTATCCACCTCATGACTTTTCCTAAAAAAAGTACTATGGGGTAGGCTAGGGCCATTGCCAGAAGCCTGAAGCCCAAGTGAGACAGATGCAGGCCATCTCTAGCAAAGCATCATGGTCTGTCAATCATATCTTCCCAGGCTGTCAGGTACTGGATCCCCCTGGAATGACACCAGAAACTAAGCCAATTGTTAAAGTCAGTTGTTTTTGTTTGTATTGAGGCATCATTCTGGGTGATGGTAGAATGCTGCTTAAGGCTAGAGACAAACTTGCCTGTTGGACACATATTCAGCAAGCTCAATCATGTCTCTCCTCATATAGACAAGGGAGGTAAATCTCAAGTCATTCATGCCAACATGGACTATAACAGAGTCATAACTGTACCTGTTGTTGAGAGACCTGATTGTGTGTGTGTGTGTGTGTGTGTGTGTGTGTGTGTGTGTGTGTGTGTGTGTGTGTGTGTGTGTGATATGGTGGATTCTGGCACCTGACCAACAACTATCTGTGAGTTTCTCCTTATCCAGCCTGGTGAGAGGCACATCTGTGTGTCTCACAATGGAGTCTCCTATGATAAATATGTTGGGTTTATGGTTAGGCCTTAGTGGTTGCGAGACACAGGTGTGTGGACTATGGATGGTATGTGGTGTGGAGGGTTGAGTAGTTTGTGTGTGCTTTTGCCTCTGAGGTCTCCTTTGTTTGGGTTTGTTTTTGCTGAGAATGTCTGCATATGTGGGTGCATGTTGTGTAGGTGTGGGTGGTGTTTGAGGTGTAGTGATTGTGCTGACAGCTTTCTCAGTGGCAGATATACTGGCTTGTGAGGGAGAGAGCATAGACTCTAGGTTCCTACTGTAATTGCATCTCTTGCAAATTGTGTTCCTAGGTGGTAATAGTAGATGGTTGTCTGTGTACATGAGGCAGTTGCTACACTGTCTCAGGATGCCCATATCAACCAGGCTGGTAGTTAAAACCATAGGAAATTGTCCATACATATTTGTCAGAATCTGAGGGAGAGAGGCCAGGGAGAGCTAAGGGGTAGGCCTAAAGCCCAAGTGCTTAAATCAAAACTAAGAGGCTTAGAATAACACTTACAATTTAAACAGGCTAAAACCAAGCAGTAATAAATGCAGCAGAATGGATACAATTGAACACTTTAGAAAACAAGTAGCAGAAAAATAAGATGAAGTATTAGAGTAAGAGGAGGAAGCACAGATACTGTAAAGGAAGCTGAATAACATGTTTTATTTAGTAAAGTGGAAAGTGAGAAAGGAGGAACACAAGATAATTGAAGGTTAAGAAACTAAGGGGGTTGGCATTTCCAAATGTTCTTTCTGTACTAGGTAGAAAGAGTTAATGAGACTGTACTGGGAGGAGTGTCCCAGATAAAATTTACAGTAGGGGTGGGCAACTGCAAAACCACCAAGTTTAAGAAGAAGACAACAATAGGCAGGGAGGGTGGGAAACTATGCTACAGCTACTAGCTACACTATTTTATGCAGAAAACACTAAAGAAATGTTTATCACAGCAGAAGAACAGCAGTGATTCACTAAATGAATGTTTTAAACAGAAAAAGGAGCAAGCAGACTCTAGAGAATGCTTTTAAATGCAAACAAATCAGTTATATGATACATTCCTTGTCAGGAAAATCAGAACGAGCAAACAGATGCTTAACAAATGGAGACATTTTCCAGTTAATATCTTTCACACAGTGAAACTTAACTAAAAAAGCTTTACAAACAGTGAGACAGCAACAAAGGTGATTTAACAGGCCCAGTAAGGCAGACAATTGTAGTACAAAAGTACAGATTAGTTTATAGCAATAAAATATAGTAAAATGTAGGCAGCAGACAATAAGAAGTGCAATAAATGGTAAGAATAAGCAATTACTAGTAAAAGTAAGCAAGAAAACAGAATACTTATTGTTATATATCACAGATCAGAGTTGTGGTCAGTGCCTCTCCTCTGCTCAGCTTAGTGTGAATAAGCAGACCAGAAGGTTTAAACCTAAAATAACTTAAAAAAAGCTCAGAAGAACCAATGAAGTGCTTACTCCAAGCCCTAGACCAGCCAACCTTTATCAGCCAGTGGCCAATCAACACAATCCTCTCACTAAAGTGAAGAATGGCTTCAGCTAATCCAAGATAGCCTGGAAAATGTGCTCAGAACAAACAGCCACTGCAAATAAAAAAACAGGTGCAGAGACAGCAAATCTGAAATTGGATTATGCTACAGCTACTAGCGACACTATTTTAGGCATAAAACACTACATAAATGTTTATCACAGCAGAATATATAAATGGATTTCTAAAAGGTTACACTTTAAATGTCCTTGTATAATAGAAACATATCTTAGCAAAATACATGCTTTTTGGCAGATAAATCTCCTTCAAAGAAATACCAGTCTTCTGTTTTGTCTAAAGCAAGTATCCTCACCTTCAAGTTCCCTAGCTACACAGTTACCTTTTTATATTGTATATTCAGTCCTCTGAGCACTGTGAATATGTTAATGAGGTGTGAACTCATTAGAATTTCTGAATACCAAACTTTTGACTTTGTGCATCAGATGTAAACATAGTGTAGCCTCAACAACATTGTTAGTTCTAATGACTTACAACTTAATTTTTAGTCTGAGTGAAAGAAAATGCAACAGCAATTCAGGCACCCTTCCCTGCAGTGGATGTGCAGTGAGATTTTAAATAAAAATGGGAGGTTGGGAGGGTGGCCTAATGGTTAAGGTGTTTGCATTGCAAGCACAAGGTACAGGATTTGAGTCTCACAAGGGATAATTGGCTAGGCTTAAAATGGCTCGCAAGGGTAGTTAGCCTAGTACTAATTTATGAACCTATGAACAAACACCAACATGTATAATTTTTTAGCCATAGAAGTGCAAGTCTACTGTCTTTGCTGAAAACTGTTGCTCACTGTTATGTATTTGTATCCCAGCTTGAAAGAAAAATGATTGGAAATGCACTACAAATTGCATGACTGATAGTAAAGGAGCGATAAAGGAAGAATAAACAGAATACAAACAGAAGACAAAGTTGCATTTTTGCACAAATATTCATAAACAATTGTGTGACCACTCTTTGCACTAAATATGTTAGCCACGCATTTACAACCATCTGGGAATGTCCAACTGTATAAACTGTTAATACTGGATATGAAATGTGAATTGCCCTCTATGCATGTGATTTGACTGGTATTGCAAATATGTGTCTGTGGCAAAGAAAGATAACCCACTGCAACTGTGTAGTGTAAGTGCAATAGTCTAATGTTTCAAATCAAGAGCTACCAATTGTTTAACAATTGTTTCCCTTTTTTATCCTTTATTTCCCATGTGCATGGCATGTGGCATAGCACAAACATGATTAGTTGCTTAAAAAGTGAAAATTTAATTTCAGTCACCTTATAGAGCACAGACATGCTTAGCAGAATTGCATGACCATCAGCAACATGGATGGTATTGACTACAGAAATTCCACGTATTACCGTACTGTCTCAGTGGCACAAGGTATAAATACGTTGAGCTTAAAAAGAGAGCACATAGGTAAAGTGGGATTGGAGTCCCACAGTAGTCATTTTTTTTCTAAGGAAAGGTCATATTGAGTATTTCACATGTAATATATGTTTGCTATTTGTCTTTTGCTTTTGCTTGTTGCAAACCAATGTTCAAACAGGGTTCATTACATAAGGAAAAAAGTGAAAAATGTAATTTGGTTCATCTTCCATTGCACAAACAGTCTCAGTGGTGATGCATGGCCCTCAGCACTCTGGACAATACTGAGTGTGGAAAATAAATCTAAAGCCTAGCTTTCCCTGTGGTAACAGGTGTAACTGCAGTGAGGACATGATCTAAACACAGATGAGGAAAGGTTCAAATCCAGCACATTCCACATTTTAGTAAGGGTGAACCACTGTAATTTTTCACAAAACTTTGATTGTAAAGGTAATACTACATACCAATAGGTATGTATAGCAGGCTGATTGACAAAAAGTTTCATTATTGCTTGCATACCATACTTCTATAAATATCATATTTGTTATTTGTATAACTGGTTTAGCATGACAATGATGACTATGCAATAAAAATACAGTTGCATATCTCCGCTGGACACAATACTAACAATCATCTACACCCCTCACATAACCCAAGTATAACTGCAAAACAGAATGTATTTTGAGGTATGTATCATAAATCCAAACTCTATTACTTAAATCATGCAAGTCTATCCATTTCCAGTATGTTATCCTACATTAGTCCTGCATCACATCTGAGAATGCATAAGCCAGGACCTTTTAATGTCACACACATACAGACTTAAACTGAAGTATAATTTAGTCACTCTTTAAAGTTTATGTCTGTAATGCCCATGGGTGGCAAAAATTTCTTCTATGGCAATGAAGAATAATCACCTATGTGGAGATGTGTACATCCCCTTTTGACGCAGTGTGTTAAGTCCCCACAAAATATATGTTAAGTCATTCCATTGATGCCTCCAAAGTCATGGCTTAAAAGCAAAGTCATTTAGCATTTCAGTGTTAACCACTGGCCAAAGTGTGAACAAGTATTGCAGCATGCATGCCATAAACCAATGGCAAATCTCACATCCTCATTACTGTTTCATAAACTTCCTTCCGCTTTGTTTGGCAATATTTGTCATTGCTTACCCTCATGAAAATGCAGTTGGCATGATTGTGCATGTTTGTACATTGGTCATAAAATGCAATATCATGTTCTGGAGGGAATCCATTGCAACTGTTGTTGGAGGAACTTTTCAGACATGGCAGGCGATGGGAAGGATGATGCCAAATTCAGGGCATAGCGGTTTGGTGTGGAAGAACCAAAAATCTTTGTAGCACTCCTCATGAAGCTCTGCAACCATAGGCTGCTGAAGGGGACTATACCAGCTTTCAGTAAAAGGCTGAGGCTTGGAATAGTATAGCCAGGGCTTGCTGTATTGTGACTGGCATACTGGGGTGCAGTGTAGACATCACTACAGTAAGCTTAAGAGGTGCAAGCAGGCACAACTCAACCAGTGGCTGGATGAGTTTTGAACTGCTGACCTCCCCCAACTAAGCATACAGATCAAGCAACTTGAAACAATATGGAATGCTGTAGATAGCCAAGACTGGTATGAATAATTCTTTCATGTCTCTTTTTCTCTCATTCTTTATTTCACAGCTGCGGAGGAAATCACAGTGAACAGGGAGGCACATTCTGAGAGATTGGAGTGACTCAGGGAGGCAAGAGATATGTCTGCTGCACAACTGACCCATATTGTACTAAATATGTTGTGTTTCCATAGATCAGTATCAGCTCAGCTTCCATGTGTTAACTGTAACAGCAAACATGCATGCTGTCTTCTGTAACTCTTGGTAATTGTATTGCGCAAGTGTAATAGTGTATTCAGATTACGTGTATTCAGTTCCCATAGAATGACATTCAACAAGTATCATTTTTAACTTTGAAATGCAGCAATAGTGGCTTTAATGCCATGTTAAGTTATTCTGTAGTGCCTTTAAAAGCATATGTGGAATATGTGCATATTCCAAGGATTACTTGTAACAATTCACAATCATTTTTTGGACTGTGAAAGCTCTCTAGCTACTACAATAAGAAAAGGATATGTATTGTAATAAAACATGAATCTGACATTTCATAACTGTAATCATCTCTTTTCTTTTTTGTCTCGGAATCACACTGCTCTGATCTCATACTTTTCTGCCAACAAATCAAATGCATTTCAACACAGGGAAGTGGGACAACCACTGCAGCTTGGCCTGCCAACCCTCCAGTGGTTGCTGCACCAACACCCAGCACCTCTGGGACACAACTGGCAGTAGTGCCTCCACAACCCCTCCCCTATTTGATCCACTCTCATTAGGTAGCAGTGCTCTCTTTGGTTCAGTGGTACCTTCCTGGAGTACTGATGGAGGCAGTGATTATGTCACCCTTAATAAGCTACCAGGGATGGTGCGTGATCTAATAGACACTGACCTTGGTGCCTGCATCAGCTGCCTGGAGACGTTGCTCATTAAAATTGAAAAGAAACTCCCACATCAAGCAACCTCCCAGGGAACTGAGGCAGTGGACAGTGATGACAGTTCTGAGAGTGAGGACTAGATTCTCACTGTTTCCATGCTTGATGGCATATTGAAATTACTGTGCTGAAGAAGTGGATGTCTATGGTTCTTTCCTAATTCTCCCCTATAAATTCCTGTATTGCTTCTCCTTTGTTCTTCCCTTTGCTTCCCTCTCTATTTCACCACTTTCCTGTCATCCCCATTTTCACATTTAATCTACTCAAAAAATAGAATCACACACAACACACGCATGGCCAGAAATGGCCCATAAAATAGCCTTCACTTTTTGTCCTCTGCATTTGCCTAGAGTCTGGCATCATACACCAGTGTCAAGTGGTGGTGGATGGCTGTTCATGTCCTATGGCAAAACCTGGTGAGTTTTTGCCATTGGCCACACAAGTCCAATTACCTTCATGCAAAGGTGCTTAAACATGCTGCACTGTAAAGTCACTACTTTGAAAGAGTTACTCTGACAGTTCTGTACACTGCTGAATGCAGCAAAGTATAACTGTCTACGTGGAGTGTTGATGTAAATCACTTGATTGAATATTCTTTTGCCCATAGCATCAAGAGTCCAAATTCCAGATGCAACTTACATCATTTCTTAGTGTGATGTTATGTGTCTATAATATGTTTAATCACCCACGACTATTATATGCTTAATCACCCACAACATAACTATTCTATCAGTCTTAATCTAATAAACTGATGGATGTGCAAGTAATGTCATGTTTTCTGTATACTGACGTGACTTTGCTGATGGATAATACAAACATGTTACCCTGATTCAATAAGGAATAAGTGCTCCTGTAGTATGCAAGGTTTCAAAATCTGCTGTAGGATTCCCTTTGTGTTATGTTGATGTGATTATGGCTGAAATGTTCATCCCAAATGTTAGGGAAACCATCCTTACTGTAAAGAAGCATACACCACACACTTCTCAGGATATCCAGTCTTACACAAATAGTTACCATATCTGAGAAGTCACAGTAATCATTTTAAAAGATGTACCACTCCTTGTCATTTCTAGAAAGCTGTACACACAATTAACTTGACTTGCAGTGAAGCCTGCAAACAGCTACTAGTTGCAGAGGTGTATTGAGGTAGGCATTACTGATACACTTTGGGAAGACACAAACTTTAGTGCACTCAGTGAGAGTCACATTTGCACTCCTGGTCATGTTTACTTAGGTAATGGCACCTTGACATCAAAGAGAGCGAGAACCGTCTGGTTTTGAACCCTGGCTCCCCAGTACTTTGACCAGCAGCTCACTGATCTTACACCCTGGCCTACATTAAAAGCTAAGCAGCTGGTCTATTGTCCACACTTAGTACTGTCCAGAGTGTTGATGGCTGGACATCACTGCTGATCTTGTTTGTGCAAAGGAAGACATACTGCATTCATTTTTTCACTGTTTTCCTTAAGAGGAGAACCATGTTTACAGCACACACATCATACTAGCTGCCAGCAATTTCTCCAGTAACATATCTTGCAAGCCTGACACATGAAACATTAACAACTAACAGATGTATTTTGTAGTTAACCCCAATTAGGTCAGTCACTGTATTTCTCTATTTGCACGCAATTTGGAAATGAGCAACACTGGATGCTGCTGCTTTTTATGTCCAATCTGAATTCCTGAAATTCATATCATGCATGCGCTAATACTTTGCCATCATCTGCACAAATCAGCTTCTCAGCGATGTACTTTGTGAAGAGGTGTTTAGCATGTCTGACTCTGGTTGCTGGGTTGTAATCCTCTAATACATGGAAATGCATTCTTAAACACAAGAGAAAGGCAGTGACATGTGTGCTTCACTGAACACATACTTTCTGATATTCATCTGTGCCCTGCAACAATACACTTGCAAATGATATATCAGGACTTGAGCCATTGCCAAACAGACTCTAGAATTACAGAGTGTAACTGCATTGCTATATTTGGTATGGGTTTATAATGACACTGGACATTGGTTATCCATAATCATATCCCATTGATATTGCCAGTTACTTGTATTAAAATGGACATACCTTCATCTAACTATGAAGACACAACTCCATCTTTGCACTACTGCTGTTTCCAAAGTGTATGTGTTCATGTGTGTATCTACACAAAATCCTGAGAAACAGGTACATGTCCATCTGATTTCTGCATTATGCATTTATGACAGCTTCTTTCACCTATGTTGCCAGGATGTATTTATATGTCCTCTTGCACATTGTGTTCACGCAATCATATCACAAGTCCTCGCTTTACAAACAAGTTTTATAATAGTATATGTTATCTGAGACTCTATGATGATGTCAACCTCAATAAAGTGCACTCTGAGATCATTAAAAATCAGATTTTCAGTGGTGCGAGCTTTAAGTACTCTGCTCTTTAGCTTGTGTAATTAGATAAGTATGGGTGATAATCTCACAGCAGTTATCTTGTCTGTGTCCTGAATGGGTGTGCAGTCAGAAGAGCATGGGCTCAAGTTCTGCTGCCTTTACTCAAGTAACATTCAGAAGAAACTTTTCCACTGCTGCATGACTCCACATCTATGTCAGACATTCCTACCAACATGTTCTTCTCAGCATACACTAACCATGTCATCTCCTATAAAGTGCACTCTGACAGTATTAAGATTAGACTTAATGCAATTGTGTGTGAATTAAGTACTGTGTTCTCTACCTTGTGTAATTAGATAGGTAGGGGGCTTAATGTCACAGCAGTCAATGTGTGTGTGTGTGTGTGTGTGTGTGTGTGTGTGTGTGTGTGTGTGTACGTGCGCGCGCATGTGCCTGTGTGTGTGTAAAATCAGAAAAGCATAAGTCTAGGTCCTTCTGCCCTCACTCAAGTAGCATTCAGAAGATATTTTTACATTCCTACATGACTCCACAGCAATTTCATACAGCCCTCCCAAGATCTTCATCCCAACATACACTGATGATGTCATCCCCTATAATTTGTACTCTGACAACCCTAGATTCAGACTTCTGTGGTAGCATGAGTGTTGTGTTCTTTAACTTGTGTAATTGGATACAGAGGGGCTCTAATATCACAGTAGTGAACTTGTGTGCCTGTCTCTTCTTTCAGCTATTAATATGCAGACAATTTTATACTAGGATGTGAGTCCACATCTATGTTAGACACTCCTTCTAACATATTCTTCTCTGCATACACTGATGATCCGATCCTCTATAAAGTCCACTCTGACAGTGATGCAGATAGAATTGTGCAGCAGCACTAGCATTAAGAACTGTATTCTGCAGCTTGTGTAAATAGATAGATAGGGGTTCTAATCTTGCAGCAGTTAACTTGTGCGTGTTCATTCACTATCAGGCTGGAGGTAATTTGATACTGAGATGTGAGTCCACATCTCTTTCAGACACTCCTCCCAACATGTTCTTCTCTGCATACACTGATGATGTCACCTCCTATAAAGTGCACTCTGAGAGCATTAAAGTCAGACATCTGTGGTGGTGGTGGTGATAGTCTTATGATGTATGGAATACAACTTCTATACCTACCCAGGTGGGGTGTTTTAATCTGACCTTAGTCAACTTGTGTGTGTATGTTACTGGCATTGTATGATGTTTTGAATCTCTTCATTTGACTTCCACTCAGGAGAACCATTTACATAGTCCCCTGAATCCAACATTCTCTTTTTCCTCTGTCTGCATAACATGCTTTCTGGGGAACACTGAGGGTGTCATCATGTCAAAAATCTCAGTCAAAAAATAAAGGGAAAAACTAGTAAAAGCTACAAACAAGAAAGCCACTCGTGTACTCCTCTTTTAAAATAAATCACTGTAAGCTTTAATGAACACAAACCACATCCACATTAAGCACTTTTCATTTAGCTGGTAGCTAAACTTCATCATATACAATTTAATTGTGCCCCTAGTGCTTATATAACAGTCATGTGAAGAGTCTTAATTAACACTCATTAATTATTTGTTCCTTAAAGAGCACACCTATTAACATATTATGCTAATATCTTTTCACATAAAAAACTCAAGGTGGCTGTAAAACCCAACCATATCATTGCTTAAAATTTGTAAACTAATACATGGTTAAAATATATATATATATATATATATATATATATATATATATATATATATATATATATATACATACATACACACACACATAACCTATATGATGTTTAAAGTCTGTAACAAAACTAAAAAATATATAATATAATATAATTGACTGCTACCATATATTATCTCAGTAAACTCTTCAATTCCAAAATGCAGGTAATTGAACAGGTTTCATTAAGGCATGGGCTCTGACAAGCATTCAGCCTTAGCTGCCACAGTAGTTCTGACCTTTCTAATAGTAAAGAGGTAGGGGCACCCCTAATATCCGCTTGTACTTGCTCTATTACTCTAAACTTAAATTTGTGGTCTGAAGACCCATTACAGTGTTTTGCAAACACATTGTCCAGCTTTTTATTATTGATGTTGTAAATTTGTTCATATATTCTCTCTTTAAATTTACGGTCGGTTTTACCGACGTAAAATGCTGGACATTGTAGGCATGTTGCTATGTATACTAGGGACACAAGTGAACTGTATCTGATGAGGTTTAGCTACCAGCTAAACGGAAAGTGCTTAATGTGGATGTGGTTTGTGTTCATTAAAGCTTACGGTGATTTATTTTAAAAGAGGAGTACATGAGCGACTTTCTTGTTTGTAGTTTTTACTAGTTTTTCCGTTTATTTTTTGACTGAGAGTTACGGCTGCCGAGAGCCTTTCCATGTTACAATCCTCACAATCCTCACTATTACAACAATCCCAGGATGAACCAGGGAACCTGTCTTAATTAGCCTCATGAACCAGAAAGTAACAGACCTAACAGTCCGAGTGGAGTCGTTAACTCAAGAAAGCACCTTATGGAAATCTATCTAACAACACACCTACTATTCCATTGACTCAAACGGACAATTTAGTTGCAACTGGAGGATTCAGCGACTCTAACACCGGTAATTTATTGAACCAGAGTTCACCGTTATACAGTATAGCAGTAAGAGGTTTAGCAGTCAATTGGA
>NC_056725.1:654057796-654254702 GCF_019279795.1 Protopterus annectens
GACCATGATTTAGAGTGAACATTGAAATTTTCAATGTAAACAATAATAAAAAAGAAAAGGGGGGGCCTTTTAAAGTTTAGAATTAGTGACAAGGTCTACTGGTTAAAGAATAGATTTAACTGCAATTCTAAATCTATAGTATACATAGCAACATGCCAACAATGTCCAGCATTTTACGTTGGTAAAACCGACCATAAATTTAAAGAGAGACTATATGAACACATTTACAACATCAATAAGAAAAAGATGGACAATGCATTGGCAAAACACTGTAATGGGTCCCTAGAACACAAATTTAAGTTTAGAGGAACAGATCAAGTACATGCGGACATTAGGGGTGGCCCTACCTCTTTACTATTAGAAAGGTCAGAACTACTGTAGTAGCTAAGGCTGAATGCTTGTCAGAGTTCAGGCCTTAATGAAACCTGTTCAATTACCTGCATTTTGAAATTGAAGAGTTTACTGAGATAGTATATGGTAGCAGTCAATTATATTATATTATATATTTTTTAGTTTTGTTACAGACTTTAAACATTATGTAGGTTATGTGTGTATATATATTTTTTAACCATGTATTAGTTTACAAATTTTAAGCAATGATATGGTTGGATTTTACAACCACTTTGAGTTTTTTATGTGAAAAGATATTAGTATAATATGTTAATAGGTTTGTTCTTTAAGAAACAAATAATTAATGAGTGTTAATTAAGACTCTTCACATGACTTTTATATAAACACTAGGGACACAAGTAAATTGTATCTGATGATGTTTAGCTACCAGCTAAATGAAAAGTGTTTAATGTGGATGTGGTTTGTGTTCATTAAAGCTTACGGTGATTTATTTTAAAAGAGGAGTACATGAGCGGCTTTCTTGTTTGTAGTTTTTATCATGTCAAAGATGCATACAGATATCATGAAACAGAGCCCTTCCATGACCTTCTGTGAGCCAATGGTATGTGATTGCAAATTCTGTCATGGGGTTTTGCACATGTCACATGTGGACAGAGGCAGTCTGTATTAAATCAATCACATACACGCATATGCATATACTGCAATTATCTTCCATCACATAAATATAGTGAATTGGTTTAAATGGTATAATAATGGGTAGAATTTTATGTGTTCTTGGCTGTTAGTCTAGTAATGTCCTATGACCTTCTGAACATTGCACATATCAATGTTGTTGAATTCACATGTGCTGTGTTGAGGTGTGGATGTACTGTAGGCCTACAGCAGTGTATTCCAATCTGTTATTCAAGTTACTGTATTGATGGACACTGCTGCCTTTTGGTCACATGTTCCTTCCATAACAGCTGTAGTAATATGCATCCTGAGGGCTGTTGACATGGAATGATGGCATGTATATTGTTGCCTTACTATGACATGTGCTCTTGTAGTGGAATATATCAACATTCTAAGCAGTTCTCATTCAACCATCACAGTAACAGATGCAAAATGGCACAGGTATACATGTGTATATGTAGCATATGGAAATGTTATTTGACATATAGCAATATTATGTCATACTGATTACTTGGGCGCATATGCCTGGGTTCTTCCACATGTTATAATGCTGTTATAGGCGCAAACACATGAAATGTTCAGATTCACTTGCAACTTTGGCAAATTCATTGCATGTACTACTGTGTTGTTATTCACAAGGAATATACAGGTGTTCTCCAGCAGCACTGCGTGACTGTCACCATTTGTGTCATTAACTGTTCTGCATGAACCACATCCACCTCAGTTGTAATGTGTCCATATATGGTGTTAGGACCCTCACCTACACATTTCCACTGATAAGAATATTGGCAAATGATGTACAACTGTTGTAATGACATTACATAGGTAGAGTTGCACGACTGTATTAATAGCTCCACTGTGTCGTATGTGATTCAGACTCAAGGTTTTATTTGGAGGTGATGTATAGCCTAAAGTATATTTGTAGCAGATGTACAGCTATAATGTGACTGTACTGAATCACAGAGGTACCCCTACATCACATCAGTATTACCACTTGATAGTTTGCATGGACACATATGGATGTATGTCAGGATTTCATGCCATTACAATATTTTCCCTGGCAATGTCAGGGGGACAGTGATCATTGGCACATATCTTGAGGTTTGACATGTTTATAGAGGGTGCTCCATGTATTGTTTGGTATGTGTACAATATCACAGTGACAACTTCCTCATTCATTGACACTTGACTTTGCACTGCTGTACTCATGTGTCTTTGGAATGTGGAAGGAAACTGGCAAACATCTTCATTGACATAAAAAAGGCATATGAACTTCAGCTAGGAAATGAACCATTGAGCAAAGTTCCATAAGGTTTCAATATTAGCTGTTATAGAGCCATACATTAAGTAATGTATAGTCCATTACCAACAGGAAAGGAAAATATAATTAAGTAAACTAACATTGACAGTAACTACACTCTGAATAACCAAACCCTTTCCTTAATGCTTTTCTTTTAATGTTATCCAGTGTGATGTTTCCTCTCTGGGCCAGCAATCAAAGAGCCTGAATCCTCACCACTGACACTAGAGAGGGATGTTCACTTAGAACAAAAATAGATATATACAGTATTTCCAGATGCAGCTCTCTGCATCAAGGAAATTTCCCTTCAGAGCACACAATTAGCACACTCAGTCTGGGGTCTAGATTTCTCTATCTGTCTCCCTACAGGTCCCTAGTAAGACTCCCCACTGGCACAGATATAGAGTTCAGTCCTCAGCCCAGTGTCCAAGCCAACTCCTCCAGCACCCTCGCTGTGAAACCAGTGCTTCATGTCCCTGCTCCAAGCAGCTGACACACACACTCTTTGAGATTTGATTTTCACACACACACACACACACACACACACACACACACACACACACACACACACACACACACACACACACACACACACACACGCACACACGCACACACGCACGCACACATGCGCACACATGCGCACACACACACACACACACACACACACACACACACACACACACACACACACACACACAAACACCTGGGAAAGTCTGGCACAGATTTACTAGCTATGCCCCCTTCTGCCCAGACTATAAGATAATTATTGCTACCAGACACTCCAAAGCCAGCTACTCCAAGGCTCTTACAATGGTACTCAATTATACTGAGTGAAATTAATATTAATACAAATGGTACTGTTTTGACCAATGAAGTAAGGCTTCCAGGACTGGCCACAGAGTCACCAAATACATATGAGTAATCTCAAAGATTAAAATATTCTCTAAAGGACCAGCCATAATGAAAAGTTTAAATATATTTAATAATAAATAATAAAATAACATGAAAATACTAAATATCTAGTTACAATAAACGCCAGATTTTCATTCACAGGAAATATTAAAATAACATAGATGAATAGATTCACACAGATACAGAAAGACAGTACTTAACTAATCTCCCTCTATTTTCCTGACTGAGCTGAAGAATTACTATTCCCTGGTCACTTACTAGAGCAAGGCAAGATGAAGTAGGTGAGGGGGTCCTTCCTTGTCAGGTTCCAAAAACAGAGTGTTCTGAGACTTCAGTCTCACTTAGTATTAAAACATTATTTTTAGTGATGGTTTACAGAATGGCATCACATGCATCTAGTCATCTGATGACTGGTTCCCATGCTACCCCCTTGGCTAGAAGCCACCAGAATTTAGCACATATGTATTAACAATATAAACACATAGAGCTTGCTAAGATTTGTTGCAGCTTCTGGCAGTCATAAAACAATTTCAAGCTTCATAGTACAGACTTTTTATCTCTGGCTGCACTGAGAACTGTAAGATACAATCTTTATGGCCTAAGCCAGGTAATTAAGTTTCAAACTATTTTCAAAGTTAGCTGGACTGAGATTAACCTCTTCTCCTCCAGTATCATCTGTTAAAACATATACATTTAATCAGTTACAATAAAGTTGGGACCCACTGTTGGTGCACTTTTAACAAAAGCACCTTTGCAAATACATTTTTCAACACAAGCATCTGTACAAATCAGTTAATTCTTTACAAAATTCCAGCTAGCTATGCTGGCATATGTTATACATCCACTGCCCTACTTCTCCTGGCATAGCTGGTATTACCTCACATCGCCACATGCAGCACAACATCACATCTTCTCCAGAGTGACATCTAACCTGCCTTTCACTTTCCTTAAAGTTTTTTTTTTTAATCTCACCCAGCATGATGTCTCATTTTCAATCCAGAGCTTCTCTAAACAATCCTGTCTTGGTTTCTGCTTTACTCTGAAGCTGACTGGCAAGAGAAGTTTTATTTGAATTTATATTTTATTTTTACCTCTATTTTTCACTGTTTGTAGGCAGGAAGGGATAGACTGTAGATAAGAAGATTTACTTTAATTTATATTTTGTTGCTTTACCTTTAATTTTCACTGTTGTTTAGTAGAATGGGATAGATTTTAGACTGGCAAGCTTAAGACATGCCAAGGGCCTAGTCAGCTATAAATTTACACAGACTGCAGATAGGACAATCCAGTGCTTATCTAAACAATCCTATCTTGGTTTTGATTTACTGTGGAGTTGACTGGTAAGAGAAGTTTTATGTGAATGTATATTTTATTTTTTACTTTTTTACCACTGTGCTACACTGTTTATAGGAAGGAAGGGAAAGCTTGTAAACAAGATTTACTTTGATTTATATTTTGTTTTACCTTTAATTTTCACTGATGGTTGTTAGAAAGGGATACGTTTTAGACAGATATGATCTAGCCATCCCAGGGGGCCAAGTCAGCTATATATTCACGCAGTGGCGAGAGGAAAATCGAGGGGTAATCCAAACAATCCTATCTTGGTTTGTGATTTACTGGGGAGTTGAAGGGTAAGAGAAGTTTTATTTGAATTCATATTTTATTTTTTACCACTGTTTCTACTGTTTGTAAGCAGGAATGGATAGCTTGTTGACAAAAAGATTTACTTTGATTTATATTTTGTTTTACCTTTAATTTTCACTGCTGGTTGTTAGAAAGGGACAGGTTTGAGACAGGCAACCTCTAGCCATCCGAAGGGACCTAGTTAGCTATCAATTCACACTGACTGCAGAGAGGACAATTAAAAGCTTATCTAAACAATCCTATCTTGCCTTGTGATTTACTGATATTTACTGTAAAAAAGAAGTGCAACTAAGAGTGATAGTGAGCAGAAGCCACTGACGTAAAGGAATTACAGCTTTTGTCTGACTTTCAGAAATTGTATGGTCAGAACAACAACTTTACTGTATTTACTTTAGTGTTTAGTTGTGCATTGCTTGTGTGATTTTTCTCATATAATTTGATTTAAGTTCTCTTTGAATTCTGTGGTTACTGATTTTGATCATTCTTTCTTTTATATTTTTTATTTGGTGACACTAATATAAATTGGCTTAAACTAACACCAAACAACTCCACAAACTCCATCAATCTGCTCATATTTACACAACTTATGCAAAACCCAACACACACAACAAACAATCACCCTAATCTCCCTAAACTGGATATTAGTATCCCACCCACAATACTACTCCAATCCCAACACCCTAAGTGACCACCTACCAGCCCTGATACACAGACTATCAACCTCCACCCCAAGCATTCATTCATACAAATATATCAGAAATCTAGCCAATTTTAGCCAGTTTCACTTTTGCAACCTATTACAAATAATAAACATAAAACCCATTGAAATATCTTCCCTTAGATGATGCAGTACATTATTTCAATACTGTCTTCCTAGATGCCTTTAACTCCATAGCCTCCATAAGAAAAAAAAGAGAGTTAAACAAAACCATGCTTCTTGGCTATCTAAGTCAACCAAACACTTATCTTTCCCTTTCCTGCTCCGCCCCAAAAAATTGAGCTGTATTGTTAAATATTTCTAACTGTATAATTTTTCTACATGCTAATGTTCCATTGTTACTATATTGTGCCTTTTTACTACATATGTGCTGTCTAGATAGTTTTCTGTACAATGTCATAGCTTTATAAGTAATTGTTTCCTTACAAATTCATGTAATGGTTTTCATGTAAATTGAAGCTTTTCTCTCTGGTCCTCCACTGAAAATGAGCCTCAAGCCCAGTGGACTTTCCTGTTCAACAAATGTCAATAAATAAATAATAAATAAATATTATTTGTTTGAAGCAGAATATTTATTCCTTAAATGAGTATGCCATGATTTGCTAAAGCACAAATACCTTGTACAGAGTAACAAATGCTATGTATATTTGAAGGTAAAACCTGATAACACTGGTGATCTGTGTTCCTCATGTAAAAAGTTGGATGATTTGCTTACCATTATTAGAAGTAAATCTGGACTTACTGATGATGCTTGCACGGCTTGGAGAACTGTTGTTACATATATTAATGACTGGACTGACGAGATAAATAATGATAGGCAAAAAGCAAATAGAACACATTTAGAAAATGATGTGTCTATTGTCTGTAATGACCATTCAACCCCTATGAAAAAAGATGATACACTTGACAACTCTGGAATTGTTGATGCAAGTATTTCACAATCTGAGGATTCAGTGTGTTTAGAAGGGAACACAAAAAAAGAAAAAAAGGAAGACGTTCATAACAACAAGGAACAAGGTAGAAAAAACTGATAAATGTCTAAAATAAAGAGAATACATACTAAAAAGGACACTGCTTTGTTATGTAACACACAGGTTACAGGGAATGATCATTTGCTATCAGAAAACCTTCAGTCTACTGAAAAAGGCATACTTTTTTTCGAAAAAAGAAGGTAAAAAAAGAGGCAAGGGGCAGGTGAAAGGGAAGGAATGAATGACTGAAGAACATTTCTGTAAGAAAAAAGAAGAGAAAGACAAATGTTGACTATATGGCACAAGCTGTGGATGTACAAAGCCAGCTGGATGAGAACTGTATCCTTCAAATGTAATATGCAATGAAAACAGTGGGATTAGTAAGACTAATGGTGATGAAGATCATTCCTTTGAAACAACTGATACAGCAGATATTACTATATTAGAAGATGAAGATTCTTCAGATCTGGTCAGAAAAGATATTGTTGTAACTGAAGATTCTATTATTAGATGAACTGATACTTTCATTTGCAGAGAAGATAATGGACATTGAATAGTGTTATACTTGCCAGGAGGAAAAACAGAAGATGTGAGACAAGCCTTGGAATGCCTTAATGTATGGAAGTACTGATCTGTTTTCATTTGTGTTGGTACAAATGATCTCATCCTCAAGGACTCTCTGATTGTTAGTAGGAAATTTATAGCCTTCTTAGATACTATAGCTTGTACTGGCGTTAGGTTGTATTTTTGACAAATCATATGTAGAAAGGATAGTCAGGTCACTGTGAATGAAAATATTTTGTTGGTTAAGTACTTACATGGACAAAATGCCTTGTTTTAAAATAGGAGACGTGTAGAGCATCCAAGCCAAGTTTTGGGCACACATGTTCATGTCTTCAGACAGGATGGTGTGCATTTGCCAAGACCAGGCAAGATCATTTTTTGTCAGCAGATATTTTGCAATATTTGACAAACACGAGGCAAGATTTATGCTAGGTCAAAAATGTAACAGTTCACAGTTAGCAACATTTGATGCTTCTCTGATAGTTGTTAATGCTAAGAGCATTAATAGTAAAGTTTTTTATTGGAAAATTTGCTACAGTTCCACAAGATTCATGTTATTATTGTTTTTGAAACATGGTTAAAGAACAATGACTGGAAACCATTTCTGTCAGGGTATAAAAGTTTTTATTGTAATATACATTGTAACAAAAAATCTGGTAGAGGTGTTATGATAGGGATTAAAGATAGCTATGAGACTGGTGATTATTACATGTTCAGTGATAACACCCATGCTATAGATGATGTAACTGTGACAATAAAGACAACCCTGGAACATATAACAATTGTTGGAGTGTCTAGACCACCAAAATAAAGTGCTGATGACCTAGAAAAATTTATACATTTCTGGCATGAAACACAGGAGGGAAGAATAATATTAGCTGAGAACTTAAATTTACCAGAAGCAGATTGGTAAAATATTGATTCAACAAGGTTAGTAAGGAAATTATTCATAACATACGTTCAGGAACAACAATTGCTTCAGATTGTAAAAAAAACTACCAGGGAATGGAACATCGGAGCATGCCAGACATTGTTTGTGTTCATAAAGAAATTACTGTTACTTCAAGTCAAGTTTTACCACCGTTGATGTACAGTTATCATGGGGTTAAAAAGGTTAATTTGTTTCTGGATAATTCTGCCAAACTAAAATCTAAACCAATGCACAAAAGATTACAGATTATATGGAAGCAAAACAGTCACTATGTAAAACTAACTGGAGTGATGTGTTCAGTGGAAAAACTGCAGATAGAATGTGAAAAGTTTTGAAAGAGAAATTTGTTTGAGTGTAAAAAAAAAATTAATATCAGGATCTAAACATATGACATTAGTGGGATATATTTCCATAAGAACAAGATACCTGATAAAGGTGAGACAAAAAAATATAAGAAATTGAAGAGAGGTCAAACTACAACTTTGAAATCTGAAATAAACAAGCTGGACAAACAAATCAAGCATAGTGTGAGATAGGATCAATTAAAATTTGCTGAAAATTTAATATGCTCTGCATCATCACCCCAACAGCTATAACTACTAATGCAACAGTCCTTCTCTGCAGTTGAAACGTGGCTTTCTGAAGCTCATCTTATTCTAAACCCCAATATGACTAAACTCATGATATTCCAACCCACTACAGCTATAGATCCCCTCTTTCCATTTAAGATCACTTCTACAAACAATACCTTCATCTCGCCTGTTTCCCAGACTAAACTTCTGGGTGTTGTTATTGACAACATTATGAAATTCAAACTACACATAGCTCAGACAGTCAAGACAGTAAATAAAAATGTAGAAAACAAGTCACAAACCCAGAAATACACAAAATGAGGTAGATGATCAAACAGCACCACGGGTATGTGTAAATCCACTCAAAATTTATTGTTAAGCACACACTTTCGTCAAAAAGTATATGACTTCTTCAGAACAGTGAATACAAAAAAACACTCAGTTTAAATACCCTCCCCCAGCAACAATTATTACATCACATCCTACCAATTAACTATTTAAAAAGCAATACACTTATAAAAAGTTAAAACCCTATTATGCTTTACATAAAATAACCAACAAAAAATTAATTATAATTATTACATAAAATACAACAATTTGAGTTTCAACAGGGACATAATACTAATTATTTCATTGATGCCAGGACTAACATTGGCATTGAACTTAATTTGCCACTTTAGTTCTAAAAATTCCAAATATTCTTCTACTGCCCCCCACCCCCACCCCTGCCGGGACCCCAAGTCAGCATAGTCTATTGCACAAAACTTGAATTTATGTGTGGGAAACATCTGAACATGATTGAATAAAGCATTTTTATCATTATTCTGTTTGATGTCGTATAAATGTTCATACACACTTTGTTTAAGAGTCCTTTTTGTTTTTCCCATGTAAAATCCATCACAGGAATCACATTTAGCAATGTAAACCACCCCTTTTGAGAAACAGTAATACTTCTTCTTGGGGTAAATGACCCCAAATTTTTTTATATGAACATTGTCACTTTCCAATATGTGGGGACATTGGGTACACCTACCACATCTGAAACACCCACTATCTTTATTTACCTTCCTAGTTGCTTTTAACAAATTCTTAAAACATGCATCCTTTTTATATACTATAACTGGTTTATCATCCAAGGTCCTGTTGACCTCCTTGTCTAAGGTAAAAAACATCCAAAATTTCTCAATGATGTTTCTAATGTCATGGAAATTAAGTGTATAGGGAATAGCAAGGGCCCTTGAAAATTTGCTCTGTGTGTCCCTACTTGGGCCAACTGATGTCTCTACCACATTAAACAGGAGCTTGACAAATGTACCTGATTGCCTTTTAGCTTTGATCTCATTTTCTATTGGATTAACAAATTCCAAGGGATAACCTCTTCTTGTGAGCATCCAGATTAAAATCTCAGACTTTCTTTGAAAATCATCCTCCTCATAGGTCATTCTGGCAATCCTGACATATTGCCCCTTAACCATTGCCCTTTTTTGATGCACATGTTGCTAGCTTTGAAAGTGCAATAATGTGTTTGAATAAGTATGTTTTCTGTACAATTTTGATATAAAAGTCTTTCTTTTATAATGGTCACATCCAGAAAATCAAGCTTATTGTCATCATTACTGATTGTAAATTTTAAGAAATCTGTGGTAGTGTTAATATAGGTTACAAATTCATTCAAACGTTCCACACCACTTTTCCACAGAAGGACTATATCATCCAGGTAGTGGCCATATAGAGCCCATGACTCTCTGAATTCTCTGTTCATAGTGAAATGGTCCTCCCAATAGGCCACCACTATATTTGCAAATGCTGGCGCACAACATGCTCCCATGGTCACCCCCTGTCTTTGCCTGAAAATATGCCCTTCAAAAGTCAAGAAATTATTTTCTAGAACAAGTTCCATGCAAGTTTTTAAGGTTAAAATTGTGTTGTGCTCCATTTCTGTGTACTCTGTTAACTTCCTTGGAGCTTTTCTCCCCAGGACTCCACTGAAAATGGACACTTTGTGTCCAGCTGGATTTATCCTGGTAAAATAATGTTAAAATAAATAAATAATAAAAAAAACACAGATAGTCATAAAACCATTACAACCCTTCTCTGTGCGGTATCACTGAAAATAGGTCCTTAATATCCATGGTGACCATAATCAAACTGTCCTGATACATTTCAGGTCTGATTTTACTTAAAAAGTCCAATGAATCTTTGATGACCCATTTTCTTTGATCCAGGATACCTTTTACTTTACTGTCAGTATACCTGGCTAAGCAGAAAGTTTTAGATGCCTTTGCATCCACAATTGGATGAAGAGGTGGGTTACTAATAGGTTTGTGGGTCTTTGGAATGCCAAAAATGGTTAGCGTCCTAGGGCATTTCAAATCCAAAAAATCATGAGTTTCCAAACATATTTGCCCATTGAGCAAAGGTTCATCCATTGTAAGGTCAATATTCCTACAGGCAATGTTCATTTCATTAATATAAGCTTCAACATAGGTGTCACTGTACAAAAAATCAAACATTCTACTATTGTAATCAGCAACATTCATGATAACAAGCACCTCGCCCTTATCGGGCTTCATTACCTTTAAAGTTTGGTTACAAATGATGTCCTGTAAAAGTCGCCATTCTGCCTTGTCCAAGTTACTAGGGACCCCCTTGTAGTTAGACCTAAATAGTGCCCTAATCTCATTGTCACACAAGGCCTCATATAAAGAAACCAATGGGTGGGTGGGAGTAATAAAAGTGCTAGGTCTATGTAATGCAACAGTGGTTTCCATATATATGTTGTTGCCAAAAAACAAAGCCAAATTTAATTTTCTACTGAACAACTTTAAATTCAATATGCTGCCTACCAATTCTGCATTCCTACCAGGAACAAAGTTCAGACTCTTAGAGAATAAGTTGGCCCATTCCACATCGACCTTAACCTCACTATAGTTATCGATAGTAAAGTCACCATCAGCATTTTTTATAGTGTCAGCAAGTTCTACTGTCTGTGATAGGGTCGTGTTCTCCCACTCCATTGCTCCTGGTAGTTCTCCTGCCCATACCTGTAACCACCAGGTCTCATCTCTCCTTGATTCCTGATCCTTTTGGACCTCCAAAGTGGTGGGGGGGGTCTAAAGGGACATCCCTGTTTAAATATTCATCAACTTCAACATTTTCACCATCCCCCTCATTGTCTTCAACATGTGGCCTATCAAAATAGCGGGCCTGCTGGCCCTCCGGGGGGTCAGGGTATGCCCTCCCTGCCTCATAATCCCCCTTGTCCGTCCTTAATTTATGTTGTTTCATCATTTTTTAATCGATTAAACCATTGCCAACAATTTTAAAAATATTGTAAAACTCTTTCTTTTTACATTCAAACAACACATCCTTTTTAACATTTGCTTCAGTTTTATCAATATCCCTAATAAGTAATGGCATTTTCCTGTTACTATCAGCAATTAAAAGCTTCAAAAGCTCACAGCCTTGCCTGTTAAAAAATCCGATCAAGTCCATATGCAGCTGCGAGTGTTTAATAAGTCCAGTAGGAAATTTCCAAAGTCTTAGCCCCTTTAGCACCTGCTCTTGGGTCACATATGCCTGTAAATACAGATTTTCCAATTGTAGTTTTTTATATTTGTGTACCAAGTCCTGGAACTGCGTAAGTTGTTGGTCTAAAGACCCAACCGTTTCCTTCATAGTATTCACATCATCATCAAGGTTCAGTTCATTTCTAAGCCATTGCTCAGTGGAAAAGGACACTGAAAAGACATCACTCCCTCTTGGGTTAGTCAGCTGACTAGTCCTTGGCCTATCACATGATCCATTCAAGTCGCCATTACTTCCTTGCGTTTCATTGCCATAGCAATGTTCTCTCTGTGCTGGGGTAATTAACAAAGGCTCGGGAGACTGCGAATGTGCCCCCTCTATATTCAAATTACTTGGAACAGCCATAGTGATGTTGTTGTCTTGTTTGTGCACCAAATCATTCACTTTAAGATTAAGGTCTCTTACCGACTCTGATATGGAAGCCAATGCCTCAGTCAAAGTCTCCAAATCCAAAACGGCCATGGTTTTAGAAGGCTCACCTCCCTCCATACGAACCAACTATGTAGAAAACAAGTCACAAACCCAGAAATACACAAAATGAGGTAGATGATCAAACAGCACCATGGGTACATGTAAATCCACTCAAAGCTTATTGTTAAGCATACGCTTTTGTCAAAAAGTCTATGGCTTCTTCAGAACAGTGAATACAAAAAAACATTCTGTTTAAATACCCTCCCCCAGCAACAATTATTACATCACATCCTACCAATTAACTATTTAAAAAGCAATACACTTATAAAAAGTTAAAAACTTATTATGCTTTACATAGAATAACCAACAAAAATTTAATTATAATTATTACATAAAATACAACGATTTGTAAATAAGTAAATAAAAAAAATTGTACTCTTTTACAGAAATAGGCAATACCTAACGAAAAGCACACAATTGCAAGTACACACCTGATCTCCACACTCCTATATGCCTCATTCATTCTGATAAAACTAAAAAAATCAGACCTAGCAAAATTAGATACCTGCTATAATAAGATCATAAAGTTTGCAACAGACTCCAACTTTAGAAGACACCATTGCATTACACTCAACTTATCTGTCTAGAGCTACCCCAGCTTTTAACTTACAGCCAAGTTATTTTGGTACATGCACTTGTAACTCAACCTCAAAAAAACCTGCTCTGCAAAACCTTCTACTCCCCTACACCAGTAGCCAATCTTTACAATCAAATAATACATCCTTCTTAAAAGTTACCAAATTCAGTAATGCCACTGGAGATTCCCTCAATTCAACATTCATAGCCAAAATCTGGAACTCATTGCCGACAGACAACTACAAATGCTCTGCAGTTTAAAAAAAGACTCAAATACCATTTATTGAATACAAAGCTATGCTTATGCACCAATCCTGGATAAAGAATAGTTGTGTAAAATCTTACCATAACATGAATAGAAGGACATCTTATGAGTTCCTTCCTGTAACCCCCCTCACTATCTAACTCCTCTGTCTTCTCTTTGGTACTCTCCTTATCTTCTCCACCCATCCTTTCCTTCACAATAATTAATCTGACTAAGTCTCTGGCCCCAAAACTTCCTGCAACTTTTCTCAGTTAGTAACCAGTCTATTAGTAACTGGTCTATTCTCTCTTTACTATTATCTCTCTCCCTGATAATGTAATGTTATTTACCCATGTTATCTCTCCATAGTTATGTACATACATAAAGTTTTGTGGTTGATAGAAATATTAGTATCTACTATTATTAGAAATGTGTTTTAACCTTAGTCTATATGTGCAAAATTGATATCTTAAGAATTCACTGTATATATTATTCTGTATCCATGTGTTACTTCTCTGGTGTAATGTTTTGAAATTTTGTACAATTGTTCTGTTGTAAATGTGGAGCTTTTCTCCCCAGGCCTTCACTGAAAAATGACCTGCATCTAGTCAGACTTTCCCGGCAAACAAATGTAAAATAAATACATTTATATAAAGACATTGAGCATAATAGGAAACCTTTCTATAGATGCAAAAGATGTGGAAGGAGTAAAGATATACAAACTGATAAACTTTGTGTAGATTCTAAAATGTATTCTCAGACACAACAGATTATAGATATATTTACAAAACATTATGCAAAACAGTTTGGCTCAACAAAGGGGTTGATAAGCTGTCCTAGTGACATCCAAGTAACCACAGATACTGGAATCAAATTAGATTATATTGAAAGAGAACTGGGAACACTGGATCCAAACAAAACACAAAGAGGAGATGGAATTAGTAAGAATGACCTTAGGACTTTAGCAAGAGCTTACAGTACCATTATTTCTATTATTTACTAGGTCATATAAATATGGGGAGATTCCTCAAGATTGAAAACATGCCTTTATTAAACCTGTCTTTAAGGGAAAGGGAAGTAGGGCAAACCCAGAGTCATATAGACCCTTAAGTCTACTTTCATGTTGTGGAAAATAATGTAGAAGGTAATATTGGATAAGTTATTGTCAGAATTGGATAGTTGGGACTTGAAACCATATATCATCATGCATATGTTAAAAATAGATATATTACTACTTGTAACATGATGTTCTATAACAATATAATAACAACTATGAATGAAAAACTGTGCTGTGATTTAATTTATATAGATTTAACTTCAGCATTTGACAGTCATATACAAAACACTGATCAAGTAATCAATAAATTAGAACAGCTAGGTATCGATGTACTCTTGATAAGATGGATAGCTGTATGGCTTACAAATAAGACACATATCATACAGAAGTTGGACAGGTGACATTCTTGGTTACAGTTAAGATGTCCCACATGGCTCTGTCCTAGGCCCTTAGTTGTTTAGATTGTATCTTTCAGACCTAACTTTTTCATCTGAGGTGTTCTACAGTCTATATGCAGATGACCTGAAATTGGGTAAACTGATTACATGTGTTACAGATAAGGTGTGTCTACAAAAGAACTTGCCTAAATTGACCATTTGGGCACAGGGGGAATAATATGCTGATAAATTCATCAAAAACTAAACATATAAGATTTGAGAGACATAAACTTGAAAGGTGAATATTTAATTCAGCACACAGCGATTGAAACTGTAGACTCATTTAAGGACCTGGGTATACAGGTAGATCCAGCTATGAGTTTTTCTAATCATATCAACCAATTGGCTAATGATAGTTATAGAACTATAGGTTGTATAAAAAGATTTGTAAAGTCTAGGAAATCATCACTGATTAAGTCATTGTTTGTTAGTTACATTAGACCCAAACTTGAGTATAGAATAACAATATGGAAACCTTATAAGAAAACAAACATGAATAAACTGGAAAGAATATGGCTGAAATATATCAGGGGGATCTATGTTTGTGATAATTTAAGTTATTATGACAGACTAAAATATCTGAACTTGTACAGTGTCTCTTATATCTAAGAGGAGATTCTATTCAGGTATATCAGGCATTTAGACACACCTATTTCTGGGAATGTTTGGGGTTATCAAAAAGTAGTAGAGAATCACCAGGCAACCTATGCAGAAGATTCTATAAAAATGAGAAGTGTACTAATTGGTTCTGTGAGAGAGCAGCTGATGGATGGAACAGATTACCAAACTACATTAAAGCAAGTACTAGTTTAGATATTTTTAAGAACAGCCTGGACACTTATTATGGGATCAAGTGTTTTGGTATATTGGCAGGCTAGAAGGGCATTAATGCTCATGCCTGAAATATTTATATGTATGTATGTATCTTCTCTGAGTCGCATCTAACCCACATTTCACTTACCTTAATGCTTTTCTTTTAACGTTACCCAGCATGGCGTCTCATGTTCTCCAGATTCACATCTGACCAACATTTCACACTTTTACTGCTCAGTTTGATTTACCAAAACTAGTCCAGCAATCTTTGACAGCACTTGTGAAAAGACAGCTGCAGTTATTTCCTATCCTAAATCCTTTATCTATAATTAAATCATCTGCTTTATTCTTATTATACTTAATGTCCCCTTTTAATGAACTCCTCACTAATCATCATTAGCTACTATTACCCTTCCTTCAGTTCCAAATGATGCAAACAAATGTGTTAAAATTAATAAGGAGCTGAAATGTTATCTACTGTTCCACAATACAGATTATTAATGGTATCAGGTAAAATATTGACTAAGTTGCTTTCAATAGCCTTCATTGCTAGCTTAAATCCATATCTGACTAATTTGTTTTTAATAATCTCCAGTGGTAGTTTAAATCCATTTATATAGTGATATCAACTTTGATTTTTTAAACAGGAGTTGTTCTCCAGCAAAATAGTACAACCCATCTTGCAAACATTATCCTGATCACTAACAGTTCCACAAGGTCTTTACTAGTTCTTTTTCAATAAATTCCCAAACCACTGTACATAATTCGTAGAGTACACCTTCAATCTCTTGCACATTGCCACTTTTGCATTACTGAATTTATTCATTTTATAACTGGATAAACAAGGTAGTTCAAGGAATATTTTCAGTCATGACTGAGGTCAGAGACCAACAAAACAACTTATATACATGAATTCATGCTACTATTTCTTCATAGCTTTTGGTTCATGTATTATGTAGTGAAATTAAGCAAATGTACTACAACTAAATGTAACCAATGGTTTCAAATGAATTATTATCAAATGTTGCATACGAGAACAATTCAAAGTCACATTTCTTTTTTCTGAATTTAGTGAGAGATGAGAAGGAATAGAAAGAAAGATAAGGTATATGAACATTAGAAAGACGGGTGGCAAAATTCTTAATTGTAAATTGCCGTCATGGACTTTACTACTAGTTACCTGTGTTGGGTATGTATAAGAATGAGATTTAAATTGTGAAAGCTGAAAGACATTCTTATTCAAGGCAAGCAGTTCTTTCTTCTGGGGCCATTTTACAAACCCCCTCCATTTGAAAGAGTTCTGTAGTAACAATTCTTACATTTTCTTCCAGGGTTCTGGTCAGCTCCATCACAAAGAATAAATGGACCAATTCGGCATAGGTACTGGGGTTCACTGGGTTACAACAACTGGAGTAAAAAAAAAAAAACACTCCCAGAATCACAACACACATAAACACCCAAAGTAGTGCAACCCTTCACAAATCAATATTCTATATACGCTATCTCTGAAATCAGAAAACCTGAAAAGAAAGGGAAAAGATGAAAATCAAAATAAAATTCACATTTTGTTGTTTTCTTTGAGTCATACTAAACCAAATCTGCAGGCACAGGATCAGCAACACTGTCAATTCTGACATACTGAAATGTTGGTTACAGAAACCTGCAATCATTATTCCACAACATTTTGGTACTCACTTAAATACTGCATGAATAACTGTAGGTTTCCCTGCAATTTCATGAAATTTTACACTATAGGACAAAACCCTGAAAGCACTCATTCAAAACAACATACATTTTTATGTGAAATCTCTTCTTACTGAAGTTCCCAGGAATACAATAAACTCTGTGTAGGCTTCACTTAGTTTACGGTTAGAGCAATGAGCAGCACTGTTAATCGCCTATTCATGTTTCTCATTGCACTTACACCAATACAAGTACAGTTTCATGGCCAGCAACAGTGCTGCCATTACAAAACTACACAGAGCAGCATGACCACAGAAACAAGAAGCATTCAATTTTTCCTAGAAGCAAACCTGCTTGGTGAGATTGTGCAGACAGCCACAGTGACTACAAAGGGTGAAAATACTGCAATAAAAGCAGTAATAACACAGTAAAGAAAAGTGTACTGAGTGCAACAATTATTTGCAGAATGGAATAATGGGGCAGTAAATAGCAAGGACAAATACAAGGAAATGTACACTGGGCAGGGAAAGTGTGCTGATGAGAATGGGTACAGAAATAAATGAATGATAAGAATGAATAAAGAGGAAGAAGGCTTGATAAACATGGCAATGTCCCCTAGATTGGACATGTTAATGTATGTACACTCCTAAGACAAGTCATTAGGATAAAGTTAAGCACATATGTAACTAGCATAGTATGTACTGCTGTTTACACCTCCTGTACAATGGTCACACAAGGTTATATATAACAATGGAGATGAATGGTTATAATATAAACATCACTGACATGCTCATTGGAGTGGACATAAACAAAGACAGTGTATCCAATAGGGGGTATGTGCATACTCTGAAGATCTGCAAAATGGCTTGCTTGAGTATGACTGACATGTCACCATAACTCTGAACCAATCAGGGACACATAGCAACAGACTCCTGGACAAATGTAGACAAAAACAGACACAATCATGGACACTTTTAAATATTACAGCCATTAATCTGTGGCTTTGACAGAATATGTGATTGTAACTTACTATACATGTTCTGCAGTAACAAACATGTACAACTGCAATAATTGTCAGTATTTATAAGGGTAATTCACCACCCCTTCCTCAAAAGCTGACCACTTTTTGAAGGGGTTAAGAGACACAGTGTTAAATCTGGGGTTGAAATCAGGGGCAAACCTGGCCATATGAGAGGATTGCATGACACATAAGCCACAATCCCCACCTGCAAGAATCAAGCCCATGCCATCAATGTTGTCACTGAGCTGAGTATTTACTGGGTGTAACACAGAAATCTGTATCACACAAGTATCTAGCGGAACACTTTGAAGGGAAGTCTGCACTTTCAAATCCTAATGCGTATGCATCCCAAGGAATAGTTCTGTATGGCTGAATAGATGTGTGGGAGCTCACTGTGCCAGATGTGAAACACTTAACTAAAGCATCCCTGGCTAATATAGGTACAGATAACCACACCTACAGACAGCTGGATATTGCATGCATCTGTCACATGTCTGAAGTTCATCTAGGGTCCTTAAATGTGTTTCTCACATGCACAAATTCATAGCCATTGACTGAGCAAACCAGCTGCTTGGCAGTCCACTATAGAAAGTGCGCATAAGCATATATTACTTATGTTTACTGAACAGTTAGTCTTCATCTCACGAAAGTACATGTAAAAACACAACCAAAGGGAAGGCAATTTTTAATGACTGAACAAATATTTGTACTCATGTGTTACCTGCATCTATGCACTTGAAGCTTGGTATGTCAGTGTGATGCCCACCACAACTACCAATATGTGATGTCCCCACACACTGGGCCAGCAATCAAGGAGCCCAAATCTCCACCAATGACACTGAAGAGGGACGTGCGCTTGGAATGCAAATGGTTACACTCAGTATTTCCAGATGTACACCTCTCTGCATCAAGTACAATTTCACTTAAGAGCACACAGGGAACACACACAGCCCGATGTCTGGATGTCTCTATATCTGTCTCCATCCAGGTCCCCAGTAAGACTCCTCACTGGTACAGTTGTAGTGTTAGGTCCTCAGCAGAGTGTCCATGCCAAGTCCTCCAGCACACTCTCTGTGAACCCAGTGCTTTGTGTCCCTGCCCCAACTAGCTGACACACACACTGAGAGATTTCACACACACACACACACACACACACACACACACACACACACACACACACACACACACACACACACACGCACATACACACACACACACACACACACACACACACACACACACACACACACACACACACACACACACACACACACACACACTCACACACCTGGGAAAAGCTGGCACAGGTTTACTAGCTATATCCCCTTCTGCCTAGACTATAAGATAGTTATCACCACCACCAGATACTCCACAATCAGCTACTCTAACACCCTTAACAAAGGGTGTCCAATTATACTGTGTAATATCAATACTAATACAAAGGGCAGTAGTTGACCAAGATGACTAGGCCTGCTGGAGTGGCCCACACAGTGTCACCAAATAAATATACGTACTCTCAAAGGTTAAATACTTTCTACAAAGACCAGACACAATAAATGTTTTAAATACATTTAATAATAAATAATAAAAGAACACAAAAATATTGAATAAATATTTACAGTAAACTACAGAGTTCAAATCACAGAAAATATTGAAATTAACATTGATGGATAGGCTCATACGAATAAAGAAAAACACTCTCTAAACTAAGCTTCACTATATTCTTGACTGAATCTAAGAGAATTTACTGTCCCCTAATTAAGTTACTTACTACCGCAAGGCAAGATGCTGTGGGTGAGGGTCTTTCTAGTCAGGTTCTCCAAAACAGAATGCTCAATACTCTGAGATTTTTCCTTTTATCTCTAAAATATAATTTTTAAGAGGGCTGGCTAAATGACCTCATCTGGTCACCTGACTCTAGGTTCTCACAGTATTCCCCTTTGAAGCTGAGACAGGAATTTAGCATAGACAGCCACAATGCACATTTAAATGTTTATGACAGTGCCTGGGACTTCCCCTCTATTTACTGTGCTAATGAACAAAGGCTTTTTCCCAGACGTAGAATTTCTGGTCCTTTTTAACACTGTGGGGTGGTGATTTAATGGTTTAACAGCTCATTTACATTTCCCTTATGTTTCTTAAAGTAGGCTAGCTGGTTAACTGTTGCTGTTATAGTATCCTGTATTAAAACATATACATTTAATTCAGCTACAATAATACATGTACATTTATTTTCATCTCAGCAGGGTACACTGCCCCATCAATGCTGGTCTAGGTTGCAGCTGTGGTTAAGGCTGCAATCATTTTCCCTTTAGCTAAGTTGGCATGCACTAGTCCTTTGGCTTGGCAAATTTCAGCCAGATGGTTCCTTGTCATCTTGCCATAATCCACTGCCAACATCCTTGCCTGCTCTCTCTGAATAACTCAGCTAACAAAAAGTAAATAAATAAAACTTTTGTGATATGAAACTCTGAATGTCTACTTTGTCACTGCTTGAGAGTACAAACATCTTCTTTAGTGACCACTGCTTACAGGCTACAGGAGTTCAATTAATATCCACACCACTGCTCAACAATATGTGGGTATGTGATGATCCCACCACTGGCAACCAATATGTGATTCCCACCACTGCTACCAATATGTGATGTCCTCACACTGGGCTAGCAATCAAGGAGCCCAAATACTCATGACTGACACTGGAGTGGGATCTGCACTTGGAATACAAATGGATGCACCCAGTATTTCCAGATGCAGACCTCTTTGCATTAAGTACAGTTTCCCTTAAGAGCACACAGGAAACAAACTCTGCCTGAGGTTGGGATGTCTCTATATCTGACTCCCTCCAGGTTCCCAGTGAGACTTCCCACTAGTACAGCTGTAGGGTTAGGTCCTCAGCTGAGTATTTAAGCCAAGTCCTACAGAACCCTCTCTGTGAACCCAGTGCTTTGTGTCCCTGCCCCAAGTAGCTGACACACAAACACTGAGAGATTTGATTTGCAAACACACACACACACACACACACACACACACACACACACACACACACACACACACACACACACACACACACACACACTCACTCACCTGGGAAAGGGCTGGTACAGGTTTACTTGCTATGCCCCCTTCTGCCACCAGACACTCCACAATCAGCTACTCTAACTCCCTTAACAAAGGGTGTCCAATTATACTGTGCAATATTAATATTAATACGAAGAGTAGTAGTTGACCAAGATGGCTAGAACTTCTGTAGTGGCTCACACAGTGTCATCAAATAAATATAAGTACTCTTACATGTGAAATACTTTCTACAAGGACCAACCACAATACAATTTTTAAATATATTTAATAATAAATTATAAAAGAACATGAAACTATTGAATATATATTTACAGCAAACCACAGAGTTCAAATCATAGAATATATTGAACTTAACTTTGATGGACAGACTCATACAAATAAAGAAAACACTCTGTAAACTAAGCTTCACTATATTCCTGACTGAATCCAAGAGAATTTACTGTTCCCTAATTACATTACTTAGTACTGCAAGGCAAGATACTGTTGGTGAGGATCTTTCTAGTCAGGTTCCCCAAAACAGAATATGCAATTCTCAGAGACTTCTTGTTTTAATCTCTAAAATATAATTTCTAAGAGGACTGGTTGAATGACCTCATCTGGTCACCTAACTCTAAGTTCTCACAGTATTCCCCTTTGATGCTGAGACAGGAATTTAGCAAAGACGGCTACAATATACATCTAAATGTTTATGGTAGTGCCTGGGGCTTCCCTTCTTTTTACTGAGCTAAATGGCCAAATGCTTTTTCCGAGACCTAGCATCTCTGGTCCTATTCAGCACTGTGGAATGCTGTTTTAATGGTTTAACAACTCATTTACATTTCCCTTATTTTTCTTAAAGCATGCCATAGCATTCTATAGTAAAACATATACATTTAATTGAGCTACAATAATACATGTATATTTCTTTTCATCTCAGCAGGGTGCACTGCTGATACATTTTAACACAAGCAAACATCACAAATACATTTTTGGCACAATCAGTGGTAGAAATCAGTTTGATATACAAATGGCATACAGTTCTAATGCATTTGTAACACAAGCATCTTCTATAAATGAGTTTGATATTCAAAAGACATTCCATTCTTTATAAAACACCAGCTGGGTATGCTGACAAATGCCCATATCATCCCAGTCAGTACTAGTTCCCAAATATAAACTACAGTACAGAAATAAATATAAAAAAAAATCATTGTTACATAGCATGTAAATCTTTATAATGACAATACACATTCAGATTGTCTTATACTTGTATTAATTTGGACAACCATTCTTCACAAATACGAACACACAAATATGATCTTAAAAATGTTGTGTCTGTATGTGAAGATTTAAGTGTGTAATGTACACAACATCCTGGGAACAGCTGCATATGTCTCATTTCTGCTACATGCATCCATAGTAGCTGTTTGCATCTAGTTTGGCAAGCTGTCTCTTAAAGTATAACTACACATTGGAAATACAAAAGGAAATAGTACATCCACACTTTGCATACTCTCATAACCGGATATGTTAACCAGATCATATAATGATGATGGCATCATCTATAAAGCCCACTATGACAAGGCAAATACATACTTCAGAAGAGCATAACTGTGTATCCTTCTTTCAGCATTTCACTCCCATGGAGTGCAAATATTTTGACAGTTACGCATGACTACCCATCCATTTCATACAGGCCTCCCAACATCTTCTTTCAAACATCCACTGATGATGTCAAGTCAGACTTTTGTTATGGTGCTTGTGTTAAGTATCAAGTATACTTAGTTATGTGGGGGTCTACTTTCACTGTGGTCAGCTTGTGTGCAGAGTCAGGAAAGTGTGACTGTGTATTCTACTGTCAGCAATTTTAGTCCCAGGGAGTGTAAATATTTTGGCAGTCATTCATGGCTACCCATCCATTTCATACAGGCCTCCTAGCATCTTTTCTCAAACATCCAAGGATGATGTCATCAACCGTAAATTGTCTATTGGCATTGTAGACATCAAACTTGTGCTGTGGTGCTTGCAATACATACTGAGTTCTTTAGCTGGTGTACTTAATTAGGTAGGGGTTTCTAATCTCACTGGAGTCATCTGGTGTGTGTGTATGGTTCCCTTTCAAAACATCTAAAACCCATAACATCTAAAATCATAACATAGAAACCATAACATCTAAAACCCACATCTAAAATCCATAAGATCGAATTTCATAACATCTAAAATGTGCATGACAACATTGAACACTACAAATCATATAAAAATAACATCCCCTTTACATCTAATGACACCAAACACTAACAAACACACTTTTTACTATGTTTATGCAGGTGGGCAAGCCCCCTGAACCCCCCACCACCCATAAATTAAATATACCAACTCTGAGATCACACTACAGTGGGAAAAGTTAATTTCATAGCCCTACTGTATAATGATCACCATAAAGAATGTACACATAATGTCTATTTCACTTACCTGTATGGCCTAAAAAACACATACAGAGTGGCAAAATAAACACCATATAAATAGTATAAATTCCTACACTATATAAATGATAACTATAGAAATAAAAACTATAACATCTCATAGGGATACAAGATTAACAGATTAGACTATAACATTTACACATGTGATGATACAATATTACATATACATTTTAGATGTTATGAAATTCGATGTTATGAGTTTTAGATGTTATGGATTTTAGATGTTATGGTCTCGATGTTTTGATTTTAGATGTTTTGAGTTTTAGATGTTTTGAAGGGGAACCATGTGTATGTGTGTGTGAGTCGGCATTCAAGAGACCATTTTGTCCAACATGTGAGACACTCTTACTACCATCTTCTTCTCACCAAACACTGCTGATGTCATCAGCTATAAAGTGTTGTCTAACACTATCAAAATAAGACTTGTGCTATGGCTCTTGTGTTAAGTAATGTGCTTTGCAGATAATCAGGTAGGTGTTCTACTCTCACTGCAGGCAACTGGTTTCTGTATGCCTTCAACAGTCAGTAGGATGACAATTTTAAAATGACATGTGAGTTCCCAGCTATGTCAGACCCTCCTCTAAACATCTTATTGTAACATACACCGATGATGTCATCCTGCATAACATGACTCTGACAGTATTCAAGACAAACCTGTGCTGTGGCAGTAACATTAACTACTGTGTTCTTAAGCTACTTTACCTGGATATATAGGGGGATCTTATCTGACAGCAGGCAGCTTCATTGTGTATACCTCCAAATATTACTTTTGAGACAATGTTCTTTTCACATACGATGGTTCTATCATACTCCATAGAGTGTAACATGACCGTGTTAAAGTCAGGCATATGTGGTGGTGCAACTGTTACATTGGATAGCATTCATCTGCTATACCTACACAGGTATAATGTTCAAATCAGACCCAGTCTACTGTTGTGTGTGTGTGTGGTTGGTGGTACATTTTGGCCATTGTATGATCCTTTGAATCACTCTATATTTCACTACCACTTAGGTGAACCTTTAATGTAGCCCCATGCATCCACCATCCTCTTTTTTCCTCTGGCCACATGACATCCTTCCTGCAGAGGAGTAGAAAATGTCCTCATGTCAAATATGCATGCACACATCATGAAGCAGGGTTCTTCCATGAGCTTCGGCAAGTCATCTGCAGACCACTGCATGTGCGATTGCTAATTCTGTCATGGTGTGATGCACATGATCCATATGGACAGTGGGGGTATGTAATGCAATCCAACAAATACACACATATGCACAATACTCTTACTATCTTCCATCATATAGATATAGGGAGTTTGCTTTAAATTGTGTAATAATGGCTAGGCTTTATGTCATGTTTGTCATTAGCTTGATAATGTCCTATAACCCTTTGAACATTAGACATGTCAATGTTGCTGTCATTGACATGCACTATGTTGAGGTATGGATGTACAGTATGCCTACAAGATATTATTACAATCTGTGATGTGAGTTAATGTATTGATGTCCACTGCTGTCAGGTCATTATATGCTCCTTCAATAACAGCTATAGTAATATGCTTCCTGAGAAATGTTGACACGGTATGATAAAATGTTATGTATATTGTTGGCTTATTAAGATGTATTGTAGTTGGGCAGATCAGCATTCTACACAGTTCACATTCCACCATCACAGTGACACTTGCAGTATGGCACAGGTGTGCATGTATCTACCTACCATCATTAAATGCTCTGTGATAGACATCAATATAAATTTATACTGATTACATGAGCATATAATTCTTGTTTCATCCACATGTAATGCTGTGATATACACAACAATATCAAGTGTTTTGATTCAATTGAAACCTTGTGGAATTCATTGTATGTGCAGTTGAGTTGCTATTACCAAGGATTACTGAGGTGGTCAGCAGCACCATTGTGGGACTATTAGTATTTGTGTCAGAAAATATTATGCATGAGCCATGAACAACTGATCTGAAATGTGTCCTTATCTGGCATTAGGTCACTCAAATACAGTTGTTACATGGAACACATATAGGCATATTTTGTGAAATTGATATAATTACGTGACATTGATGCAGTTGTATGACTGTGCGAGCAGTACCAGTGTGTGAGATGTGATGCATGACCAAGGTTGTTTTTGGATGTCTTTTCACAAATTATTTATTTAAATAAGTGTGAAATGCTAATGGGAATACACAGCTAAGTGCAGAGCTGTTTGTGGATGCCACCAGTCATACTCAACTGGATAATATAGAGAATCTGCCAGCTGACAGTTTGTCTCACACTTCACCCCCTCACATTGCCACTGGCCATCAGCCAAAGTATACATGCAAGCATTACTTAGTTTTTATTCTCAGAAGAGAAGTTCATCTGTGTGCTCTCTATGGTTAATAACACAGAATCAATGGGCCCTGACAACATTACAGGTTACCTATAGTATGACTTAAAACCTGACCTTGCAGACTCAGTTGGATCCCTAATTCAGCACAGCTTCAAGACAGCCTATGTTCTCATAGAAGGGTGTACAGCAAAAGCATGCATCCGTCTGACTCAGGGGTGGGGAGGTGGGACCATTTCCTAATGCATGGAGTTATAAACCCATACTCCTGACTCTCCTCATCTGTGAGGTAGACCAATAAATCATCACAGACCTTATCAAAAAGAACAGAGGTAATCTCTTGACTGGTAGCAAACCCATGTTTGATTTGTTAAGGCTACATCATGTCTATTACATCCATTTGATGTCTTCAAGAAGGTCACCAAGGGCATGTATGGGGAAAACACTATAATCCTGCATAAGTTGACCTGGCTAATGCATGTGACACAAATCCACACTTAGATATTGCAGAGAAACTGTCTCAAATGGACATAAACACCAACTGTGGGTAGACAACTGGCTCACATATGTGACAGATATTGTAGAAGTGTCAAAGTGTGAAGTCAACTCTATCTATAGTCAAGTGCCAGGTCTGTACCTCAGGGTTCTGTACTAGGCCCTTTCCTATTCAGTATTCAAGTCTCAGATGTCAAGACTAACTTACACATCATTTGTCTAACCAGCTTTGTGGAAGAATGCAAATTGTGGACAATCATTGAATCCAAGTATTGCATTGATATAATGCAGACATTATTAGCACACAAAGGATTCTTGCCACAGCCATGGGGACACAGTAGATGAACAAAAATCATGAGTGGATTACTCCCTTTATGAAAGAAAATACATAAGTTACACAGTTACAATATAGAAAGCACATCCCTGTGAGGGGTTTCATGGGCACAGCTAACAGATACTGTGGTCTTCATAACTGGTTCATTTTGGATGGATTGTGTCGTAAATTGCTTAACCTTAAAAAAATTATACTGCCTTCCCCATTTGCGAGTAGTTACGTGACAAGCAAACATAGGTCTCTGTTTAATTTAGAAAATAATAAGAGTTGTATTGGTTTGCTTTCCTCTGCGCAAGCACGCTAAGCAGAAAGGCACAACAGTCAGCAATTTGGACAGTACTGAGTGGAATAAACTCATCTGTTGTCTAGCTGAGTTTGTGCCACCAGGAGTAAGAGTAGTGAGCTCTTACTTTGAACACAGATGATACAGGGTTTGGATCCAATTTTATATAATATTTTTACATATGTATTCATGATGTCATTAAATTATTAGACATGATAAATATTGAAAATGTGAGAGGGAATGACTGCAGTAAAGTACTGTATGAAAACAAACATTACTCAAGTGATTTATGTCAACAGTACACGGATAGAGTTACATATTTATATAGCCATCAGTCTAAATAAATATTTTATATGAAAGTTTTAATATGAGTGCCTTTATTCAACTTTAACTGTGGGTTTCCTTAGTACAGTGGGTTTAAGTAGCATTGTGCAGAGGTAACCACACCATGCTATAGGACGTGAAGAGCCATTCACTGCCACTTGGCAATAGTGTGCAATGCTAAACTTTATGCAAATGCAGATGACAAAAAGTGAAGGGCTTCATTGAGGATTTCTTATTTATGCTTGTGGTATGCGATTCTATTTTTTTTCCAGATTAAAGGTTTGAAAATTGGGTAGATAAGAAAGTGGTGAAATGGGGGGAAAACAGGGAGAGGAACAAAGGGAGAGCAGTATAGGAATGTGCAGGAGGGAGGAATAAAAGAACCATAGCTATCCATTTCTTCAACAGTGTGAAAAGAATATGTATAGAATATTGGATAAATTTGGACTGTCACCTCAACAAAGATGGGTAACAACAATGTCATCATGTATAGCCAATTGGACCAAATCAAGTGTGTTGAGAAGACACATGTGTGAAGTGGAGAGCTATGCATGGGACAATATTTTTCTTTGTGGGACAAGTGCCCAGTTTTTTTTTATTTCAGTAAGAGAGGAATGTTGCATAATGGATGTAGGTATGTCAGGTTTAGGTAAGTAGAATAGGCGAAGAGGTGGGTGCAAATGAACAGGACCAATAAGAAAAAAACAGGGATGGTGAGGGCAACAGGTTGGGGACCCCATGATTGGGGCTAGGGAGAGAACATCAGATGCCCATGCCCATTCAAGCATGGGGAAAGTGAGAATCTAGTTCTCACCCTCAGAGCTGTCATCATTGTCCCTTTCCTGAGTTTGCTGTTGGAGTACTTGATATTGTCTTTTGCTCAGCATTCTGGTGAGCATCTTTTCCTTCTATCTGAGACATGCACCAGTGGTGTTTTCCATGACCTTACACATCATGCCTGGCATCTCCTGACCGGTGACAACACTACAACTTTTTCTAGTATTCCTGGAGGGTATCACTGCACCTGCTACCAGATGTGGAGGGCCTAGGTAGTGCAGGGGCTGCAGAGGCTGCATTGCCAGGTTGGGTCCCAGATGTACTGAGCACCAGTGCAGGAGTTGTTGGAGTGGAGGCAGGCTGAGCCACAGTGGTTGTCCTACCTCCCTGTGCTGTAAAGCATTTTGTGAGTTATCAGAAATTGATGACATCAGAATGTTATGATCACACATATACAAATAAAAAAAGAGATAAGGGGATTGGGTAAGAGAAAAAAGAAGAAGATAATTAATACCATCATATGAGTCATACAATAAATTACTATGATATAAATAATATAATTTTACTTTTACATTAGCTATACTTTTTAATGACTACAAACTATGACTGATGATTGGCCTAAGTAATCCTTGGAATATGCATATACTACAGCTATGCTTGATCAAATAATACAGACTGAGCTAACAGCATGGTATGTATGCCAATTTTGTTGAAATTATTATGTAATACTTTTAAATTATTGTACTATATATTTGTTAACTGTGGGATTTGAACCGACAACATTTTAACACACTATTACAACTGACTCCTGCAGTTGGCTTTATCGACAGACTGAAGCATGCATGCTTGATTTTACAGTTAAGATATGTGTGCTTAATTTGCTAATAATGTATTCAAGAGCAATACTTTAGCTAAATAATTTTATTCTTTTGTGCTGCATACATACCCTTGCCTCTCATTGTCTTTCCAAATGATCAGCATAGGCATCTCTATTCACTGCTATCTCCTAGCTGGCTGTAAGAGAAAAAGGGGAGAAAAAGAGAAGAGCATAATGCATACCAGTCTTGAATATATCCAGCTTTCTATCTAATTTTAAGCATTATTTTCTGTATACTTACACAGCTGTAGGATGTCAGCAGTCCAAAACACATCCAGCTACTGGTTGAATTGTTCATGCTTTTCACCTTTTCATGTCATTATAGTGGTGCCTGCATTGCTCTCCAGTGAGTAAAACACCAGTTGCACTGCAGACAGCTTTGGCCAGATTATTGCAAGCCTCAGATACGTATTGAGACCTGTTATAGTCCCCCTGCAGTAACCTACAGCTGTGGCACTTCATGAGGAATGCAATGAAAATTCTGTACTCCTCCAAACCCATCTTTAAGCCCTAAACTGGGCCCCTTTCCTTCTAGCTCCTGCCATATCTGCACAGGTCCAAGAGCAACCATTAGAGTGTTTTCCCACCAGTTTGAGATATCACATTTTGCAGTTAGTGCAGAGACCTGAACAACCATGCCAACCGCATTTCCATGACATTAAGCAGAGAGAACAGTGCCAGAGAAGAAGGTAGTTTATGAACTAGGAAGGGTAATATGACAGTTGGCATTAATTTTTAGTTTGGATGCTGCTGTAACTGTTAATTGATTTAACTTTGCAGACATGCATTGGGGGTATAAATGTTATGACCTGCCACATCTTTTGTGTTGTTACACACTGATAATAGTAATTTGTACAATGTGGGATTCAAACCTATGTAAAACAAACAAAGCATATTCTTCCACAGAGGTTTTTTTTTCATTCTTGTCACAAAAGACGTATATGTCAGCCATGCTCATTAATTATATATACTCATGACATTGTGAGGGGATAACCATGTATGTGACTAACCTGACAAGTTCTTGGTTTTTACATTCATGTGTGCATGGAAAGCTATTCATTGAAGTATGAAGTTCATTTAAGGCCAGAAAAGACAATTATAATTACAGAAATATAATTGCCAGTATACACAAAGTCACATATAATTCATATGAGCTCCAGTGCCATACATAGTTGTTGTTATCTGTATATTGCATTTTTTAAAATTGAGTGTACAAGCATTAATAAAATTGTGAGTGTGCCAGATTAGAACCCACGCTCACCTGTATTGTGAGTATTAACTTGTACCATTTGTCACAGGTAAGGTTGGGCTGCAATTGTACTTTTTACATTTATTACTGTGCAGAGTGCTCATTGCAACTGATATGTGGTTTGTCTGAGCTGCTCATTAGTTATACATATACAGCACATTAAAGAGTTGAGTGTTTAACCATGTATATGGCTGCTATGAAAGGTCAGAAAATAAATGTTTAATTGTACAATCATAATTGTACTGATACACGTGGTTACATATTTAATATTACATCTGATATCCTGTGTATGCTCAATATACCTGCTAAAGATAGTTATTTCTATGTGTAATTATTTTTCTAATGATAATTTTTATATAAAGTAAACTGGAACAGCAGTAATAAAATGTTTGGCCTTTGCTGTATTATAACACTTAACTTGCACCTGCTCCCACAGAAATAACTAGGCAGCAGCTGTATATTTTCACATTCAATACAATTGTATATGTGCTGACCACCAAGCAATGCTGCTTAGCATGTTTATGTGGTGGCAAACCCCATTTGATAGAAATAGTTTTAAAACTGACAAGTATCTCCTTAGAGTCTGCAGGTGTTCTGGACCTGAAGATGTTGTTGACCATCATGCAACACCACTTAGTGGATTTGCGTGATGGACAGCAAAAGTTGAAACAATGCATCCTTTTTAAAATTGGCAAGTGTCTACCTATTGTCTGCGGTTTTTCTGGACCTGCAGGTGTTGTGGACCTTGATGAAATGCCACTTTGTAGGTTTGCACAATGGAAAGCAAAAGCAGCAACAATGTATCCATTTTGAAACTGACAATGTATGCTTGTTGTCTGGGACATTGGATCCTGTTTGCAAATAGTTAAGTGATGCACAAATGTGACAGGCAAAGCTAAACACGCATTATTCTTTGCAACAAGTTTTTATTAGGATTCAAAAAAGGTAAATGTGGGACTTGAAGCATGATTTAAATATACTATGTATTATACACTTCATGATTTTTACCAGGTGTGCTACTTACATACTTGAAATTTATGCAGACTTTATCATACACCTAACTTCACATGAAATTTAACAAATTTATCTGTTTCACCATGTTTGCTCTGAGCCACGAGATAGCAGGAATATTAATATTATAAAAAAACAGAAAAAAAATGAAAAACATTACAAAATACATTTTAAAACAGCTCTGGATTTGAAATGTCAGACTACTGAGCCTACAAAACACAGTAAGGGGGGGGTCTTATCTCTTTTAGCCACAGAAACAGCTTTGCAGCAGGAATGATAATCATTGTGCATATAAGCAAGTCCCATTTCCACCACAATATTATAAAGGCATATAACAGTTGTACACTCTCAGTTGTTTGTACATGTGTTGCTTACATATTCAGTGCAAAGAATGATCACACAACCATTTATGAGTATTGTTTGCACCAGTGCAGCTGTGTCCTTTCTTTATATTATGTTCATTCTTCTCGTATATGTGATGCACTCTCACTCATGCAGTCTATACAGCATTTTGTATCATTGTCCTTAAAATGTATTACAACATTACATGACAGTAAAATATAGATTTCATTAAAGGAAGGAGAGTTTGGCTACATTGAAAATGAGAAATGTGTTCTGTTCATTTCCATTTTAAAGCCGGCTACAATTACTTCTACACTTTGTAAATGTATCGTGGCTGACACACCCACTGCAAGTAGGGAGTCTGAATTGTTGTTGCGTATTCCATCTCCCTCTCATTAATCATTCACATTTGCAATCCATTAGCAGCAAACACTGAGGTATTGCCTACACTATGTTTACATCTGATACACAAAGCCAGAAGTTTGCGATTCAACAATTCTAATGCGTTCACACTGTATTTGCATCTTTAACATTCTCAGAGGCCTGAATCTACTCCATAAGAAGGTAACAGTATAGCTAGGGAACTTGAAGGTGAGGAGACTTGTGTATTTGTAGAACAAAGAGGTATGATATTCATTTTGATTTATCTGCACAGATGGCTTCTGATATTGCTAAGATATATTTGTATTTTCATACTAGATTTGTTAACATGTTACATAAAAAACTTGTATATAAATGAATTAGAGAATTAAACTGATATTTGTATGCATGTCTTATATGTCACTCTTGGCATAGGCATTTTTAGTATGCGTTGACTTTTACAGAGAGACAGCCTTATTAAGTGTCATTAGAATTGGTATTGTTAAAACTGGTTACCTTACAATCTTCTGTCTTATTCCATGGAAATATAAAGCACTGAGGGGTGGAGCCTGAATGGCTAACTGAAAACAACAGTATTTTAGAGCTCCATATAACTAGTTAAATAAGACAGGAAATAATATTCTTTTTCTTTTTTCTTCAAAGTATAAAATCTTATAGATAAAGGACTAATTTACATAATTAGAAACTTTGGTGACGTTTTACAAATAATTTCCTGTCAAAAAGCTTGGAGATATATTCACTTGTCAAAATGAGCAGCTCAAAGAATTCTCACCAGGATGCTGCCTTAAAGAAGGAAATACAACAGATGGCATGTACCCTGCAGGAGTTGTCTTTGAAGATGGATGATTTTAAAGCGAACCTAGAAAATCTTAAAACAAGCAGTCAAAAACAGGCTGACACCCTCAAGGAAATGCTACAATAACACCAGACAAGGATAACAGGAATAGAGGTTTCTCTAAATGACTTAGAAAGCAGACTTAAGGAAGAGGAAACACAGAAAGAACTGCTTCTTAAACAAAACACTTGGTTGGTTAATAAAGTAGATGACTTGGAAACTAGGGGGAGGAGAAATAACATCAGGATTTTCAGAATACCTGAAAACACAGAAGGTGAGGATATTATTTCCTTTTTATCAAGCTGGATCCCTGACTTTTTAAATTTAAAAGAAGGACTTTCCTTTGGCATTGAAAGGGAACACAGAGCTCTTGGGAAACCTGCCACTAACTCAAACTCTCCTCATAGGTTAGTAATTATCAACATTTTTTCATACTTGGACAAAGAACTGATTTTAAGATCTGCTTGGCGGAAGGCACCTGTAAAATATAAACAGAGCCTGATAAGATTTGATAACAGCTATTCATCTAGAATAATGGAACAAAGGAAAAAAATGTGGCAAATGATAAAGTTTCTGAAACAAAATAACATCAAGGCACAACTTGCATATCCAGCTAAGATAAGAATACTGTATGCCAATGAGATGAGGACTTTTATTGACTTAGAGGAAGCCTCTTCATTTATTAAAACTAATAATGTGATTACTTTACTAGAAGATATGGATTGGATGTCACCTTCTCTCAAGAGAACAAAATAAACAAATGTCTGGACAGATGTAAAAAAGAAGAAGCAAAATACTGATACTGTTACAGCCAAATCTCTCAAAGCATCTACTATGATATGAATTGTTTTAACATTACTTTAAAGGACCAGTTTTGCTACTTGGAATTTTAAAACAAAGGTAACTAACTAATGGAATCTTTATCTATATTTTTTGAAAATAGGTGACACGAGAGTTTTCACATTACCTCAGGTATGTAAAACAGGGTACTTTTCTTTCACAGAAGGAGGGTTATATAGCACATAAAATATTTATACTGTAAATCAACATACATAGTATATGTGTATTTTCTCTTAAGTTTCTCTTTTCTTTCTCTCTTCTCTCTTTTCTCATTATTTATTTTAACTGCATCTTGTCTTTCTAAAGTCTCTCCTATTTACTATACTAATATAGTCTGTATATATTTAATAACTCACTATCTATACATAGATAAACAGTCTAAAATAATCTAGTTTTAAGGTAGACTAATTGGAATAGTGAACTTAATTAATTGTTATTACAATATTTATTAGATTAATGATAGTCACTGTTATGCTTATTGGGATTGCGGACATGTTCGTGATTAACTCTGAAATGTTCCATTCATGTACATATGTCCTTTGAATTATTTCCTTTTGGTATTAACAAATACATAAAAAAAGGAGGGAAAAATGTACTGTTGGTTAAGAGAAGTGAAGCTTTCTTCACATTCTATTTGTGTTGCCATAGCAACAGTAAAGAATTGCTGCAGTTTCTAAGGACACTGAATCTGCGAAGTGCATTTAGCCTCATAGATAACAAATAATAAGAAAAAGTAATGTTTAGTTGTTAAAATGAAAAACAACCTAAACAAGGTAAATTAAATACATAATAGGATTATTTGTTAATATTTTATGAGTTATCCTCATAGGATTACATATTCCTGGAAACACAACTGAAATGTTCCCAAACTATATGTGCACTAAAATGTAGCTGCTTGATTAAAAAGTATTACTCATTTTAACATGTGTTGCGGTAGTGTTGTCGCTTCACAGTAAGACGTTGTCCTGTTCGATTCTCAGCTAACGCGTCTTCTGTGTGGAGACATGTGTGAATGGGCATACCTTCGTTGAAGGTTGTGCTTCAGAGCCGGCAACTCGGCACGTAAAAATCTACTGCCAATCATTAGCGGACCGGAGTTCCGCTGTGGCGACCCCTAACTGGGAAAAGCCGAAAGACACAACAACTTATTTTAACATGCTGATTTCACAAGCTGTCTGCACTGTAAAAGTTACATTTTATATGTTACTTGAAATTGTCAGTCTCTAGAGCATATGAAAAGATACATAATACTTCTTGCAACATGTTATCTTTGTAGTTACCTCACACTCTGTACAAACTCACTTGGTAACTGATAGCTATTCATTTAAAATATCAGTTTAAATATTAAATGTGCCCTTGAAATGCTAGTGACATTTTGACAAAATATAATCTGAACTGTAAAATGAATGACTTGAAAAAAGTGAAGTAATACATAGATTTCAAAGACAGTTCTTGACACCACAGTAAAAGTAAAAAATATATATTCACAAGGAAGTATTGAAATGTTTTAGTCTTCCATTTAAAATAGCTTACTGTCAACATTTTGAGATATCAGAAAGTTTGAAGAGCTAGGACATTAATATTCTTTGTCATTATAATGATTATTAGACAGATGTTAGACTCTGCTTAGTTTAATGAATTGTGACATATGTTTATGAGGAAAAGTGGACTCAGTTACTCACATTGGACTACACATTCCTGGAAACTCAACTGAAATGTCCCCAAATTACTTGTGAATTTAAATGAAACTGCCTGATTAATAAGCATAATTTACTTTAACAACCTGAATCCATAAACTATCTGGTCTATATATGCTACATTATATATGTCACTTGCATATGACAGTCTCTAGAGCACACAAAAAAATACATATTATTTTTGCAACATGCTATATTTGCACTAATCATGCATTCTAAACTAACTCAATTGGCAACTGACAAGTTATTTATTAGAAACATCAGTCTAAATATTAACTGTGCCCTTGAAATATTGTAGCCATTTTGACATAACAAAATCTGAGTTGAAAAAGGAATGATTTGAAGAAGTGAAGTATTGTACAGATTTCAAAGACAGCTATTGACACTACAATATAAGTAGAAATGTATACATGCAAGGAAAAATTGAAATGCTTTATACTTTTAGTTAAAATAGCTTATTGTTAACTTTTTGCTTTATCAGAAAATTTAAAGAGCTAGGAAAGTATTTCTAATTTGTCTTTATAATGTTTACTAAAGAGATGTTAGTCACTGACTTGTTTAATGGACTGCAAGTCATGTACAAGATGGACTACTGAATGTTATTTCTGTTTACCTATGTTTGCTGGATTTCCTTTATTAGTACTGATTTAAAACAAAGGAAAGAAAGGGAAGGGAAATCTCTGCTTTTGGTCAAGGGAGGAGAGGCTTAAGAGTATTTTAACTGCCCCGAGAACTATCTAAGATGCTTTAAATACTATTTGATTAATACTTACCTAAGGTATGTCTTGATTACCACATAGGTGCCTTCACATTCATTCTAGACCTGATGTGATTACCCATTCTTGAAGCAGGAGGTGCCCTTTGCAGGATGGGAATTGTCAGGGTGATCATAGTTCATTCTTAGACTCTGCTTTGCAAATCTATAAATATGTAAAAGCACTGCACACTAGAATGTAGGGCGTCTCTACTCAGAGTCAGGATACCACTGATAAGCCATGTCTTTTCATAAGTGCAAGTTGAAGTTGGTGAGCTGAGGAGTGGGAAAGTAAAGGAAGACAGTACAGTAACAGTAAATTCGTATTTCATTGGTAATTACTCATTGTCTCCTGTAGAGTCCTTTTAGTCAAATTATTTTAGTAATAATCTATTTGTTGTTGGCTTACTTAGTGTATGCTCCTCTGTTGCATTTAATTTATCCAAAATGACATATCTGACATGTTTGAGATCTCTTAAGGGTAACTAAATATTGGATATTTTCTAAGTCAACATAATAATTGTTTACGCTACTAACATTCCATCCTGATAGGTAAAATACTATAGAACAATATTAGAATAAAATAGAATTTCATATCTCTTTTAAAAAAAATTCTCCATATAATAATTTAACATATGGAGCTCAGTTGATATTGTTGGTTAACCGTATGAGTGATAATCCAATAGATCTATCTTTATTGGATTAGGAATGACTTTCATCCCATGTTTAATGGGAAATTCAAATTTACTTGTATTTGATATTTTAGAATTAATATTTTATAGAAGTACTTTTTAAAAGCCTGACCAGAATTTTACCCTATTTATATTTAAAGAAGAAAGAACATTAAATTACACTCCCAAGTTTATACACATAAAATAACATCCAATGCTATCAGAGAATATGGTATAACTACTATAATCAAAATAAAAAAAGAAGCAAAACGTTTCTTCCAACAATAATTTGAAATGGATTTAACATTCTTATCATTAAATACTAATGGCTTAAATAATGCAAATAAAAGATCAAACTTACTAAAATATTTAAATCTAAATAAGGCACAAGTAAGACTAATGATAGCTTTATTTGAAACCCTAAGGACTATACAGTCTTAGCTCAATCCTCCTATAGAACAATGACAAAAGGAGTATCAATTCTCTGGAAGAAAAACATAATCACTCCAAAAGTTATTTATAAATATGAAGACAAAGAAGGTCTACTAGCATTTGTTATAATTAAATTTAATAACAGAATATGGACCTTAGCTAATCTATATTGGTTCCCAGGAATTGGAGCAGGAATGGTTAAAAAACACCTAGATTTTATTTTCAACAATTATAAAGGAAATCTTATACTGGGAGGAGACTTTAATTGTAAATTAGAAGCTTCTGAAACCACCAAGAAGTCTTTTTGCATAGCAACTATTTCAAAATCCTTAAAAAATGGATTGATTTATTTCATTTAATTGACACTTTTAAAGTAAAAGATGATAAATCCTTATTATTTTCCCATAAAGACCATAGACTTGGAACACAAACCAGAATAAACAAATTATTCGTAGTTCAAGATTTACAAACAAAAATCCTCAACTTCTCAATAGTTTCATGCCCCTTCTCAGATTATGACTCTCTGATAATGAAGCTCCAAATAGAGTTTAAACCTTTAATCCTCTTAACTAGAATTCCATCATATATCACGAAAATTAAAGAATTCAGACCCTGGATGTTGTCAGAACTACAATTATTTTTTGAAATTAATAATACAACAGAAATTAGTAGAGTCATGGTTTGGGACTCATTAAAAGCGTATTTATTTGGTAAGACCCTTAGCTGGTACAAAAACAAAGTTAGAGAGTGGGAATCTGAATCATTAGACTTGCAAACCAGACTCTTGACATCAAAATCTAAAAAAAAATAAGAATTTTCCAGAAGTCAAAAAAGAAATAAAGGAATTAAATAAAAAATATAATGAAATCCGAACACACAAAACTTGTCTAGCCTTGGAAAAATTAAAAATAAACTCATTAGCCACCTCCCGCAGATATCTACATAACTTATCTACAAGAATCAAAATACAATCCAAAGCAAATAACATTAGTAGTATATACCATGAAAAGAAAGGGAAAAAGTATCAGCTATAGGAAACATCCTTGAAGCATTTTAGTTCCATTATATGGAGCACTTCAAAAAAGAAGATTTAGATACTAACCAAACTTAGATACAAACCTGATCAATATAAACAAAATTCCCGAAAACCTAAAACTAGATATACAAAAATCAATATCCTTCAAAGAAATTGTTGACAAGATAAAAGAAAGTAAATCTAACAAAGCTCCAGGGATAGATTGTATAATTATGGAAATTTACAAACTCTTTCCTTCAACAGCAATCTCCCTTTTTCATAAAACTTTGCTAGAAGTCCAGTCAGAAGCAAAAATACCACCCTCATGGAAATATTCTCTCATAACATCAATTCTAAAAGATAATAAACCATCAGACCTTTGCACCTCATACAGACCTATATCATTACTGAATAATGATTACAAAATATTCATGTCAATACTAGCTAACAGAATGAAAATCCCACTTTCAAAAACATTAATAATGATCAAACTGTATTTTTATATAACAGGCACACACATGCTAATATTAAAAGGATACTTACTCTTATAGATTATGTGAATAAAGAAGGGAAGCTACCTTGCTTACCAGTGGGAGTGGGAAGCATTGAGCTGCCTTTTGTCCAGTTTTGTGAGGTTTCAGCCAGTAACTAGTAGTTTATTGGTTGTTTTGGGCCAGTTTCTAGCTTTTTCCAGCCCCCTGGTATAAAACTTTCAGCTTGTACCTACTCAGCACAGACTCCACGTGGGCCAGCAGAGTAATCCAGGCTGCAGAGAGCTGAATAAGCGACTTTTCTTGATACTGAGTATATTTTTTGTTGCTTTCCACATCTGAATACCTAGCAACTGTATTTCGCCTGCCTTTCTGTTACATTGAAGCTGTTTTACTGCATTTAACTTAATATTGCACTTGGAATCCTTGTTTGTTACTATTTGACTGTATTTGTAGAAAATTCTTCTGTGTAAGCTGTAGTAGCTGATTCATAGCATTTATAAGTGTTTGCTGTACCTGTTTCTGCCTGTTTTGTGAAAAAAAAGAAAAAAAAAAAAATATCTCTTGTTTTTCCTGCTTTACTAGTTTAGTCCAGTTTCAGAGTTGCTGATTCCTGGGCTTTGGTTGTAGTTCCTGTGTACTGTTTCCTTGCCTTATTTGGGGAAGGGAAGCTACCTTGCTTACCAGTGGGAGTGGGAAGCATTGAGCTGCCTTTGTCCAGTTTTGTGAGGTTTCAGCCAGTAACTAGTAGTTTATTGGTCGTTTTGGGCCAGTTTCTAGCTTTTCCAGCCCCTGGTATAAAACTTTCAGCTTGTACCTACTCAGCACAGACTCCACGTGGGCCAGCAGAGTAATCCAGGCTGCAGAGAGCTGAATAAGCGACTTTTCTTGATACTAAGTATATTTTTGTTGCTTTCCACATCTGAATACCTAGCAACTGTATTTCGCCTGCCTTTCTGTTACATTGAAGCTGTTTTACTGCATTTAACTTAATATTGCACTTGGAATCCTTGTTTGTTACTATTTGACTGTATTTGTAGCAAATTCTTCTGTGTAAGCTGTAGTAGCTGATTCATAGCATTTATAAGTATTTGCTGTACCTGTTTCTGCCTGTTTTGTGAAAAAAAATAAAAAGAAAAAATATCTCTTGTTTTTCCTGCTTTACTAGTTTAGTCCAGTTTCAGAGTTGCTGATTCCTGGGCTTTGGTTGTAGTTCCTGTGTACTGTTTCCTTGCCTTATTTGGGGTAAGGGAAGCTACCTTGCTTACCAGTGGGAGTGGGAAGCATTGAGCTGCCTTTTGTCCAGTTTTGTGAGGTTTCAGCCAGTAACTAGTAGTTTATTGGTCGTTTTGGGCCAGTTTCTAGCTTTTCCAGCCCCCTGGTATAAAACTTTCAGCTTGTACCTACTCAGCACAGACTCCACGTGGGCCAGCAGAGTAATCCAGGCTGCAGAGAGCTAAATAAGCGACTTTTCTTGATACTAAGTATATTTTTTGTTGCTTTCCACATCTGAATACCTAGCAACTGTATTTCGCCTGCCTTTCTGTTACATTGAAGCTGTTTTTACTGCATTTAACTTAATATTGCACTTGGAATCCTTGTTTGTTACTATTTGACTGTATTTGTAGCAAATTCTTCTGTGTAAGCTGTAGTAGCTGATTCATAGCATTTATAAGTGTTTTCTGTACCTGTTTCTGCCTGTTTTGTGAAAAAAAAAGAAAAAAAGAAAAAAATATCTCTTGTTTTTCCTGCTTTACTAGTTTAGTCCAGTTTCAGAGTTGCTGATTCCTGGGCTTTGGTTGTAGTTCCTGTGTACTGTTTCCTTGCCTTATTTGGGGAAGGGAAGCTACCTTGCTTTCCTGCTTTACTAGTTTAGTCCAGTTTCAGAGTTGCTGATTCCTGGGCTTTGGTTGTAGTTCCTGTGTACTGTTTCCTTGCCTTATTTGGGGGAAGGAAGCTACCTTGCTTACCAGTGGGAGTGGGAAGCATTGAGCTGCCTTTGTCCAGTTTTGTGAGGTTTCAGCCAGCAACTAGTAGTTTATTGGTCGTTTTGGGCCAGTTTCTAGCTTTTTCCAGCCCCTGGTATAAAAGCAGCTAAAGCAGCGTTAAGCCTTGATTTAGAGCGATTTAGCGGAGCTGCCACTGTTGCACACTAGGGCAGTGCCGGTTAAGCAGGTTTAAACTATTCGGCTACCTAAAGTCCACTCTTCAAATTTTCCTTAAAACTACCTTCCTCGAACTATACTACTGATCAAATCAGCGTATCCTATAACTAAAAGATCAACTCTACTTGACTCCAAGTAGACTATTCTCTATCTATTAAACCTAGCACTTGCTCCTACAGTACTTATTACCTTGATACGGCACTCTTGTCATAGATAGTACCCCAAAAAGGCAACCCCCATTTCTCGGTCACCCACGTCCCCGGAATCTTTTTAAAGTTTTTCGTCTACCCTTCTAGCATGTCGAGGGATCAGTTGCTAGTGTCCTCTCCTGCTCAGCTGGTGAACCTGGGAATATTGAGGCAATGTTTCAATTGCCTCATGTACACAGACAACCCTTTCCTCCTCCCACAAAACACAAATACATGCGAGAGATGCAACTATACGGCCAAACTGGAGGCTGAGCTCTCTCAACATAGGACTGGCAAGACCAGTCAGGAGGAGAAGGTTACCACACACACTATAGACCCAGTCTCACATAGTACCATTACAACCTCAAATCATACACATAAACACACAAAGACATACTCGGAGGCTCTGATCAAAAATCTACCAAAACAGCAGAGGCCACCAAAGCAGACACCCAAACAACCACCACCTCAGAACACAACACCCGCAACACATAGACCTCACAGTCAGAGTGTCAAACAGTCACAGCCCTTAAGGCCAAACACAATGCCAGACACACTAGTCATTGGTGACTCCATAGTCAGACACACTGATGTCCCGCTCACCAGACTGAGTAAGGAGAAGGTCACAGTAAGCTGCCTGTCGGGCGCTAGAATCCGCCACATAACGCAAGCACTCAGGTCTCTCAACAGCAGGTACAAATATGACTCAGTCATTGTCCACGCTGGTGTAAACGACCTGAGACGTACCTCCTTGGACTACATGAAAAGAGACATTGAGGAGCTCTCTGATTATGTAACCCAGGCAGGTATGACCCTGACCTTGAGCAGTATCCTACCTTCACCAAAAATGATGCCACAATACAGAGATAAGATGATCAGCTTTAACAATTGGCTTAAACACTGGTGTCATTCAAAGGGGATCCAGTATCTGTCTGCCTGGGATGACATGCTGGACAAGCCACGCTGCTTCAAGAAGGGACGGCTTGCACCTGTCACCCCTGGGATTCCGGATATTGGCAAAGGCTCTTGGCACCCCCATAGTGCCTTTTTTAGGCAAGGCTCAAATTCTAAACCTACCACCCTAGAACACAAAAAAGGAAAAACTAAGGGTAATGCTGCTCAATGCAAGAAGTCTAAATCTCAAAATGCACGCACTCGAGGCCCTTCTCAGTATGGAGAACATCGATGTCTGTGCTGTGACAGAAACCTGGTTCAAGGCTCCTGAGAGCACCCCAGCTATCAGGTTTTACCTCATATCATGCGTTCGGCCCCAAAATCCGGACAATACCAAGAAAGGAGGGGTATCCATATTCATCAAGGACACCCACACCTCAAGACTGGTGGCAATGCACGATGCATCGGAGACCATCCAGGTGCAATTAACCATAGGCAAGACTGCTCTGCAAATTGTAGCATGTTACAGGCCACCCTCACAAACTCAGGAAACTCACATGGCCTTCCTGAAAACACTAGAGGGGATAAATGTATCACCAAACACCATCATACTAGGTGACTTCAATTACCCTAATATAGACTGGGAACACTACTCAAGCCCAAACACCCTAGCCCAAAAGTTCCTGGAATTCATAAACTCAAATGCCATGGAACAACTAGTCACCATCCCCACAAGAGGAGATAACATACTTGATCTCATCATCACGAACATGGGAGCACAATGTTCAACACCAGAAGTATACCCCTCACTGGTGAGATCAGATCACAAACTAATCTCGCTGGAGGTCCTCATCCCACCCCACCTGAAATAAAAAGACCACAGTAAAGAACTTCTCAAAAGCCGACTTCACACTTCTAAAGACTAGTGTGGTCTCCTTTCAGGCCCCGAGCCGCGGAAAACAATACTCAAGCCGCTGAATCACTTACAAACGCCTTCTACCAGCACCTGCAGGACTGCATGGATAAGGCAATCCCAAGCAAAACAAAGACTCTTTGTACCAAAGGCAAGCGTCCAGTCTGGTGGACCCCAGCCATAAACAAACTCTACAACAAAAGGAGGAAGCTACTACAAGATAGAGCAAAATCCTTAAAAGGTAAGACACCCTTGATAACTATAAGTAAAAACTAAGAGCTCTCATAAAATCATCCAAAGCAAATTTCGAGAGAAAAATAGCTAAAGACTCAAAAGACAATCATAAGGCCTTCTTTAGCTATGTTAGAAACCTAGGAGGAAACTCCCAGATATGCTCAGAACTAGTTCAAAATGATGTGAAGATTACTGATCCTACAGACATTGCCAACATACTGGCTGACAGGTTCAGTGCAAACTTCTCCCCTCCCCAAAAGGAGAGATATCTATACCAAATGAGTGCAGCCCCCAAACATCTCCAGCGCCCAAGTGAGAACTGCTCTCTCCAAAGCAAAAACACAGCATCCATGGGACCCGATGGTGTCCCCGGCTGTGTGCTCCATGAACTCAATGAGGAATTAAACCCACAGCTAGGACAGCTGTTTAATCAAAGTCTTACCTCTGGATACGCACCCAGGAGTGGCGCACTGCAACTGTGGTCCCACTTCACAAAGGCGGTGCCTCCACAGACCCTGGAAATTACCGCCCATTAGCTTGACAAGCCTTATCTGCAAAGCCATGGAGAGGATCATAATGGACCTCATAAATAAAGACATAGGGAATTTGCAGACTTTGGATCCAACCCAGTTTGGCTTTGTCAAAGGCAGATCATGCCTTTTAAACTTGGTTGACTTTTTGAAACAGTCACCAAAGCCATTGATGAGGGAAAGGCAGTCCATACAGCCTACCTCGATCTGGCTAAGGCCTTCGATACAATACCCCACTCGGGTATCATTGAAAAACTCATCAGCTTAAATGTTAACCCATACATCACAAGATGGGTTGCAAACTGGCTGAGTGACAGAACCCACAGGGTCAGAGTTGCTGGCGCCATGTCAGACTCAAAGCCTGTCACAAGTGGTGTCCCACAGGGCTCAGTCCTGGGCCCACTCTTGTTTGGCATCTACTTTTCCAGTACAAGCAAACACAGGAGGGTTATGGCTGACAAAGTTTGCAGATGACTGCAAACTGGGCCATAGTAGAAAACACATCTGACACAGATATCCTTCAGAAGGGTCTCACAGAAACGGATAACTGGTGCCAGAGCCACGGCCTAAAGTTAAATGCCAAAAATGCATAGTCATACCCTTCGGGAAAAACAAGGTTACCCTAGCTACCAAATAGGTGGCAATCCACTGAGCACAGAAGAAGTTATCAGGGACCTGGGGACCCAGGTTGATAGTAGTCTGTCATTCGACACCCATGTAGCTAAAGTAGTTAGGAAGTCCTTCTACATTGCCCACCTTATCATGAAGGGATTCTCATCTAGATCAAGGGAGGTCATAGTCTCCCTTTACTCATCACTCATCAGACCAATGATTGAGTACAATGCCCCATTCAAAATGTATCTGACCCGACACTTGCAGCAGCTGGAGAGGCCACAAAAGTTCCTCACCAAAAGGATAAAGGGTCTCAAAAATCTGTCTTATGCTGCCCGACTGAAAGAACTCCAGCTCTATTCAGTCGCTTACCGCTTGCTCAGAGGTGACCTTTGCCTAACATACAAGGCCATGTCAAACCCAGATTTGATGAATATGCTTCACCTCAAAAAATCTAGATCCATCAGAGCCACAAGGGCGGGAGACTTAAACCTCGACACGGCTATTAATAGGACGTGCTGGAGGGATAGATTCATCACCCAAAGACTCCCTATGCTGTGGAACAAAATCCCGGTACATGTGAGGCAGAGCACCTCGCTGGCCTTGTTCAAGAGAAATCTTGACCAATGGATGGGAGATCGCAGATATACCCCAGGAATTACCTCAGTGTCACTGCTCGACAGAGGCACAGCAAAATAATGGGTATAGTTCCCCATACTAAAGGGGTGGCGTAAGCCACAAAACAATGGGCTAGGCTTATAAATGCCCTCGGGCAGATAGCCTAGTATGAACCTATGAACCTATGAACCTATGAACTTGTAATTGGATTAGACATAGAAAACGCCTTTGATTCCCTCAACTGGGAATATCTATTTAAAACTTTAGCATTATTTGAATTTCCTCCTCCTTTCATCTTATTACTAAAAAACATATATATTAATAACTTAGCCTACATTAAATTAGGTCCTTTCACTTCAGAATCTATCAATATAACAAAAGGTACTAAACAAGGACACCCCCTTTCTCCTATTTTATTTGCTTTGGTTATAGAAATACTTGCAGAAATAATACACAATAATCCAAGAATAAAAGGAATAGAAGTCTATGACCGGTGCATATCTAAAATAATGCTTTTTGCTGATGATATTTTATTAACCCTATCAAACTCCAGAGAGTCATTAGGAAAGCTAGAAGAAGTAATGGAGAAATTGTATAAGATTTCAGATCTACACTTTAATAGATCAAAATCAAAATTTCTATTTTTAAATAAGAAAAAAGAACTACAAGTTACAGATAAATGCATCCTAGCAAAACAAGAACTTACGCTAAATTATTTAGGAATAGTGTTATGCAAAAATATAAACGAAACAATATTAATAAATTATAAAAACATTATTGAAACAATAAAAACATATATAGAAAAGTGTAACAAAATTATATTAACTTTTGAAGACAGATTGCAATTAATAAAAATGGTCTTATTGCCAAAAATACTATATGTAGCATTAGTGATACAGTTAATTCCTGAAAGTTGCATTCTTAAAGAAATAAACTCATGTTTAATAAAATTTTTATGGTATCCCAAAAAGAATAGAGTTGCTCTAACTCATCACATTAGACCTTGGAAACAAGGAGGATTGAACTTCCCAGAAATAGAAACATATATATAAAAACATCTGTGCTTAAAACTACAATAGACTGGATAAACCCAAATTATTTTGCCAACTGGAAAGAATTAACAACCGCTATATTAACAAATGAATTTAATCTGTTAAAAAAAATTTTAATAGTAGACAAATCAAACAAACCCTGGTACATGCTATGCATAAGTATACAATATAATATAACAAAACCTTCTAAAACAACACTGATTAATCATTACATCAATTCCTTTATGAAACTTATCAATGCAAACATAGATCTAAAACTTTGGTTTGACCTTTTAACCCCATTCCTCACAAAATATATAGGGAAACAATAACCTCCTGGGAACAAAATGGATTATTATGCTGGTTTCAATGTGTAAATAAATTAAATGTTTTAGAGATATACATATGATAAAAACTGCTTACAATATTCCAACACAGGACTGGTTAACCTTACAAAGCATCTTAATGTACACTTGAGATTTATGCAGATTAATTAATTATTCCTCATTTAAAGATATTCCAAATCTAATAACTTTTCTATATGAATTTATATATAATAGTTGTGAAAAGAAAAATTCCATTTCAAGTCTATATAAAGAGTTAATAACATATAAAACAATTCCCAAACCATCATACTGGCAGTTCTTAACAAAAGGTCAGTCATTGCAGTTAACAGAAGAAATTAAAACTAACATCTTACTATCAGTTAATTACACCTCTAACACACAGTACTGGAAAATATTTAACTGAAAATACTTTCATAGAGCATTTTTAACACCAGATAGAATTAAAAAGATCAGTACTACCACAAATGTTTTTTGCTGGAGGTGTGAAAAGTCAAATAAAGCAGACTGGATTCATATTTTTTATGAATGTAATAAAATTAAATCATATTGGAATGGAATCAATCATTTTTTTCAAGCTTTATTTGATGAATCCTTTACCTTAACTAAAGTATTGATAATTCTAAATGTAAATGAAGGTCTCTACCTGAATAAGACAAATATTTATTTGTTATGGACAATATTTGCTATATCTAGGAAATGCGTAATCAGAAGGTGGAATTCAAATACACCTCGACCTTGGAAGAATTCTACACTTTACTGAAGACAACTGCATTGATGGAAATAAAAATCAAAGAACTATGATTCTACCCCAGGCCATTGGCAAATAATCCTTGGAAGAAAGTTATATCTTTATTGGACACTCTGCAATAATCAATATTGTATCTCTGATAATTGATCTGTTAATTCTATATTTAATAACATACAGTGTATATAACTGAAAGTCAGGCTATTGTAAATATTGTATATAGTTGTTTAAAATGATATTTAAAAATATTATGTAAATGTTATTTTAATTGAAAATAAAAAAAAATTTGAGAAAAAAAAAAGAAATATAAAGTACTTATATTATATTTTCAATGGCACAGAGGTGTTATGCTTCTAAGATAGCCCATGGACACTGTCAGGGGAGTGCTGGACACAGTGAGAGGTGACTAGCAATTGTATACAATTGACTTTTGTGTTGTAAATATGTACACAGTTTGTGACAATTGTGTGGAAAGCATTTATAATAAGTGAATTATGTGGTATTACTTGAATTGTGCAAACTGTCATTTTCCTGTTGTTGTTGGGGGTGGGGAGCCTATTACTATTTGTATACTGCCACAGCAGAAGTTGGGTTTCAAGAGTTTCATTCTTGCAAATGTGTAGTCTTCCTGGTATTTCCATGGTAAACAATACAGTACTCCATTGGTATTGCTTGTTTTGGACTAAACATTGATTTTATGTGTGAGTGTGATATGTTACAAACACAACAACCTTATATCACACACCTTATACTTAGTTACATCAGCAAGTATTGGTATGCAAGAATACGACATTCATTTTTGTGCTCGTAAACATTTATTGTCATATTCTAGGTTCAACACATGTTAATAGCCCAGTAGTTACAAGTGTTTTACCTTGGGGGAAAGTCTATGTGATGCTAGCAGTACACAGCCATTACATGGGTAAGTAATGGTTGTGAGTGTTGCCTGACATCAGTGTTACTGTATGTATGTGCATAAGATGCTGTTTTACCCCCTTAGGTGGTGAGCATGTGTGTTAACCATTGCCTCTTGGCCAGGGCAAGGGCATATTGTGCACACTTACATCTACCTCCACCCACAGTGGCTGATGGTTCCCTCTCTGGCTCCTCACCAGCATGTGGCTGTGGTGACCTTGCCAGTGGTGGTTGATGTGTGCCCTTTCCCCTTGGTGTTCCTGCTACAGCTGTTTTCTCAGAATAATATTGTGATGGATAGCACAGGTAGTGAAAATTTCAGCACAAGTACAGCAATTGTACTGCAGGGCTCTCCCTTATGTATCTAGGCACCGGAACCATGACTTCAGCAGCCCAAACACATGCTCTGTAATATTCCTTGATTGAGTGTGTGCCTCATTATAGCATTCTTTGGTGGGTGGGTGCATTTCTGATGGATGTCATCAGCCACAGTTCTACTCTGCATCCCTCAGTAAATGACCCTGTGGAATATCACCCCCGGAAATCCTGTGACAGAGTTTAGAGTTGTGCCAGATATGTGAGTCACGGTAACTAAAAGGGTTGCCAACACACACATTCAGGATGATTCCCCTAGCATTACACACAACCTGGCAGTTAATAGAGTGGAAACTCTTTCTTTTTATGTACACCCTTCCCTGTTCCTCATGTGGTGCTTTGATTTCAATGTGCATGCAGTCTATCACATCTAGGACTTCAGGGAAGTGTACTATGGGGTAGAAATCCTGCATAGTGGCCTCTCTGTCTTTGTGTGTATGGAAAAACTGTGTATAATCAATGGTATGTTGTAGCATAACATTCAGGAACTGATGTAAAATGCTGGATACTGATACCTGTGACACCCCCAGCATATCCCTTGTTGGCATCTGAAAGGTTCCTGTAGCTAATATTCTAAGTGCTATACATACTTTAGTTTCCACCGGTATTGGTTCCCCTTGGTTTGTCCTTGTTCTCAGCTGTGAATGACAGAGGTTGCAGGGTTCCTGTAGTGTGTCTCTATCCACCCTGTAGCACTCTATAATTTCCACATCATGCAGACCATGGAGAGTTAAACAAGATCTAAACACGCTTCTCCTTCTTAGCCGAGGTCTATTAGCAGCAGCAGCAGCATAGACTTGGGTCTGTAGCACATATACATGTATAAGAGCAACTGCAGCCCCTAACATTGTTTCTGTGTACAGAATTTTCCATGACTGTATTCCAATAGTTTTTGGAATTAGCAGGGAAAATCTACACTGAGTCTACACTTGCTATATAGCTTGTTGAATAGCTACTCCATCTTGGAAGGGTTAATTAGCATACAATTCAGCTGCTTATGCTGTAATTAACATGTCATGATGTTTACCGTGTTTACATGTCTCTACATGCGGTGTAGAGCTGCTTACTGAATACAAAATGATGCGCTATAGTGTGGTGTTGCTCCATGATGCATACATGGTCTTAGTGGACCATGTAGACTTTATTGTATCCACACCCTCATCTTTTTCAAAACAACCTGGAAATTAATATGATCATTAATTCCAGAGAGCATAATGCAATTCAGTAAGGCCAATGAAAGGAATTCAATTCATCTTTCTAATCTAATGATTTAAATTGAAATGACCACCTTCAAAAATTTAAAAAAATCAATTTATTAAAACTCTGACAAATAACTGAATGTTTATACAAGACATTCTTCTCATTTTCAATTGAAATGGCATAATTATGTTTGTATATATGTTTTAAAAGACTTCTTTTTGTTCATTCTATATACAAAGCTTTGCATGAGAGGCAGGATGCAAAATATATCACACACACAGACACTTGCAATTAAAATAGCCAGGTGGCTCATACATTATGTGAGTATATATATATATATATATATATATATATATATATATAGGTTTGGCATGAGAAGTTCGAAGTGGGTTCAATCGAAGTCTAGAGGCCGAACGGCGACAATGTCGAACCCAACATTGTCAAAATACGAATCACGTCCCAATCTCGACCCATTACGGTGAGTTTTATTTTGGCAATGTCGGAATTTGACATTGTCATTTAAGTGGAAGTGGGTCAGTGATTCCATCATTGGATGGAGTCTGGTTTGATGTTTTCATGGTAAACTATATATATATATATATATATATATATATATATATATATATATATATATATATATATATATATATATATATATATATATACATATATACATATATATATATATATATATATATATATGTTAAAACAAACACCATTTTATTGTGATCATTGTCAATACTATCAATGAAAGTTTTTTAGTTATAACCAGTAATCTCTTTATATTCTTTAAAATGTTTTAGAGCATAAATATTGTTCCTCCCTTTCACAATTCAACATGCTCTTGGATGATTCTTTCGGAATAAACTCTTAAAATGAATCTTTAATATTATGAAGCTATTAAGAATCAGATTAATTAGTTGTTAACCTACTAACCTGAGCCAATTATAATTTGATCACATTATTTTTAGTACAGAAGGGATGCATACTATGAAATTCCAAATAATCATTGCTAACTATAGCCTCACAAAATATTTTAGTGCAAAAGTAACATTTTCTACTTCCTTCATAATGCATAAATCTAAAAAAAAAATAATAGAAAGCTTACCTATGTTAATTTTAACCCTGGGATTCAATAAACTCTGTGTCGGCTTCACACAAAGCCTGCAGAGAGTTTACATGTGTGCATGGTGGTGCAGCAGCACGCAATGCATATTCATGCGACTCACCATGTTAAAGCCAGGTTTCATGGCTGGCAACAGTGCTGCCAGCCAGGAAGCCAGGTAAACTAACAGAGATAGCACACCTCTTGAAACCAGAGCACTGATGGTCCTTGGCTTTGCGAGGAATACCACAATGATAACCAGGGCTTCACAGATAGCTCTCTATCTCAGAGTGCAACACATCTGGACAAAGGTCAACATAATGGGGAGACAATGACCAAGAAATAGGGAAATATTTGACACAGATGTCCTATAGAAGTGTTCTAGAATTACCAGGGATTTGTGTTAAGATACATGTTCTGAAGGATTTGAAGTATGAAATTCAAACATAATTGTCAACCTCTTAGAGCAAGAAATCTAGACAAAGCCATAAATAATGGGGGGACAAAGGCCCAAAAATAGGGGCAATTTGGAAATATTGCTCTTGCAAACGTAGAAAGTTAATAGAATAATATAGCAATAACCCATGCCTGGGTGTGGGTAATGCTGGATTTACCCACGGTTGGCGTGGTTTGGTCACAAGGGCGAAGCCCGAGTGGCCAAACAAAGCCAGCCGTGGGTAAATCCAGCATTACCCACACCCAGAAGTGGGTTATTGCTATTATACAATGACATTATTTAAGAAAAAAAATAATTACTTTTCTTAAATTATGGCATTGTATAACGCCTCCTTGCTGCCCTTCCGCAGCTGTCTGGTATTCTGCAGCAGTTCTGATGTACTGTGCATGCATATGCCTACACAGTACATCAGAACTGTGGACAAAAGTAACGGAGAAAGCAAGATCTCCGTTGCTTTTTACAAACTGTTTTTGCTATGTTAAATGGGTTTAACATAGCGAGACAGCTTTAAAAAAAACAATGGAGAATCTCCGTTGCTTTTTTTAAAGCTGTCTTGGCATGCTAAACCCATTTAACATAGCGAGACAGTTTTGAAAAAAGCAACGGAGCAAGCAAGATCTCTGTTGCTTTTTACAAACTGTTTCGCTATGTTAAATGGGTTTAGCATAGCGAGACAGCTTTAAAAAAAGCAACAGAGAATCTCCGTTGCTTTTTTTAAAGCTGTCTTGGTATGTTAAACCCATTTAACATAGCGAGACAGTTTTGTAAAAAGCAACGGAGAAAGCAAGATGCTTTTTACAAACTGTCTCACTATGTTAAAGGAGTTTAACATAGCGAGACAGCTTTAAAAAAGCAATGGAGAATCTCCGTTGCTTTTTTAAAGCTGTCTCACTATGTTAAACTCGTTTAACATAGCGAAACAGTGAGAAAAAAGAGTTATAGTAATGGAAAAAGTCCGGGTGACCAGACCTTTTTCCATTACTATAACTTTGATTTACAACGTGCACACTGACCAATCAGCATGCACATTTTTAAATATTAATTGGGGGAGTTGTATAATAGGTTTTACATTAGTGTGAATTTTCTGAAGAGCATGAAGTTTGAAACTCAAATGTGTGACATTATTTTCTGACTTCAATCTGCAATGACATGCCAACAATTTGCCAAAAAAAAAAAACAAAATTTTATGAGGAAAAGATCAAAAATATGAGACAGAAATCTGGACATTCTGCAAAAATCTGGGAAGTTGAGAGGTAATTTACTCAAATGTATGTAATACTCAGTCACAGCACTCCTGTGATCATCCCAGTGATATGGAAGAAAGCCACAAATTTGATAAGGAACACATCTGGACATCCTGTGAATATCTGGACAGTTGAGAGGTATGAATGCAAAGTATATGGTCTAAACACAGTACAGGATAGTGTAGCTACAGTGCAGAGTATTGTAATATCCCATTCTGTACTGAAGCTGTATAAATGATAAGGAATGGTACATGGACTGCCATGTAAAATAAACACTCAGGGGAAGTGTATGTATTGGATAGGGGCACAGATGAATTGTAGGAATGAACACAGAGACAGAGGACAGGTAAAACAACCTAATGTACAGCATTTGAGGGCATGTCAATGGAAGATGGTTGTAGCAGCAACACCAATCACATATCTACGTATATTGTACAGTAATGACTGCACAGTAAAAATGTGCATTATGGGACTATCAGACAAGGTGACATAGCAATGGGGAAGATGTCTGTGTGATATCAGCATCCTTACATGAATAATGCAGAGGACATTTATTAGGGATCTGACATACAATTGGGGTAGGGTGCATATTGTGAAGCTGTGCAAAATGATTTGCCTAAATATGAGTGTAATCTCAGCAGAGGTGTCCACCAAGTGGGGCACAGGTAAAGGCTCATGAGAAACATTAAAAAAACAACCACAGTCATGGACAATATCAAAATAATACCACCAGTAATCCCATGCGTCTGACATAACATGTGATTTAGAGTAATAAAAGATAATAATGCACAAACACACTTGAACAACTATTATGATACATCCACACTGTACGAGGGTAACTATGTACACTGTGCTGGCACTGTGACATCTGCTGGAGATATTAGGGGGGACACTGTTATACTTGTATGCAACATTAGGAACAATACAGGCTAGTTGACTGGTGTACAAGACATATATATATATATATATATATATATATATATATATATATATATGTGTAGAGCACAGTTCACACTGTCACAAATGATATCCATGCCATTAATGTTGTCAAACACCTACGTATGTAGTGTGTGCATTACAAGAACAGGTATCATACATGCATGTGGTGTAACAACTTGATTGGTGTTCCATACCACCAGATAGATATGTATATGCCACAAAAAGAATACCTAGGTATGCCAATAAGCTGTGTGACAGCTCACTGTGACAAAGGTGGTACACTTCATTTACACATCACTGGAAGATGTGTAGAGAGGTACTTGATGAAGGGTGCATCATACTTTGTTATTGGTGTGATGAAGGCTGGGAACTGTGGCGGTATTATGGCCTGTGATGTGGATGTCCTTCACATACTAAGTACTTGTGTTACATACAAGGGAGTAGTCAGCACTGTGACCACAATCTGGTGGATGTTCTACTTACCATCTACCCTAGCACATGGGTCACATACATTTTGGTCTGAATACAGTGTGCTATGTCCACATTATACTTGGGTTGTGTGTTTGTTTTCCTGACTTAACAAATCCCTCCATGTTTTCTTGTCTTTGCAGGTGTTGTCATGGCGGTGACAGCAATCTTTGGTGTATGTTGATACTGTCTGTATTATACTAATATCACAGTTAGAGTCAGTAATTACCCACAATCTGTAGTCCTTCAGGCAGCTGTTTGGACACAGGATGTGTATGTCATCTGTGATGTCAATCACTTAAATAATGGACAGGAAAGGGCCTAGCAGACAGCCCTGATGTATGGACCTGATCACTGGACCTGTGATATAGGTCACTTCACACATTTCAACATAGTGAGATGGCACATATGCAATACACTATTCTACACACTTGGTGATATAGCTGTTTATGGCCACATATAACAGTGTTGATTAAATACCTCAGTGTGAATTTGAGTCAAGTGCCTTGACCTGGTCAAGTTCCACAAGATGATACTGTTTTTATCATGCATGCCCTTGATGACTTCTTTAAGGACATCTACCAGAAGTAACAGACATAATTCATCATTAACAAGTCACACAGGGTCTGTTACAAACAGCCAGAATATTAACAGTGTCCATTTAGAAGAGGTCCATAATGACATGCTGGTTTACCTCATAGCTGAGGAGAGTCAGGATGTGTCTATACATTCATGCATCAGGTGCTGTCCCCCAACTCAGATGGATGCATGTTGATGTACAACCTTCAATGGGAACATAGCATGTGTGGATGGTGTGTTGAAGTGTGTATTCAACTGTATCAGGAAGGTGTATATGCTGAGTCATGTCATAGGTCATCTGTGATATTGTCATAGCCCATTGATTCAATGTAATAGGCCTGGATGAAAGTAAGACAGTGCATACTGCCTATCGTGATCTGCCCTAGGCTTTTGACACAATCCTCCATGCAGGTATCATTGAAAAACTCTACCAGCTGGGGATTAACCCTTATGTTACTACATGAGTAACCAATTTGCTCACTGACAGAACCCATACTGTGAAAGCTGGTGAATGAACCTGTAGCAGTAGAGTTGTCACCTTTGGCAAACCCCAGGGATCTTGCTTGTTCCTTTACTGTTTGGACTCTGTTTCTTGACAGTTCAGGCTAAAGTATATGGCCTTTGGCTTACCACGTTTGGTGATTCTTGCATAGTGGGTGTAATCACTGAGTCCAACAATGATGATAACATACTACAAGAGGAGGTAACACAGACAAATGACTGGTGACAAAGGCACACAATCTACAAATAAATGCAGAAATGTGTCTTTTTTATGTTGTCCATCTGAAAGGTGGAATTTCATGTTAATCAAGGTATTGACTACAGTCCTCCTATGCTGAAATCCAGTGATGCAAGCACTAGGAACACATGTAGATAGCAATCTGAATTCTGGCCACCAAATGTCCACACTTGTATTGAAAGCTTATGTTGTGCACATCATAAGCCATGCTATCATATTCAGATCTTAGGATTGTATGACAGCACTGTAGTTAAACCTCATCAGAACACTAACAGAGTATAATGCTCCCTCTTGCATGTAATTCACTAGAGACTTGCAGCAGCTGGAGAGACCAGAGGGCTTTTTCATCAAGAAAACACAGGGCCTACAAACCATGCCATGATGTATGTGGCTAGATTGAAAGGCATGTCACTGTATTCTGTATCATATAGGATGGCGTGACTTCTGACTGGCCTTCAGGCTAGTCTCTGACCTTGCCCTGGTGGGAGTAATGCATATTCACAAATCTGAAATAGCTGATGACATCAGGAGCATCTGTTGAGAATATGGTAATAACAGCGTCCCACATCCTGTTGTAAAAGGCTGTCAGTAATGTCAAGCAAGAGCACAAACACACACACACACACACACACACACACACTCCACACACTCCACACACACACACACACACACACACACACACACACACACACACACACACACACACACACACACACACACACACACAGTTGAATGTTCTGCAAGTACCATGGCACAACTCTGACTTTTACAAAACTGCAGGTCAACTTATAGTAGATGATATCAGCAGGCAATTTGGGAGAGAAGATGTTGAGAGGCCTGCAGGAAATGGATATGTAGGCATGAGCAAGTATAAAAATACCATCAGTCCATGGCACTGGAGCACTAACTGCAGGATACACACTTCTGCTCTTCTCTCCAGACACACATACACTTGACTGCAGTGAGAACAGAACCCCTACCTAAGTACACAAACTGCAGAACTCAGTACATTACTAAAGCACCATGGCCCAAGTCTGACTTTCATGGGACTGCAGGTCAACTTATACTAGATGGCATTAGGGGTCTATATTATATCAGTGAACATTTATGTTGCTGAATACCTAAACATTGACCCCCTAAATGTCTAAAGCTACAAAGAGCGAATGGCCAATTATGACAATTTTTTTACAGGGAAAAAAATTTGCTTGGCTGTCATCAGGAATTTGCCCTTTTCTCCGATGTAGAGTGATCTCAAAGTAGGTATATTTAGTTAGGGGGTTGTGGGGGGACCCACATCAGGAGGTGTGGGGGGTCAAAGCCCCCCACTTTATTAGATCTTGAAAGTATGTTTTGTTTTTCTCTGGCCAAGTGAATTTTTACCCTGTAAACAAAAGTTGTGTAATTGGCTGTTCGCAGTTTGTAGCTTTTGACATTTAGGGGTCGACGTTTAGGTGTTTGACAACCTAAATGTTCATTGATATAATATAGACCCAACATTAGCAGGTCATGTGGGAGAGATGTTCAGAGTCCTGCCTAGGTTCATAGCTTCGTGGGTTAATATGAGGGTACTAATCTAATGGTCCCAAGGTGTTTAAAAGCCTAGCTGTGTAAAAAGACAAGTGCCCTTATTGAGCATAGTTAGACGATTGTTAGCAGAATGTTTTTGTGAGCAGCACCAACTGGCCCTGTCCCAGGGGTGACTTTACAATCATCCATCCAGCTGTCAATGTTGAGCTTGAATAGGTTCATTGAGGAGCGCTGTTTCACATCAGAGGGAGCCTCTTACAGAGGACTGTAAATCGATGGGGATATATCTGTCTCCCCAGCATGCTCTGTTTATATCACAGAATAGGTTGAGAACCCTGGAACAAGTTATTCTTGTACCATTTGATTTGCAGATGTCCAGCATTTCCAGTAGGGTAGGGTCTGAGACTGCTCTGTAGCCCAGGCATAGATCACTTCCCAGCAGCATGATACTCTGTACAGTGACAGGTCTTTCAGTCTTTCCATGCATGTCATGTTTTGGAGGTCCTGGATTCTCCCGGTCACAAACCTCTGTGTTTTTTCAATAGCTGCAGGTGTCTGGTGAGGTACAGACAGAAGGGAGCATTGTGCTCAATTAGTGGTCTGATAAGGGTAGAGTACAGAAGGGCTATGACCTCTCTGGTCTTGGATATGATGTCCTTATTTATGAGTTGCACAATGTAGAATGTGTGTCTATGGACATATAGTAATTAAAGTGTAGATTGCTATCAACATGTGTTCCCAAGTCTCACAACACTGTATTTGAGCTTAGAGGGGTGCTATATATATATCATAATTAGCAGAGGTGCTTTACTGCTAAAGGGGAAAGTGAGGCATTGTTTGCTTTAAGGTTCAGTCCATGAGTTTGGCAACATTTTTTTGTCTGTGTCAGCCCCTTCTGTAATATGTTAACATCACTTGGGGACTCTATATGAATGTGCCAGTTAACAGTCATCTGCAAACTTGGTAAACCACAGGCCATCTACCTTTGTCTGGGCTTCAAATAAATAGTTTCCAAATAGTTGAGGACCCAGCACAGATCACTGTGATATTCCACTGGTAAGCGGACCAGTGGTGGAGGTGCAGTCTCCAACTTTGGCAGTGTGTGTTCTGTCAGTGAGACAGTTGGCTATCCATCTAGTAATGTATGTGTTAATTCCCAGATGGGAGATTTTTACTATGATACCTGAATGGAGGATATTGTCAAATGCCTTGGATAACTCAATATAAGTGCTATGTCCTGTTATCCCTCATCCAAGTCTTTGGAGTCAGTATCAAAAAGGTCCACTAGGTTTAATAGGAAAGATCTACCCTTGACAAAACCAAAATGAGTCTGGCCAAGAGTGTTGAAGGTCACCTATGTCCCTGTGGATAAGGTCAATGCTGATTCATTTCCTAGCCTTGTAGCTAAGGTTTTTTAGGCTTATGGGTCAATATTTCTAGTTCTGAATGTTACCAGATTGATGTGCATTGCATATCACACAACATTTGACATTGATTTCTGAAGTATAAGTGATATATGTGTGGAAAATTACTGAGACACCAGGGCTGCAGTGTCTGAAGGAGGCAACATATGGCTATATTGTAGATATGTGACATATTGTTAAATAGGGCCTTCAGTTTATATTTCCATAATGTAATTTCATGTCATAGACAGAAAATGGACAGTAAGAAGCAGTAATACATAATAATATTTACTTTTCCATAGTGTGGTGAGCAGTGGGTTTGCACAACAGTTGGCAAAGTGTTAGCACATGAGAGATATACATTTCCAATATTATTCATGTTTGTGTGTAGCTAAGCAGTACACAAATGTAAGTCACATTGCTAAAGTCTAAGCATTAGCATTGGCTCTATGAAACACACCTATTGCTTAACTGACTCTATGGCAGCATGTGTTAATTCATTAATACATTTCTTTTAGAGCCCAGATGATACTGGGTTCAAATCCTGGTGTATCCAATACTTTTAACTACTTTTAAATAAACATCAATAATGCAATAACACAAATTCTATATAGCATATGTGTTGCTGTTTGTTGGCATTAAGCAGCAGGGTTAAGTGGCATTGTGGGGAGGTAACTACATCATTTTGCCAGCCACTGCTCACCATCACTGCACACTGGTATGTGATAAACACCTCTGTGCAAACATGGAGCCCAAAAAGTGAATGGTACTATTGCTTTTTCTACTACTTATGTGTGTTGTGTGTGATTCTATTTTTTTACCAGATTAAAGGTGTTAAAATGTGGTTGATAGGAAAGTGGTGAAATGGAAGCAAGCAGGGGGAAGAACAAAGGGAAAACAGTATAGGAATGTGTAGAAAGGAGGTTGGAAAAAACCATAGTGATCCATGTATTTATCAGCATAAACTGAAAATATGTGAAGAATATTAACTAAATTTGGACTGCCAACTCCACAAAGAGGGGTGACCACAATGTAATCATGTTGTATAGCCAAATGGACCGAACCAAGTGTGCTAAGAAGACATGTGTGAAATGGAGAGCTATGTATGGGACAAATTTTGTTTGTAGGACAGGTGCCCATTTATTTTTTTATTTGAGAGTGAGAGGAATGATGGGGGAGGGACATAGGTATTTCCGGGTCAGGTAAGTTGGGTAGCATAGGAAGCAATTGTAAACATTCCAGACAAACAAGATAAGAGGCAGGGCCAGTGATGGACACAAAAGGTTGGAGGACACCATGATTGGTGTGAGGAAAAGGGCAAACCAGGTCCATGCCTGGGGGACACCATGATTGTGGTGAGGGAGGGGACAACCCAAACCCATACCTATCAAACCTGGAGACGGTGAGAATCAAGTCCTCACTCACTGGACTGTCATCAATGTCACATTACTCCATTGGTGACTGGAGTGCTTGACGTCTCATCTTCCTCCTCTTCCTATAGAACATGAGAGAGACCAGTCTCTCCATCCAGTGTAGGAGTGCACCAGTGGTGCAGTGCACAACCCTATGCATCATTCCTGGCAACTTGTTGCAGGTGATGAAATCATTACCTTTGCCACTGCTCTTGGAGGGTACCACTGCACCAGTCTCCAGGGCAGGACTACCTGAGGGTACAGGTAGTTCAGAGGCAGTGCTGTCAGGATAGCTCCCAGATATACTGGGCATTGGTGCTGGAGCTGGTGGTGTGGGGACAAGCTGATTTACTAGGGCTGGTCTACCTTGTTGTGCTGTGGAACATTTAGTGATGTGGCACAAGTGGATGACATATACACATTTTGGTGACATAATAGGATCATAGGACCTTAGTAGGCTAATGGCTCTAGGGCTCTTACAAGCCCAGACAAGTTCTGGATTTTTTCCCACGATCAGCACCTGTTGCTCCTTTCCAAGAGAGACACGGGTGGAACCTCCAGGATGAATTTATGGTTACCCATACAAAAATAAAAAGAAATAAAAAAATAAAATAACTAAAATAAAAATATTTTTAAATAAAATACAAATAAAATAAAAAGAGAGATAATGGCTGGGTTGAAAGAAAAAAAGAGATAAAATTAGTACCATCATATGTGACATACAATGCATTAATACAATTATACAACTCTTTTATCTTAAGTTTTACATTTAAGTATACCTCTAACAGATACAAACTATACCACAGATTGCTGAAAGTAATTATTGAAATGTGCATATGTTGCACATATGCATGTCCCAATTATACAGACTGCAGTTTACAGCAGACCATTTGTGTCACTGGTATAGAGTTTTTAATTTAATGTCAAATTATTGAGGATATAACAGTATTTTATAGTTGTGAATTGTGGTATTTGAACTAATAATCCCTGGCTAAAGTCTAATATTGGACTCTTACAGTTAGTTTGTGCTAATGACTAATGCATGCATTCTTGCTTTTACAGTTGGGATATGCATGCTCAATTTAATACAACTTTATAAATACTAAAAAAGCTATATTTAACTTTTAGTGCTAGAATAACACTTCTCTTCTGCTGCATACATACCACTTGCTTTCCCAATCTTTACAATCTAGCTTCATGGGTCCAGATATTGAACTTTCAATCCATGGCAGCTGAGGAAAGAACAGCAAAGAACAAAAGAGCATTATGCATACCAGTCTTGCCTATATTCATCTTTCTAAGTCTTACAAGCACTCTCTTTAGTTGATACTAACACAGCTGTAGGATGTCCCCAGTCCTAAATTCCTCCAACCAACAGTCAACAATATTCATTTTTCTCATCTGCAGGTCATTAAAATGATGTCTATATTGCTCTCCAGTCTGCAGGATACCAGTGGCACTTGATGCAGCCTGGCCCAATCTATTCCACACCTCAGACTTGTAACTGTAGCCAGAATAGTCCCCCTGCAGAAGCCTTTGGCTGTGGTACTTTATCAGGGGTACAGTAAATATCCTGGATTCCTCTGTTCCTTAAACCCAGAACCTTCCCCACTAATACCAGCCATGTCTACCAGCAGGCCTAGAGCAATGGAGAGTGATGCTTTCCTGCCAATTCCAGTTATCTCATTTAGTGGGAGTGCACGAAGCTGAGCAAGGCATTTGCATGATGGTAAGTGGAGAGCAGCAGTGACAAGCAGTGAGGTTTTAAATTATTGCAATTGGAATGTTAATCTGATACTTGACCTTAGTTTGAGGGGTGTCTACTGATGTAGCCTGGAAATATATATTGAAAATTAGAAGGTAATTGTTAGGTGAGTTAGGTTTGCAAACATGTAGTGGGGGCATAAATGTAATGACCTGACACATTTATTTTTACGTTTATACACTGAGGAAATTGAATTTTACACAGTGGGATTCAAACCTAGGTATAAGGGACAAAGTATTTACTTCCACAGCATTGATTTTCCATCTTTGCCACAGACGAAGTGCTGCTCAGACATACTCCGGAATCATGCATAAATACAGGTAACATTATGAGCTGTTACACATGTATCACATGTATGTGTGTGACCTGATAAGGTTACTGAATATAGATCCAGTTGCGTATGTGTCTTAGGGAAATGTGAAGCCTCTGCAGGTCCAGACAGCAGAATTATACTTACAGAAATATAGTACACAGTATACCCTCAGTCATACATCTGAAAACACAATAATTGTGTCTCATCCCTCATGCATATAATTCATATCAGATCCACTGTCTAAAGTGTTATAAGTGACAGTGAATATCATAGAAAGTGGAACAACAGTAAAAGTGCATTGAGTATCTTGTATTAGAACCCAGAGCCATGTGAATAGCAGTCCTACACGTATACCTGTTGCCACAAAAAAGTTGAAGTAACATTTGTCTATGTTTTAGTTCATTGCTATAAATTGGAATGTTACAACAGTAAAAAAAAAAAGTTGCACACCCTGTACTTGCACCCAGGACCCTCTGTACTCAAAGCCTACACTTACACCTGCTGCTACAGGACTCACATGATATTCTCTAGTTTACTAATTATTCTTAATGTCTATGTGTTAATCACTGAGCAATGCTGCTTAGCAGGTTTGTGTGGTGCCCAGTAGAATTAATTGAATGTCTCTGGTTCCTATTTTTATCTGTCTGGGTCTTGTCTGCAGGGGTTCTGTCTGCTTCCTGGATGGTCCAGTTTGTGCACTGCCAAGCTTTGTGCAAATGAGATAAGCACAGCCAAATCTGACATTTATTTAATCTGTTCTCGTGATTGCCTTAAGAGGCGCATCTCACACACAATGCCCCCCCCCCCAAAAATAAATAAATAAAAAAACAAGAAAGACAAGAAAAAATAAAGAAAAAAGGGCCAAGTAGTTGAAGTGAGGGGGTTATTATTATATTGTCAAGAAGTGACAGTGTTGACTTTGAATTGTTCGACACCAAAATGTCGAACTACAAAAATAGCGAATGGCCAAATCACCAATTTCTTTCCAATGGAAAGAAATCAGTTGGCCAAACACCAATGGCACACATTAACAAATACATTTAAGTGGGGGGATTCGCACCCACATCCCCCAATGTGGGGGCTGTGCCCCCCACCCCCCATAACTAAATATTCTAGCTCTAAGACCACACTACACTCAGGGAAAGGGCAGGTGTCAGAGAACGTACAACCAAATTCAGAGTCGACATTGTTAGCTATCGACAATATAATATAGACCTGAAATGATGAAACTCAATCTATGACAGACATACTAGAAAATATTTGTTGACATGAGATATTCCTATATAGATCTGGCTTTGAGCTCTCACTCCAATGAACCTTCAGAAGAACACAGGAAGAGTGCCTTATCCCTCTTTGACACGTGAACAGATTTATAGCAAGGAATTGAAATCATTCTGCACTCAACCAACTGCAACATCATCTACAGTAATATGAAATCATACAACTGTTATTTATATATTTATTATTTTTGGATGTAGTGCAGTAAGTGGTTGCACAATCATTCATGACTATTGATTGCATATATACAGCTCCGTCTTACCTCTCTGTGTTTGTTGGTCATTCTTCACTTATCTGACCAGTAATGTGAGACATGCAATCTGTAAGCCATTCTATATCATTGGCCTTAAAATGTGTGGATTAACTGGAAATAATATGATATGCAGTTGCCAACAAATGAAGGAGAGGTTGGATGATAATAAACGCAACCTGTGAATTGTGTGCTGCTTACTTACATTTCCAACCTTACATATAACATTTTGTAAGTCTAACCTGACACACTCACTGGATCTAGGGCAGCCTGCAGTGCTGTTTTGTTTTCCTTCTGTCAACCAGTTATCATTCACAGTTGCAATCCATTAAAAACAAACACTGAAGGAGTGCCTGCTCTGTGTTTGCATCTCCTACATAGAGCCAAATATTTGGGATTCAGCAATTCTAATCATTTCATGCCTAATTTACATTTTCACCATGCTAACAACCCTGAATCTACACCATATAAAAAGGCCACCATGTAGCTTGACAAACTGAAGATGAGGAGACTTATTTATGTGGAGAAAACTGAACAGAGGATATTACTTTGGGATATATCTGCAGAGGATTACTGAATTCAGAAAGGGTGCTTGCATTTTGTCAGCTACGTACTGCATATGCTGGAATGTAATTCAGAAAAATCTGAAGCAAAGCATTTTAAACTTTTATCTGTCTGCATTACTTAGAAGCACACTTGTGTCATGGACATGTTTGTCAAGGCATTTCATAGGTATATGATTGCCAATACCTTAAAATGGAATGGAATGCTCTGTGATGAATATATATAAATATTTCTGGGACAGTTCACTTATTTATTTTATTTATTTTACATTTGTTTACCGGGATAGTCCAACTGGGACAGTGCACATTTTCAGCAGAGGCCCGGGGAGAAAAGCTCCAGTCTAAGCTTACATGCACATTATCACAACAATTAATAGAAATTATAAAACAAAATTGGCAAAACGATGAGTGTTAACACATTTACAGGATAACAATGTAAAAACAAAAATATATACATAGTATCAAATAGAACAAGGCTTTAACACTTGAACATAGACAAATATATGATTGAATTTATATGTGTGGAGGAACATAACATTAGGAAATTAAGCAGGAAGAATCACCTAGGCAAAGTAGTGCATAGTTAGTAATACTTCCATGGTGAGAGTTGTAACTACTTATTGAGAAATAGTGTTGTTAGAAGGGATATGTTAACAGAGTTAGTACGTACAGCCAAACTGTATAAGTAATGCTAAGTTAATAATTAACCTGGAGTGTTACATGTGCAAAGCCAGGATTCAAATAAGTGTCTTTTGAGAGATATTTTGAAATTATTAAGATTGCTTATGGATCTAATACTATGTGAAAGGATATTCCAATTTTTAGCAACAAAGACTAAAGAGAGTTGCCTGCTGCATTGGATACTTTGGTTACTTGGAGTAAGTCTCTGTAAGATGATCAAACAGTATGAATGTTAGAGTAGGGTTGTAGAAGATTTTTTATGGCAGGATTGTGCATTATTTTGCGAGCCATTATTAACTGGTTATGGTTCATAATATGAGGTAATTCCAACCAAGAAAGATTTTTTAGGCATTGACAGTGATGGGCTAAATGTGTGGAATCTGTTGCAAATTTGGAAATCTTATTATAACATGATTCTAATTTAAAGTAAAGTAAAATCCACTGCTCAGCAAGCAAACGCTGTAATTCTGTGAGGTAGATATAATGTAAGTCACAAAGGAAGCAGAGTACAGCAGAAGTAAGAACAAAACTCCAAATTTAATTCCAAGAATGTGCACTTATAACATACGGATGAGCGCTTTCACCATTACAGCTTCTTCAGATCCTTGTATAAAAGTCACAGTAGACCTCCCCTTATATAAGCAGCTCAATTAATCAATTAAAACAATTTAAACAATTAAAAGCAATGCTGGAGAATTTAAAGAACTCTCCCATATATAAACATGTTAATGTAAAGTAAGACAAAAATATATAAAACTTGCATAGTGACCTAAAAACATGTAAATAAACATTCTGATAAGTTAATATTGATAAAATACATAATCAAGAACATATACAAATAAATGATAGTTCATTTTATGTGCCTGCGTTGTCTCAGCTTAGGTTTTATAGAAGCTCTATCATTCAACCCATGCCCCCTATCAGCTTTCAAACGAATGATCCAGTCAGTCTCCTTAGATTCAGTAAGATTCATAGCATTACCACCCCTCTTATTCACAACAATTATCTCTAGGACCCGGAACAAGAAAGTATGATCATTGTCATTGGTGGTTATATGTTTTGCTAAGGCATTGTGTAAAGTGCCCTTTCTCATGTGGTAAATATGCTCTCTCATTCTATCCCTTAACGGCCAGTTAGTTTTACCAACATAGAAACTCGGGCATGCCTGACAAGTAGCTAAATACACCACATTAGGTGTCATGCAATCTGCATCTGCCTTGATGGAGAAAATGGTGTGTAAATCTGGGTGTATAAACACCTCACTGCTATCAATAAATGAACAGAAGTTGCAGTGACCACAGGGTTTAATGTGACCAGTGTTCTTCATAATCCTATCATGTCTGGGGTGACAAAGCAATCGCTTTAGGTTGCTCTTATTCCAAAATAGGAAACTTGGTGTCTCCCCCACAATGCGTTTCAAGTCATCATCAACCAGGAGAATATCTCAATGTTTGCTAATAATTTCCTTTAACTGATATTGATCAGAAGTATACAGAGTAGAAAATTTAATAGATCTATTTAACATATGATCTCCAACGGTTTGATCTTGGACCCTGGGTCCAAAGTATGGTGCAACTGAAGTGGTGCGTGACATGTATGCTTCCTCCATGTATGGTATAATCTCATTATCCTTGTATCCCCGGGTCAGTAATCTATTTCTCAGATTGTCTAATTCTGAGATAAATCCCTGTTCAGTGGGGTTCAATCTCGAGGCTCTAATGGCCTGTCCTTTCATTATATTCTTGAAAACAAATTGTGGGTGCATACTAGACCTTAATAACAAGGAATTGCAGTAACATGCCTTGCGATAGACCCCCGTATTTATCATATCATCTGTTAATCTCTCAATATATAGGTCTAAAAAATCAATTCTATGTGTGGAATAGTTCATGGTAAAAGTAAGGAATGTAGTTAAATCATTCATAATGGATAGCATTGATTCCAGCTGTTCTGATGTTCCATTCCAAAGAACAAAAAGGTCATCAACAAACCTTCTGTAGAACACCACATGTTCACAGAAAAGTGCATTCTTAAATAAAACATGTTCCTCCCAATATGTAAGGAACATGTTGGCGTAGGTATTTGCACATGGAGTGCCCATAGGTACGCCATCACGCTGTGTATAGATCTGGTCTTGGAACATGAATAAGTTGTTCTCCAAGACCAGTTCTAAAAAATGAACTATGAGGTCTATTAATACTGCAGTGTAAGTACTGTGTGCTTTCAGATAATTCAACACATAATCAAGTCCTATATCATTAGGTATTACAGTAAATAGGGATTGAATGTCAAAAGTCACAAAAGTACAACTAAAGATTCTATCATGGTGTCCAATACATTCATACAGATCAATCAAAAATTGCTTGGAATCCTTCAAGACTGTAACATTGTTATTCAATACACATCTCAGATGTTTCTCCACAAAAACTGAAAGGTGTTCAGTTACCCAACCGCGGCCAGAAACTATGGGTCTCATGGGTGGGTTCTTCATATTTTTGTGTACCTTGGGGAGACCTTGTATAATCGGTATAGTGGGTGTATAAATCATAAGGTATCCATATAGCTCCTTATTTATTAAATTACTTCTAAGAATATCATAAAGCGTGACTTTTATACAAGGATCTGAAGAAGCTGTAATGGTGAAAGCGCTCATCCGTATGTTATAAGTGCACATTCTTGGAATTAAATTTGGAGTTTTGTTCTTACTTCTGCTGTACTCCTCTTCCTTTGTGACTTACATTATATCTACCTCACAGAACTACAGCGTTTGCTTGCTGAGCAGTGGATTTTACTTTACTTTATTTTTTATTCAGTACATTTTTTCTGCTTGCCAGCAAGAGTAAGACTCTTTTCTTGGGTAATGGCGAATCTTGAACTGGATTATGTCCCGAGAAGTGAAGACCGTGGGACTGGAGCGTTGCAGGCACGCTTCCAACAGTATTTAAAAGAAACTGTCAGTGCATCTCTGTTTTTTGAGTCTACGCCGACCTCCGATGATGTCATGATGCCGACCATGAATTCGGAAAGACTACATGCAGTTTTGGATAGCATGGAGAAGGATTTCATGAGGCTCAAACGCTTACAAACACAGAGATACACTTCCAGTTCTGCCTCGAACAACATATTAGTCCGCGGGGTTTAAGGGTTCTTAATATGCCAAATCAAGGCAAGGAACATCCAGATTTACTCGCGAAATGGCAACGCCTGAACATTGAGGTGAGTCGCAAGTATTTGCAACTACTAATTGACTTTTTCCTCCCTGAGGAGGTTAGGTTAACAGATAATATTAAGCGCAAACAGCAGGAGCTGTTTAGTAACTTTTCGGATAAGGTGGTTGCACCATTGTTTGAGAACTTGCTAGATTGTGTGCTAGCGTATGAAAGAAAACTTTTACAGCAGAAAAAACACAAAGCCACCAGGGATATTAATGATTTTAAATTGGGCAATGTATTCCTATGGCCCAGAACAGGGCAGGATTCCTCTACATCCTTCTACCCCCATGCCTCCTAGGAAAGTAAAGGAATCTACACACTTTAATTTTATCGACGATGTTACAAGTAATAGTGTAACAAACGACATGAATGTGGGTGTTGAATTGAATAGACATAACAGCATTACTCCTGTGGAGATGGACTCTGCCCAAGTTTGTACTGGGGGGGGGTCACCATCAGTAATGATGCATGTATTTTGGAAGAAATACCACCTGTCGCTGGGACTACCACAGACAATTGCAAGGACTCTGTGGATGTTATTCATATTGTACATCCCAGTACATGTACTAGAAACAACTTATATCCTGAAGTACATGTGGTTAAGAATAGACCTGTTTCTACAAAAGAAGGATCAGAGCCTGTTGTTAAACCTAAGAAAACTACTACTTTGACTGATTCCAGCAAGCTCTCAAGTTTGGATTTGACTTTTCCTCTGCCAGTGCGCATGGAGAAAGGTCCTCGCAGACCTCGCTCCATGAGCAGGGGCAGACAGAAGAGGAAATTATCAGGGGATTTTATGCCCCATCAGACTTTAAAGAGAATGTGGAACAACAAGCGTTAATTTATAATTTGTCCCACATTACTCTAACAGATGATGATACCAGTTTATTAAACAAAGGTTTGAATTTTATTCCTAAAAGCCAGAGCAAATTGACTGATACAATGGTGGACTTAAAACTTTTTTGTAGGAATGTAATGCTTAGATTCATTTATAATGATTCTGAGAAAGAATCAGCACAGAGCAGGAAGTTTGCTTTTAAGAATTTAAGTGATTTTGTACCAACTCACCACCCATTAGTTGAAGCATTCCTTAAGTTAACAGAGGAGGAATTGTATAGTTACTATAATATTCAACTGGGACCCCAAAAACAGAAGAGGCGGGATAACTTGAGCTTTCGGGAATGTCAGTGTCTGAGGAAATTGCAGAATGATCCTACCATTATAATTAGACCAGCTGATAAAGGTGGGAAAGTTGTAGTATTGGATATGTCATTTTATACGGAGGCTATGTCCTCCATGTTACAGGACAGGTTCTATGAACCTACTTCCATGGAACAGGTTCACTCTGTTGTCAGATATATTCATGACACGCTTTATGACATTCTTAGAAGTAATTTAATAAATAAGGAGCTATATGGATACCTTATGATTTATACACCCACTATACCAATTATACAAGGTCTCCCCAAGGTACACAAAAATATGAAGAACCCACCCATGAGACCCATAGTTTCTGGCCGTGGTTGGGTAACTGAACACCTTTCAGTTTTTGTGGAGAAACATCTGAGATGTGTATTGAATGACAATGTTACAGTCTTGAAGGATTCCAAGCAATTTTTGATTGATCTGTATGAATGTATTGGACACCATGATAGAATCTCTAGTTGTACTTTTGTGACTTTTGACATTCAATCCCTATTTACTGTAATACCTAATGATATAGGACTTGATTATGTGTTGAATTATCTGAAAGCACACAGTACTTACACTGCAGTATTGATAGACCTCATAGTTCATTTTTTAGAACTGGTCTTGGAGAACAACTTATTCATGTTCCAAGACCAGATCTATAAACAGCGTGATGGCGTAGCTATGGGCACTCCATGTGCAAATAGCTACGCCAACATGTTCCTTGCATATTGGGAGGAACATGTTTTATTTAAGAATGCACTTTTCTGTGAACATGTGGTTTTCTACAGAAGGTTTGTTGATGACGTTTGTGTTCTTTGGAATGGAACATCAGAACAGCTGGAATTAATGCTATCCATTATGAATGATTTAACTACATTCCTTACTTTTACCATGAACTATTCCACACATAGAATTGATTTTTTAGACCTATATATTGAGAGATTAACAGATGATATGATAAATACGGGGGTCTATCGCAAGGCATGTTACTGCAATTCCTTGTTATTAAGGTCTAGTATGCACCCACAATTTGTTTTCAAGAATATAATGAAAGGACAGGCCATTAGAGCCTCGAGATTGAACCCCACTGAACAGGAATTTATCTCAGAATTAGACAATCTGAGAAATAGATTACTGACCCGGGGATACAAGGATAATGAGATTATACCATACATGGAGGAAGCATACATGTCACGCACCACTTCAGTTGCACCATACTTTGGACCCAGGGTCCAAGATCAAACCGTTGGAGATCATATGTTAAATAGATCTATTAAATTTTCTACTCTGTATACTTCTGATCAATATCAGTTAAAGGAAATTATTAGCAAACATTGAGATATTCTCCTGGTTGATGATGACTTGAAACGCATTGTGGGGGAGACACCAAGTTTCCTATTTCGGAATAAGAGCAACCTAAAGCGATTGCTTTGTCACCCCAGACATGATAGGATTATGAAGAACACTGGTCACATTAAACCCTGTGGTCACTGCAACTTCTGTTCATTTATTGATAGCAGTGAGGTGTTTATACACCCGGATTTACTCACCATTTTCTCCATCAAGGCAGATGCAGATTGTATGACACCTAATGTGGTGTATTTAGCTACTTGTCAGGCATGCCCGAGTTTCTATGTTGGTAAAACTAACCGTCCGTTAAGGGATAGAATGAGAGAGCATATTTACCACATGAGAAAGGGCACTTTACACAATGCCTTAGCAAAACATATAACCACCAATGACAATGATCATACTTTCTTGTTCCGGGTCCTAGAGATAATTGTTGTGAATAAGAGGGGTGGTAATACTATGAATCTTACTGAATCTAAGGAGACTGACTGGATCATTCGTTTGAAAGCTGATAGGGGGCATGGGTTGAATGATAGAGCTTCTATAAAACCTAAGCTGAGACAACGCAGGCACATAAAATGAACTATCATTTATTTGTATATGTTCTTGATTATGTATTTTATCAATATTAACTTATCAGAATGTTTATTTACATGTTTTTAGGTCACTATGCAAGTTTTATATATTTTTGTCTTACTTTACATTAACATTAACATGTTACATTAACATGTTCAACACCGGAAGTATACCCCTCACTGGTGAGATCAGATCACAAACTAATCTTGCTGGGGGTCCTCATCCCACCCCCACCTGAAATAAAAAAGACCACAGTAAAAAACTTCTCGAAAGCCGACTTCACACTGCTAAAGACTAGTGTGGTCTCCTTTAAGGCCCCCGAGCCGGCGGAAAACAGTACTCAAGCCGCTGAATCACTTACAAATGCCTTCTACCAGCACCTGCAGCACTGCATGGATAAGGCAATCCCAAGCAAAACAAAGACTCTTTGTACCAAGGGCAAGCGTCCAGTCTGGTGGACCCCAGCCATAAACAAACTGTACAACAAAAGGAGGAAGCTACTACAAGACAGAGCAAAATCCTTAAAAGGTAAGACACCCTTGATCACTATAAGTAAAAAACTAAGAGCTCTCATAAAATCATCCAAAGCAAATTTTGAGAGAAAAATAGCTAAAGACTCAAAGGACAATCATAAGGCCTTCCTTAGCTATGTTAGAAACCTGGGAGGAAACTCCCAGATATGCTCAGAACTAGTTCAAAATGATGTGAAGATTACTGATCCTACAGACATTGCCAACATACTGGCTGACAGGTTCAGTGCAAACTTCTCCCCCCCCTCCCCCACAAAAGGAGAGATATCTATACCAAATGGTTGCAGCCCCCCAAACATCTCAAACGCCCAAGTGAGAACTGCTCTCTCCAAAGCAAAAAACACAGCATCCATGGGACCTGATGGTGTCCCAGGTTGTGTGCTCCACGAACTCAATGAGGAATTAAACCCACAGCTAGGACAGCTGTTTAATCATAGTCTCACCTCTGGATATGTACCCATGGAGTGGCGCACTGCGACTGTGGTCCCATTTCACAAAGGCGGTGCCTCCACAGACCCTGGAAATTACCGGCCTATTAGCTTGACAAGCCTTATCTGCAAAGCTATGGAGAGGATCATAATGGACCTCATAAATAAAGACAGGGAATTTGCAGACTTTGGATCCAACCCAGTTTGGCTTTGTCAAAGGCATATCATGCCTTTTAAACTTGGTTGACTTTTTCGAAACAGTCACCAAAGCCATTGATGAGGGAAAGGCAGTCCATACAGCCTACCTCGATCTGGCGAAGGCCTTCGATACAATACCCCACTCGGGTATCATTGAAAAACTCATCAGCTTAAATGTTAACCCATACATCACAAGATGGGTTGCAAACTGGCTGAGTGACAGAACCCACAGGGTCAGATTTGCTGGCGCCATGTCAGACTCAAAGCCTGTCACAAGTGGTGTCCCACAGGGCTCAGTCCTGGGCCCACTCTTGTTTGGCATCTACTTTTCCGAAGTACAAGCAAACACAGGAGGGTTATGGCTGATAAAGTTTGCAGATGACTGCAAACTGGGCGCCGTAGTCGAAAACACATCTGACACAGATATCCTTCAGAAGGGTCTCACAGAAATGGATGACTGGTGCCAGAGCCATGGCCTAAAGTTAAATGCCAAAAAATGCATAGTCATACCCTTCGGGAAAAACAAGGTTACCCCTAGCTACCATATAGGTGGTAATCCTCTGAGCACAGAAGAAGTTATCAGGGACCTGGGGACCCAGGTTGACAGTAGCCTGTCATTCGACACCCATGTAGCTAAAGTAGTTAGGAAGGCCTTCTACATTGCCCACCTCATCATGAAGGGATTCACATCTAGATCAAGGGAGGTCATAGTCTCCCTATACTCATCACTCATCAGACCAATGATTGAGTACAATGCCCCATTCAGAATGTATCTGACCCGACACTTGCAGCAGCTAGAGAGGCCACAAAAGTTCCTCACCAAAAGGATAAAGGGTCTCAAAAATCTGTCCTATGCTGCCCGACTGAAAGAACTCCAGCTCTATTCAGTCGCTTACTGCTTGCTCAGAGGTGACCTTTGCCTGACATACAAGGCCATGTCAAACCCAGAGTTGATGAATATGCTTCACCTCAAAAAATCTAGATCCGTCAGAGCCACAAGGGCGGGAGACTTAAACCTCGACACGGCTATTAATAGGACGTGCTGGAGGGATAGATTCATCACCCAAAGACTCCCTATGCTGTGGAACAAAATCCCGGTATATGTGAGGCAGAGCACCTCGCTGGCCTTGTTCAAGAGAAATCTTGACCAATGGATGGGAGATCGCAGATATACTCCAGGGATTACCTCAGTGTCACTGCTAGACAGAGGCACAGCAAAATAATGGGTATAGTTCCCCATACAAAAGGGGTGGCTTAAGCCACAAAACTATGGGCTAGGCTTATAAATGCCCTCGGGCAGATAGCCTAGTATGAACCTATGAACCTATATGGGAGAGTTCTTTAAATTCTCCAGCATTGCTTTTAATTGTTTAAATTGTTTTAATTGATTAATTGAGCTGCTTATATAAGGGGAGGTCTACTGTGACTTTTATACAAGGATCTGAAGAAGCTGTAATGGTGAAAGCGCTCATCCGTATGTTATAAGTGCACATTCTTGGAATTAAATTTGGAGTTTTGTTCTTACTTCTGCTGTACTCCGCTTCCTTTGTGACTTACATGATTCTAATTTACTGAGTTCTGACTTTTTGAGGTTGTTAAATATGGGGGATGCATATAAGACTGAGGAGAGAAGGTGGGGCCTAGCTATGGCTAATCCTGCAGTGTCTGTTAAGAATCTTTTGTTTCTATACATTGTTCCCATCTTGTTGTGAACCTTTTTGATTGTGTTAGAAATATGTATACCAAATTTTAGTCTGTTGTTGATTATGATGCCTAATAGTTTTATTTGGGAATCTGGGAAAATCCTAGTATTATTACTGGCAGTGATATAAAAGTTGGCTGGGAGGTTAGTAGGTTTAGATGGAGGAAAGATCATAAGTTTAGTTTTATCAGGTTAGAGAATGAGTTCTGAGTTTGCCAGCTATGTTTCAATATCAGAGAAGGCTTTTTGTGTGACTGTAAGAAGTTGAGCTATTGTGGATGTTGCACATATGAGCGTTGAATCATCTGTGTATTGTATGATAGATGCTTGAGAGGAGGCAATATTAAATTCATTCATGAATATGCTGAAGAGAAGAGGCCCTAGGATTGAACCCTGAGGGATTCCAAGTGTACCAGGAAGGAGTGGGGATAGATCTTGCTTCCATTTCACAGCTTGCTGGTGGCTAGATAGATAACTTTGAAACCAGTTAATAGCATCAGGGCTGATATTAAGATTTTTTCAGAGTGGACAGTAACTTAAGATGGGAAACTGTATAAAATGCTTTAGACATGTCCAAAAAGACTGTAGACACTATTTTGTCATCATCTTTGAATTTATTTATAGCATTAGATAGTATTAGTGAAACTCAGAACAGCTGTAGTAGTGCAATGATGTGGTCAGAATCCATGCTGTGACAATGAGAAGAGATTATTGTTTAGAAGGTGTTTAAGAAGTTGAAAGTGGATACATCTTTCCAAAATTTTAGAAAGTGGTGAAAGTATAGCAATGGGCCAGTAGTTTATTAGTTCTGTTGAATTACCTCCTTTGTGTAATGGTGTAATATATGCAGATTTCCAAATAGCTGGGACATACTGCTCTGTTATAGCATAGTTTATAAGTATTTACACAGAGAAGGCAATAACATCTGCTGTTAATTGTAGATATTCTGCTGGCAGGTTATCTGCTGCCATTGAAGTAGGTTTCAACTTCTTTAATAATTTTACAATAGTCTGAAATGAGAATACATACACAATATTGCTTGGATTGTTGGGTGTTGGCATTGTGGGAGACTTGCTATTCTTAGTCAGTGCTAAAGCACTTTCACTGAAGAATATGTTAAATTGTTCAGCAATATTGTTTGTGTTATCAGGTAAGTTGGGGGGGGGGGGTTCTGGTTTGGCCAGGATGAAGTATGTTATTGATTGAGTTCCAGAATTTTTGTGAATTCATTCTGTATTTCCATTGTAAATTAGAACAGTAGTGTTGTTTGTCTAGTTTAATTTGTTGTTTGGCACTGTTTCTAAGTTGATGGTAAATTAAACAGTTTTGGAAGAATTTATTTTTAGCCCAAGTTTGCCATGCTTTGTCCCTTTGTTTTAGAAGGATACAAGTCTCATGGGTTAACCATGGTTTGTAGTTGGCTTTAATACAAACTGTTCTTGGAAGTGCAGATCTGTTTAGAATAGTAAGGAATGTGTCATTGAAGTGTTGCACAACAGCATCTAAGGGCAGTTCCTTAAAAAGAGTTCAGTCTATTTTTTCAAGAATATTAAGTAAATTCTGTAAATTAAGATTTTTCTTATTACGAATTTGGTGGAAGTTGATAAGTTTAGTAGGGTTACTGTGATTTCTTAATAAGTAGGTTCCAAAGCAGTCACTTAAGTGATCTAAGAGACAACCTGCTATTTGGTAATACTTGGGTTTATTAGTTAAGAACTTGTCCAAAATAGATTGTTTATCTGGTTTCTTGTCAATTCTAGTTGGGTGAGAAATCATTTGAGTGAAAACATGGAGGTTTAGGTAGTTTTGAGGATTGTCAGAGTTGCATGTCATCCACTCTGTGTTAAGGTCTCCTGCAATAATTGTTTTCTGTGATATGGCTTTTGAGAAATTTTGGAGAATGATTTTGATTGTACTGGAATTGTTTCCTGGAGGGATGTAGATGGCTATTTTATATATATATATATATATATATATATATATATATATATATATATATATACTTGTTCTCGTTTAGTCGTAATCTGGTTATGAGTAGCTCTGCCTTATTAATGTTAGTAATACTTACGTTTACAGGTTGTAAGTTGAGCATGTTCTTAAAGATAACTGCTACACCACCTCCCTTCTTTTAAATTCTATCATCTCTTAGAATATTGTAATCAGGTGGGGTTATTTCTATATCTGGTATTTGTGGTTTCAACAAGGTTTCAGTAAGGGTGGTAATGTCTGGGTTGTAATGAGAGAGACATGTAGAGTTCATGTATTTTATTCAGCATACTTCTAAGATTTAGGTTTAGTAGTAATATTTCAGAACGTTTATGTGGAGTAGGTAGTTTGATTTCCATTAGGGAGTTTGATGAGATCATGAGTTTGGGGCCTGGGTTTGGGTGGATATCACCACTAAGCATAGGTTCGGCTGCTATTTGACTGAAGAACTGAAAATTTTTGAATAATCATTTGTGAGTTTTAAAGGAAATATTATGGAGGCTTTCATTTGTAAAGAGTAGTTGGTGTTGTTTCTGGTCTGTGAGTATGGTTATGATGGGGACACATAAAAACTATTAGGTGTTGTTAAGGTAGGGTTATTAAATGTTGTTGCTTGCTTTATATACTGATTGTTTAGTTGGAAATGGTAAGTGTTGAGGTTAGCTGTAATCAGCAGGAATAAAGTTAATATAAGACCATATACAGGCATGATAGTATTTGTGTTTGATAAATTATTTGAAAAATGATCAGTATTGAGGGAAGTTAAATTCTTGTTTGTTAAGGTATTAGTATATTACAATGTCATGTATTCAAGGTTAGGGTTACATGTGAAATGTTTGGAGTGTTTACATGGTATGTATCTATTGGGTAGTCACTTTTATGTGTGTGTGCAAATGTGTTGTAGATAGCTATTAATTTGTAATGGAAGGAGTTAGTTATATTTAGTATAGCAGACTGGTTGACTTGAACTCAGTGGGTGGGATTTAGTTACATTTAAATTATGGGTATCAGGGGTGGGTGGGATATGGGGGCATGGTAGGGAGCAGAGTGAGCCCAATCATAGCAAGGGGAAATGGAGCGGAAAGAGTGAAGATCCAAGCAAAGGCAAGTTTGTGTGTAAGAAAAACAATCAGAACTGACCACGAACTGCTGTGGAGCTGTAAGTCATTTCTTAACTATTTATCAGGTGGAAAACAGCATATCCTTGTATCTGTAGGCTACTGTGCTCTTAATTAAATTAACGAACACACACAGTATTTGATCAGTTATGGATACTGTTTGCCCACAGAAGCCAAGAAAAGATAAATTGAAGGAGAGTGTGGCTGGGTGGTGGGGCTGCTTACAAGCCAAGGTGGAGTGCTCCCCAGGAGATTATGAATATTAGCTCAAACAGGTAGACACATACACAAAGTTAACTTTAGCTGTTTATGTTCACAGACAATTCAGACCCAGACTGTGCTTTTCATATAACAATATATCCACCGGTCAGGTTAAAGATAAAGTTATTATTGCAGCTGTTTGCTTAGAGTGGTGTTCGGTACAAAGTTAACTTTAGGTGTTTATGTTTGCAGACAGTTCAGATCCAGAATGTGTTTTTCATATAACAATGTATCCACCCATTGGGTTAAAGATAAAGGTGTTATTGCAGCTGTTTGCTTAGAGTAGTGTTAGATACAAAGTTAACTTTAGATGTTTATGTTTGCAGACAGTTCAGACCTGGACTGCACTTTTCATAAATGTATCCACCGGTCTGGTTAAAGATAAAGGTGTTATTGCAGCTGCTTGCTTAGAGTGGTGTTAGGTACAAAGTTAACTTTAGCTGTTTATGTTCACAGACAATTCAGACCCGGACTACGCTTTTCATATAACAATGCATCCATTAGTCGGTTTAAAGATAAAGGTGTTATTGCAGCTGTTTTCTTAGAGTGGTGTTAGGTTGGAGAGACACTGAGTGGTTTGTGGTGTCAGTAGCAGGTTGGTTGTGTGTGTCCACTTAATAGCACTTTTAGCATTTCAAAGATGGTTTGTTAGCAAAATCTGTGATTTACCTGTCATTTGGGGGCGGGGGAGCAAAGCTGCATTTCTGTTATGGTACAAACAAGGATTATGTTGCTACTGGTATTCTCCTTTTTTGCAGCCAGCCTGTTGTTCACATTTCATATCTCTAGACTGTTTTATGTTTCTCCTGTGGGTAATACTGAGATGCTATCTTTTCTTTTTTATTGAAGAACAGTTATTTTGTATTTATGTGATACTTATGTGTATTATCCTTCTGTTGTCTTTTAGGACATCTAGGATTATGCCACTCAGGCATCTCAATCCTAAAGGACCACCCTTTACTGATGGTGAAAATCAAGTGATCATAGTTGCTTTTAGGCAACATGTTGCCTTCCTGCTTGAAAGGTGATGGGGAGCTATGATAATCAGAATGCAGATTTGGTGGCAGATTGTGGAGGATGTTAATGCTGTGGGTGACCCTGGCAGGAAATAGGAGCAGGTTCACCATAGGGCCACTGACCCAATAATATCTGCACAGAGGGCTGCAGCTGCAGTGGGCCATGATTATATGGGTACTGGGGGAGGGCCTACTATAGAGCCACCACTAACACCAAATGAAGAGCTCCTGTCCACTGTCAGAGATCCAGACAGCTCCCAGGAAAGTACAGAACAGCATGTTCTCAACATCGGTGCAACAGTTTCAGGGACAGCAAGCATGTCTCAGGAGGAGCTTCCAGGTAGGCTTTGGTATCTCAATTGCTGAATACTGTTGCATAGTAAAACAACTTAAATCAATGCATTAGTTACTTCTGTGTCACAAGAGTTTTATGGGGGGGAGGTTGAAGACTGCTGAGGTGTTTTTGGGGGATAAACTCTTGGCTAGGCTTGTAAGGGCCCCAGGGCCATTAACCTAGTAACCTCCTATGATCCTATGAAAATATGATCTTATAATTATCAACAAATTCTGACTGATTAGCTTAGGTTGGAGTTGTCATCCAAGTTCCTGTTGAAATGATAGGTAATGGATATATAAAAAGGTATATGTATTACCCCATGCATTACTGTTAATTGTGATGATGTTGCCCTTTTGCTTAACTTCTTCCAGGACCATCTGTCTTGCAGAGGATACCCTCATCTGCACATGGTAAGCCAAACATGTTTTATGTCAGTACTGATGAGCAATTCAAAGAAATATTTTAGTGTGTGATGTTGATGTCAGAACTGTTGTGTGTAGTGCTGTACTGTCTAATAGTGGCAGCAGTGACACTGCTGTTTTGTTAGCATATATTGGAGTATAGTAATTTAGGTAATAATTGTTCCTGTGTTTGTTGCTTTTTCTCACATGTGATCTTGACAGTGGAAGTGTTGGATATCTACCACCTTATCTCAGTGTATCTGCAGCCTCTGATGATGATGTGGCCAAACAAAAGCACAGACAGGGAGTGCAGAGGTTGAATCTGACATTGAGGTCGAAATACAGCCATCCACTGCAATTCCATCAGGCACAGCTAGTAGGTCTATGCCTACCCATTCCAGTTAGACTTCAGATATTGGACAGATGCAGGGTGAAGCTATTGACCAGGGAAGTGTGGTTACTGCAGCTTCAGTATCTGTTGATTCTGGCCATCACCAAAGTGTGTGTGAGATGCCATGCAGGATGGTTGTTAGGAGTGCTTGGAAGAGGCCTGCTGTTCCTCCTCCATGTGATCAAGGTGTCTCTTCCTGTACCACTTAGTGTATGTTTAGGGCCATCATGGAGGCACAGGCACATTCCCATAGATTCTCCAGAGAAATGGTTATAGTTGTATATGTGGTCAGGCTGACATGTGTGACAGCCTCCACCATGTTTCCGATTCAATGGATTGGATGAATGACATGTTACCATGAAGGGGTGTCTGTGATAGAATGAGAGGAGTCTGCGATGGAATGTCTGCTGGGAGGGGAATGGCATTCTTGTGGACATATGTCACCCACATCATCTTCTGTTAGCCAATGAGGCCATGCTCAATCACATTCCCATAGTGGCCGTCTGATGCCCCAGCACTGGCCCAGTAATCAAGGAGCCTCAGTCCTCATCACTGGCAACAGTGGGGGATGTACACACTTGGAGGATGACAAGTACACACACAGTAACATTCTTGGAGATTTGTTTTACACACACACACACACACGCACACACACGCACACACACGCACACACGCACACACACGCACACACACGCACACACACACACACACACGCACACACACACACACACACACACACACACACACACACACACACACACACACACACACACACACACACACACACACACACACACACACACACACACACACACACACACACACACACACACACACACACACACACACACACACCTGGGAAAGGCTGGCACAGGTTTGCTAGCTATGCCCCCTTCTGCCCAAACTATAAAGTAGTTATCACTGCCACCAGAGACTCCCCAGACTCTGGATTAGATTAACCATACATGTAAAGCAGAGTGCCTCTTTGGACCTCTTCAAGAGGAACCTTGACGATTGGATGGGAGAAAGGAAATTCACCCCAGGGATCACGTCAGTCGCCCTGCTAGACAGGGGTCCAGGAAAGTAAATAATGTGGGAGGAAATAGCCAGGGAATTGTTATGGCTAGGCTTGTATAGGCCCTAGGGCTGATAGCCTAGTACCAACCTATGAACCTATGAACCAGAACCTCTTATCAGCTACTATAAGGCCCTTAACAAAGGGTGTCCAATCCTACTGTGTAATGTTACTATTAATCCAAATGGTAGTTTGACCAAGAGTAAGGCTATTAGGAGTGTGCCACAGTGTCACCAAATAGATATGCAAGCCCTCTAAGAACTTAAATATGTCTCACAAATATCAGCCACAAAGATAGGTTTAAATATATTTAATAATAAATAATAAAAGAACAAGAAAATACTGACTAAATCATCATAGTAACTTCAAAGGTCAAAATCACAGGAAATATTAAAAACAACATTGCAGGATAGTCTCAAATAAATACAGAACACATCTAAGCTATACATCACCATATTCCTAACTGAATCTAAGAGAAATTACTGTACCCTAGTTAACTTACTTACAGCAAGGCAAGTGCAGACATGGTGAGTGGCTGTTTCCAGCTGATGTTGTTAGGTCAAAGACTAAAAACAAAATGCCCAGTCTCTCTGTCAGAGACTTCTTAAATTAATATCAAATATTACTGCTTGGGTAGCTGGCAGCATGACATCACTTTGTGTCATTTGACCCTAATTCCCAAGCTAAACATTCATTGTTAGAAACTAACAGCAGTTAGCATCTCCCTGTGAAAACACATAAACAAAGACCCTTCTTAAATCTTTGCAGCTGCTGGAAGACATAAAACAATTAAACACTTACAACACAATGCAGAAGGCTCCCTAGTTTTAGACATCCTGTCTCTCATTGCTGCATTGAAACTAACTTTTACAGCACAGTTATAAAACAATTTAATTCCAACTATTTTCTTGAAGTTTTGTAAGTTAACCTTCTATGTTCTAGTTTTCACTGTTAAAACATATACATTTACACAGGTACAATAGTTTATATACATTTTTGTTATTTTCCAGTAGTGTACACTGTAGACACATCTTTAAGCTCGGTACAGTACAAACCTGTTTCACATACACTTCTGTACCAGCAGCTTGATATACACATAACATACAGTTCTAATACATTTATAACACCCAGCATATGAATTGTGTTGACATTCACAACTGACATATAATTATTTACAAAATTCCAGATAGCTGGGATGGCAGTATTTTCTTCTGTCACACTTCTATATAAATCATTCAGAAATGACATATAATTATTTACAAAATTTCATTGAGCTGGACTGGCAATATTTCCTCTTGTGACAGGATGTACGTCTACTGCTCTGTCAGTGAGTGAGCTGTCCACAGCCAGTTGTGACAGGCAATGGGGCTGTTGTCCTGGATGTCCTTATGAAGGGAGCTCATCCAGCAGACATCAGTCACATTCAGATAGCAGCAGTGCATCTGACTAGGGGCATGGATGTGCCAGTGCAACTTCTGCCAGAGCCAGTTCTCATGGTCGGGGAAGATAACTATGAACTGCCACCTTCACCATGCATGGCTCACTCCTGTCCAGCATACCAAGATGGAGAGCTAGCATAGAGCTTGGCTGTGTTCATGCAGACACTCACACACCAATTTCACCTGAAGGACCCCTACAGACACACACACAACAGTTACATAGTTTATCTCACTTGCCATTTGCTGGTTTATCCAAAGTCTTCCTACTTCTTTTTCTTACTCACACACACTCATGTACCTTTTGTGTCAGCCTAGGCTTGCTACCCCCAACACAACACTCCGTGCAAGTGATGATAACTGTGCTATATCCCTGTTTTGTATCTTTTGGATTCAGGGATACATAAGCTTTGTGTCTGATGCTCAGGGTGCATAGCTGAATTAGCACTTAGTATATCTGCATTTGTGACGTTGAACTGGTAATTGTACCTAAGACTTATATCGGCCTTAGAAAGTTGGACAGTTTATAACATCAAAATTTCCCAACTTTATTGTTAATGATCTTGTGAGGGTTCTGAAGTTTGAAACTGTAATGTGTATAATTACTTTCTAACTTCTTTCTTTAATGATTTTCCAGTACAAATGTATGGTGCTAAACTGAGGGCATGCAGTGATCATCAGTACTTCTGAGAGGTATGACTGGGTGAATATTTGATGCCTGAGGCCTACTACTAAATAATGGCCACATATAAGTCAAATAAGTTTCTGCTGTCACACATCAAGGTAATTTCTGTACAGATCTCCCACCTTTTACTTGCTTACAGTACCAAGTAATGAAATGCAAGTATATGCCTCTCATTCATATAATTGCACGATACGTTCTAGATTCCATATTTACCTTGTAAATGCAGCAGTTGTAACAGTTTTAGTTCAGGGCTGACTCTGTCTGTTGCAAGCAGTACACTGTCAATGCATGGGGAAGTAAATGTTGTGGGAGTTGCCTGGCATCAACATTAGTATATGTATGTGTATAGGAGGAAGGTTTTAGGCCTTTAGGTGGTGAGTGAGTGAATGTGCTATGCGTTGCATACCTCTCAACCTCCTAGAACAAGAAATCTGGGCAAAGCCACAAATAATGGAGGCACAAAGTCTCCACAATAAGGAGAGTTTTTAAGTATTGCTTTTAACACTTATAGAATGGATAGACTAACAGGTTTTGCATTGACATGAACTTTCTGAATTATATGAAATCTGAAACTCAAATGTATGCCATTATTGTCTGACTTCAGTCCTCAATCATTTGCCAGAAAACAACAATTTTATGAGAAACAGGCCAAAAATAAGATGCAAAAATCTGGACATTCTGAGAAAATCTGGACAGTTGAGAGGTATGATGTGTTGTCTCTTAGCCAATACAAGGGCATATTGAGCTCACCTATGTCTGCCTACACCCATAACAGTTGGTGGATCTCCCTCTGACTCCTCATCTGAGTGTGGCTGTGGTGATCTTGGCATCGGTGGTGGGATGTGTGTTCCTTCCCCTTGCTGATCCTGCTGAAGCTGATTTCTCAGGATGATGTGTAGCATGACACATACTGTGAATATTTCAGTATATGTCAGTGGATTGTCCTGCAGGGCTCCTCCAGATGTATCTAGGCACCAGATCCACAACTTCAGCAGCCCAAACACCTGCACTATTGTATGTCTGGTTTGTGCATGTGCCTCATTATGGTGTTATTCATTGTGTGTGTGTGTGCATTTCTGAAGGGTGTCATCACCCATGGTTAAAGTGCATAACCTGCATCCCCAAGTAAATGACCCTGTGGGATATCCCCCCTAGTGAACATCTGATACAATTGAGAGGTGTGCCAGATATTGCATGGTGGTGAATGCCATTTAATGAATCAAAATCAGTGCTTTACCGTGTGTGCATTGTGGTATGACTTGCAAATGGTGTAAATGAATCATATAGGCTTTATTGAATCTGGCTGGAAATGTAGGAAATGTGGAGGGACAAAAAGTTTTGAAACAGCTTTTAATCATCTTCTGTCCCACTTCAAAGGAAAAAAAATCATCAATAACATAAACACATTTCTTAACAGAGCTAAACAGTGGGCAGGATTCCATAAAGTGTGTGGATTTTGGAGCATTACAACGATATCTGCTCTAAACTTACAGATAATGCATAATATATAAATGTACCACAATGAACTATGAATACCACAGTGCACAAAGGAGTATCACAGTAGGAATGAAAGCCACAAGTAATCCATAAGTAACGAGAAATCACTATCAAAGTGCATTGCACATTAAAAAAAAGTAAGGAAAGATTATCACAATTCAAGTATCCTGACAGTCTTACATACAGATCTATAACATAAACTTGAGAACAACTATGGAATATAACTGACTCTGTTATTAAATTATGTCAATTATCCCAATGTAAGATGCGTGGGATTAGGAATACTTATTTTTAGAAATCTGTCCAGAAAAAATTGTGGACAACTATGGATATTTACTAACAAAATATACTTACTTTAAAACTACATGCCCTTTGTAATACATATCATCAGCAATTTGTGCAGTAAGCCCAGAGACAACTATGGATATCTCTGTAAGTCATGTACTAATAAAATATGCCTGCCTGCACTTACAGATTCCGATGGAATCGGTAAAATTTCTAATAAAAAAATTAATAAGGGCAAAGAGCAAACATGGCCACATTGCTAAAGACAGCTAACATTAACTAACAATTGGTGTGGGACATGTGCGGGGAACAAAAGTAATGTACACACCCAAGGAAAGTGAGAAATAGAACAGAAGATGTGGGGCGTAGGTGAAGAAGAGGGACACACAAGAGGGATGCTGGAATATGAAAATCTAAGGGGATGTCAGAGGGGCATAGGTACTTTTTTTTGGTAGGAATAGCCCCCCATCTTTTTAAGAATAGAAGGAAAATTAAACATAAGAAAAGAGGAAGAAATAGGTATTACAGCAAGTATACCCATAGAATAGATATAGCAACACTTAACAGACAGAGGTTGGAAAAGAACTGCAAAGACAGGCAAGTTACACAGACAGCATGCTGCACAACATGGACAATGAAGAGTTTTCATATAGGGGGGTGCATACCAGCCATGGTGAAATGCAGAAAAACAGTTCTACCTACGCAATATCAAGTTACAACATGTTGCAAACTGTGTGGCAGTCATACCTGGATGTGTATGACCAATGGTAGATGTTGGAGGGTAATAAATAAGGATCATAGTACAAACTGGATAAATAAACACATATCCAAGCAGTCTGTAAGCAGCGCAACTGTAAGCCAAATAACACCACAGATGAGTAAATGCAGGTCTAACAATGGTAGATAACTCCAGCAGAGGACAGAACCAAACCTACAACCATGCACACGATAGGCAAACAACCAAGTTCAGAGTGAAGCAGAAGTACTGCAGCAAATCACAAATGTCTAAATACACAAGTAGGTGTACACAAATGTGTAATGGAATGCATATATGTTACACACATATTCCATGTCAAAGGCAACACAGGGGCAAACATATGATTATCAGTGGCATAAATGGAAAGCAATTTTAACTTGGACAGCACAGTGCTACAGAGGTTTGTGTTGTCACCTTACAGCAAGAGGTTCTCCAGTTCAATTCTCGGCAGGGGTGTCTTATGTGTGGAGTCTGAATGTCCTCTCCAGATTTGTGTGGGTTTCCTCTGAGTTCTCTGGTTTCCTCCCATATTATAAAGACATGCACTGGAGTGGTTCTCTCTGGGCCTCCACTGAAAATGGACTCATTCCATGTTGGACTTTCCCGGTAAACAAATGTTAAATAAAAAAATACACAAACATAAATGACATGTAAGAATATTTGCAAAAATCTAACACTACAGCTTAAAAATATATATCAGGTTGTGAAGATGAATTTCAACAATGTACACTGGTTAACACACAAGTATAATAAGAACAAGGATGTATTGCAAGCAGTAGCCAGCAACTTTTGTGCAGATGTCCCACATCATAAAATGGCCATATATTCGGCACATGTTCTCCATGTCAGCAACATAATACATGACAATGGTCAATAATTGTGACAAAGGCAGACATATATGCAAAATAATATGGAAATATGAAAGTGGAAGGCAGGTGGGCAACCAGGCCCACATTAGGGAAAAGCAGGACAAGGTAAGTTGACACACTGTAAATGTATACGTACAGCACACAGACTGTTGTAGAAGCCAACACAAAATACATTTAAGCAAATGGAAAATGTATGTCACAAGGGCAGAATGATTTGTGATGTCCACAGAAATGGCTATATATAAAATACAGATACACAGTAATGTACAATCTTGTAGCATCAACATGCATAGGTAAGCAAGCTAAGAATTTCAAACGCATACACATAAACATATACTGTCATGCAAATGCTGAATAAACACATTTAGATGTATGTTACCCCTCTTCCTGCTCATTACCGAACAGAAGACATCCCCACAGGCATCATTACAGCACATCAGCAGTAAATCAGTGAATACTCACATATCAAAGGTACAATTGTGTGTCACTGTGAATCCGACTATGTTCAGACACATGTACAATTAGTTAATGTGGTGAAAGGTGTGAACTTTTGTGAATAAATAATGGATGTGGAAATTTAAGATACAGCAAACATTGAGTAATATACTGTTACTGAATAAATTAACTGTACTACTGTATATAGATTAATGCTACATTTCTGTTTGATGCAGTCAGAAAATGAGAACTGCACATAGCTATGATATACTTGTATATGACCCCACACAGCATCAGTACTGCCAACACATGGCATACAACAAAACATCATGGCAGTGAGACATCATGACAAATGTCATCCAAAACACATGGGAAATGACATGTCTGTTGCACATACAAGATACGGCAATACACAGTTCCTAACCATACCACAGTGGCAGTGCTAGACTATGGACAACATCTGCTGTCTGTTATTTGACCTCAGTAAAATACATTATTACAGGCTAACTATTGCAGCACTAGCTGCAGGTTAACTGCCACAATGCCTGGACAGCTGAATGTAGGAGGAAATTGTAATGTGTTAATGTGTGTCATGCACACATTGAAACATAATTAAATCTCACACAACAATAACATATAAGCAATGTCAGCTACGTGGTATGCATGAACTATTGTGCATATGCAGTTCAATTAATTATATGGCAGTCAGCAAGTTGGCAGTATAGCACAATTAGAGCACACAGACAATAATTGCAGATCAGAGGGACCAGGCTGATGGGGCTGAGACTCATGAATGACCTCATGAAATGTCTCCCTGAATGAATCATGCATAGCCCCATGCCATATTCTGAAAGAGTGCCCCCCCCATCATGTCCCTCATCTGTGTTTGGAACATATCAATCACAACCTTCCAGAGCTCCTCCCAATAATCATCTCTGTTCTGGTCTTGGTGTTATCTCATCAAGGGTGCAGCAGGCATGATGGCTCAGGCAGGTGAAGGTCCATATTCTTCCTCTCCCTCCTCCTCATCATCACCAACATCATCTGAGTACTCTGGCAGAGGCCTGGCATGCACTCATATTCAGCATCTGATAGGTGAATGTCCACGGGTCTCATTATCTGTCAACATAAATTGCAAAACATGACAGAAATGAAAAGTGAATGTCTGTAAGGCAGAACATTGCCATGAAGATTATAGCTGACCTTAATGCAAAACTAATTTGTATATCTGCAATATAACATACTTAATCAACATAACATCCACTGGTGAGTTGTGCAAATACAAATATGTGATTGAAGGTGTAGGAGCATACATCAAACTTCTTATTTAAAACACAGTTTAGTTTTAAAAGATTAGCAAATAGAAGAATTATAATCAACACAATTGCTGCTAGTGACTAGGCTCCTAATGCACATAACACATTCCCTATGTCACTTTATCTATAGTTATGGACATTAATAATAACAGAGCATGTCAGGGAGAATGTATCCATCACCAGTGTGAGCAGTACAAGCAAGGCCGCACAATAGCTTGCATAGCAGAGCTTACCACTGGGAATCAGAATATCCCTGAACATTTGAATAATGGCCAACATTAAGAATGACAAGCATGTGAAAATCAAGCACATGTAACATATCCTGACATTTGAATGGAAACACGCCTGACACTGCCACATGCCACATTAACATAACTGAAGTTTGAAAAAAAAACATAGCTCGTAAATGTCAACATAACAGTATTATGGTGACTTGCAGTCTGCCTCAGTAACCTGTTCATCTGAGTTTATGGAAGTAGATCTTCATACTCTATTCTCTTTCCCTTGCATGTGTTATCTGAACAGTTATGTCTGTGCCTGAATGTAAATGAAATGTTCAGTTGAAGTTTCTCCTCCCACTCACCAACTGATAACCCAAAGGAAATACTGTATGCCACATTCCACACAACCGTCACTATGGAACAGCTCTGCAATGCACTTTTCAAGGCAAAATACACTGTATCAATGGGCCACAATAGTACCCAGGGATGCTTACTATATAGCATGAAACATGACCTCTCTGGTCCACTTGAATCACTTTTCAACTGGAGCCTTCAGTCTGGTTTTGTGCCAAAATAATGGAAGATGGCTACAGTCATTTTCCTGCACAATGGATTTCAAAACACTGATAAGGGAAAATGCAGACCCATAAGTCTGACCAGAATCTTAAATAACCCCATGTAAAGATTCATCATGGACATGATAAATTAGGATATAGATAACATGCAAATTCTGGCTTATCACAGTTCTGCTTTGTTAAAGTAAGGTCATGCCTATTAAATGTGTTGGACTTCATTGAGAGTGTTAGCAAAGCAATGTATGTGGCCAGGACTGTGTACATAGCTTACCTTGACCAGGTCAAGCATTTTGATACAATACCCCACTCAGGCATTACAGACAAGCTTACTAAGTTAAGTATCAACCATTTTATCCCCACTTGATAGCCAAATGGATTACTGATAGGACCCAGGAGGTCAAAATAGGTGAAGCCACATCCACCAAGAGCTCAGTCACTAGCAGAGTCCCCCATGGCTCAGTACTGGGCCACTGCTTTTGGCATCTATTTCTCTGAAGTAGAAGCAAACTGTGTAGGTTTATTGCTGACTAACTTTGCAGATGATTGCAAGCTGGAGGTTATCATTGACTCCCATGCAGACACAAGCACTCTTCAAGAAGGCCTATCTATGATTAACAACTGGTGGCAAAGCAATGCTCTTAAAATATATTGTAAGAATAGTATAACTGTACCCTTTGGAAAGTCAATCATCATGGGTAATTAACATATTGATAATACAACCACAACAGTCAACCCAGTGGACAGGAATCTATGTACACATGCAGACAGTAGCCTTTGACCATCACGTAGCCACAGTGGTGAGGAAATCCTTTTGTGTTGCACAAGTTATAAGTAAGGGAATGGCAGCAAGGTCCAAAGAGGTCATTATTACACTATAGTCTGCCCTTATCACAGCAATCATAGAGTATAATGCTCCCTTCAGTCTGTACCTGACCAGGCATATGCAGAAACTACACCTACATCAGAGATTAAATATACAAAGACTACAAGGCATAACAAACATTCCTTACACAGAGGGCATTTCCCTTTACTCAGTCTGATATTCATTTTTGAGGGGTGATGTTATGATTGCATTACAAGGCATATGCAAACACCCAAGTTATGAATCTTCTGCATGTTCATAACTCAAACAGTAACAGAAATGCAAGATCTAAGGACCAGAATTTTGTCTGTGACTGAAAGAGAACATGTTGCAGAGACAGACATGTTCCCCACAGACTGCACTTCCTATGAATAGGCTTTAAATGTATGTGAAGTTGATTTTGTATATTACACAATTTAAACACAACCTAGACCCAATGTGCAGTGATTTTAAATTTACACCATGACTGTCACACATGTCCATTATGCACAGAGGTACCATATAATTGCCTGCCCCTCAATGTCCTATTTGTAAACAGGACATCATTATTCTTTCATGAAAACTTATTTAGGCTTAGAAAGGCCCACCTGGGTTATTACGGTAGTAAAAATGTATGACTGTTCAAATCTATAAATTGTACTGTCTGCATATGATCATTCATATGAACAGGCACCAAGTGTCATTGTTAAGATGAGGAGAAAATGAGATGACAATATTGTGGAAACTAGCCAAGTCATATGGCAACATTTGAGCCAGGTAGCATGATAATTGACTGAACACACATCAATAAAATGAATACAAAAGTAACAAATATTTTACTGTATATGTTCAATCACCACAGCCTGTGACATATGAGAATGTAATATATGTTGTACTAACAGTATTGTTTGTGTAGAACTCTACACATTAGCTACCTACAATTAGTAGCATTCAGCAGCCTGCAAAATGCAAACATCCTGACAATGCTTGCTGATTATAAAATGTTGCAAAGAAATGTCTATCTGTACAAATGTCAGCAAACCAAGGATGTAAGTGTTCTGTAGCAAAAACAACCAAGGTGTTATAGGTAGATGCAATACCAATGTTGAACTAAAGGGCTTGCTGATTACAAAATATTGCAAAGAAATATACTCTGCACAAGTGTCAACAAACCTATGATACAACTATGTTGCAACAAAAACACGCAAGGTATCATAGGCCGATGTAATACCAATGCTAAACTATAATGGCATGCTACAGTGTCTGCAAATAACAGTGCCAATACTAACACAGCAAACACTCATTCATTCAATAAACAGGCAGCATTATAACTTGCATGTGTGACAGATATGTCAATATAACTGCTTTTTATGTTGTGGAGAACATTTCAAAAACTGTGTTGAAAAATAGCTTAATGCTATATGAAAGCTCAACATTTTTGTTTTTAATTCACAGTTTTAAGCACAGCTATAGTATGATTATTTCACTTACCTTACTGATGCATGAAGGGAATTCATGCATTCTAATATACATGGCAATGTGAAAAAACAGAGGCCTGTGACAAGGATCAGATGCATTTAATTTAACAAAACAGAAAAAATAATCAGCATACCTCTCTGTCTCTGCTGTTCCTCAAGCATGGGCATCTGCTTGATGAATAAAGCATGATTCCTGGTCTTGTCTCAATTGTCTGAAAAAAAGAAAAGAGCAACTATGAATATTGTATTCCTCAAATAACAGTGACATACATTTTTCAGAATTGTTTTGAAACAATTTACTTTTGAAAAGCATTAAATAACCGCCATACATATATTTTTAAGATTTTATACAGGATTGAAGGACATGATATTCAAACCTTCAACTGCAATGTAAGCTCAAACTATAACTTTGACAGCTGTCTGCCTGGCTAACCCACTCACCTGGTATTGCTTGTTATGAATGCAGTGTAAAGACTTGCCCCCGGATTCATGAAGCTCGGCGCAAGGCCGGTGTAAGGCGTGCGCCGGCAGTGCAGTGTATAATCGGTGTAGCAGCGCCACATGCATAGTAATGAGTGCACGCCGCAACCACAACCACGTGCAGAGGGCACGTGCACGAGCCCAAGTAGGATGCGCCCGTAGGCGTGGCCAAGCCGGCAGGCGAGGAGCAACCTAAAGTGCTGACTGTCACAGGCCGCCTGCAATAGTAACCGCACCAGCCAGTGTCCGTGGATAATGAAACGTATGCAGAGTATGCAACATAGTACCCATTTACACAAAACGGAGAACCAAACATTAACCCACGAAGTCCAAATTGTACCCATCCAAGGAACAAAGGATACACGTAATACCGTGTCCATCACGCAATGCACTGTCAGTGGGCATACCCAGTGAAGGTGTACCGCAGCATGTCAGCGCACCGCACCTACACACAAGTAGCCCCATGGGCATGGTCACCAGCAGTAGTGAGAGTACACAGCCGGGCAGCCGTGTCTATATAACAACCAGAAGGAAACCAGATACCCTAAACACAGACAAACATGTGCATAGCAACATGTACTACACCCAGCAACGTGCCTGTCGCATACACATAGGACGGCGTATGCCGAAGCGTAATATCCAAAGCAGAACCCATACATGCAAATGTAATACACAACAGCCCCGTCATAGCACGTAACCCGCACCCATGTACGACCGTCCACCCAACCCAGCTAGCAGCCTTGCGCAGCTGCACACCTACACACAGTGGGTATACCTCAAATGTAGTATGAAGTATTGTCCTAGGCAGTGCCACGTGTGCAAATATGTACCCCATCAACATCCCACCTCAGGTACTGATATCCAAATGGCTGCATGTGAATGTGTCGGCAGAATGTGTACATCCCGCATGTGGTATGGACCTGTCGAAACCCCATAGGCATTCACACACCACGGTGTCCATAACTGTACACATCTGGACAAAGCAGTATGTGCAGCCACTGTACCGATGATTAGCTTTGCAGACATGTCAAACACAACACATAGGGCAGAACACCCGCCCACCAAGCAGGACACCCCAACAGGGTGCCACATGCACAGAAGGTGAAGGTGGGACATCACACGTAGATAATAGTGGTGCTGGATGGTCAAACACCCACGGCCAATGCAAAGGATTGAATAACACGTATATGCCTGGATGAATGGGTATGTCATATCATGGGAATAGGCTAAGCTATCCAACATAATAGCCATGCGTACCAGATACAAACTGCCAGTAACACACAGTAGTAATGCAGGAAGGCATACACGACTGTGGGAATATCACAGGACATATGGCATGTGCCAAGTGTCGACGCATGACACAAATGTCCAGGATGGGGCCCCCTGCAAAGAGGAACATGTGCCAACCCCACCCCCCACTGACGTATCGGCAGTGGAAACACAACCCAAACACACACCAACACCACAATAGCAACGGAGGCTGGTCAAAGACCACCATGATGCGTGCACAAACAGGGACACATGTAACCGTTGCCCTGACAACCCCCCACAGGCCAACGAATAATAGTATGGACATATGCATGTAATGCTGTGAAGGATGTGTGGTAGTCCTCAGTATCACAGAGGTAGGTACACAGATACACTGTAATCAACCGTGACATATGTGCACTGTACACAGCATACCTGCAGGTAATACATAGTTCAATCATGTGCCACAGAAATATCCACGTACGAATGAGGACAGGGGATAGACAAGTGTGAATGGGACAAACTATGAACATAGGTTCATAGGTTCATAGGTTCATAGTAGGCTATCCGCCCAAGGGCATCTATAAGCCTAGCCCATAGTTATGTTGCCTTTGCCACCCCTTCAGTTTGAAGAAAACTATGCCTATTATATTGCTGTACCTCTGTCAAGCAGTGACACTGAAGTAATCCCTGGGGTATAGCTGCAATCTCCCATCCATTGGTCAAGATTCCTCTTGAACAAGGCCAGCGAGGTGCTCTGCCTCACATGTACTGGGATGTTGTTCCACAGCATAGTGAGTGTCTGGGTGATGAATCTGTCCCTCCAGCACGTTCTATTAATGACCGTGTCAAGGTTTAAGTCACCTGCCCTTGTGGTTCTGAGGGATCTAGATTCTTTAGGTGAAGTATAGTCATCAAATCTGGGTTCGACATGGCCTTGTATGTCAAGCACAGGTCACCTCTGAGCAAGTGGTATGCGACTGAATAGAGCTGGAGTCCTTTCAGTCGGGCAGCATAACACATATTCCTGAGACCCTGCATCCGTTTGGCGATGAACTGTTGGGGCCTTTCCAGCTGCTGCAGGTGTCGGGTCAGATACATTCTGAATGGGGCATTGTACTCAATCATAGGTCTAATGAGTGATGAGTACAGGGGGACGATGACCTCCCCTGATCTAGATGTGAATCCCTTCATGATCAGGTGGGCAATGTAGAAGGTCTACCTAACTACTTTAGCAACGTGTGTGTCGAACAAACAGTTACTGACAACCTGGGTCCCCAGATCCCTGGTAACTTCCTCTGTGCTCAGTGGATTGCCACCTATATGGTAGCTAGGGGTAACCTTGTTCTTCCCGAAGGGTATGACTATGCATTTCCTGGCATTTAGCTGTAGGCCATGTCTCTGGCACCAGTTATCCATATCTGTGAGGCCCTTCTGAAGGATATCTGTGTCAGATGTGTTTCCGACTATGGCACCCAGTTCGCAGTCATCTGCAAACATTGTCAGCCATAACCCCCCTGTGTTTGCTTGTACTTTGGAAATGTAGATGCCGAAAAAGAGTGGACCCAGGACTGAGCCCTGTGGGACACCACCTGTGACCGGCTGTGAGTCTGACAAAGCGCCAGCAACTCTGACTGTGTGGGTTCTGTCACTTAGCCAGTTTGCAACCCATCTTGCGATGTATAGGTTTACATTCAAGCTGATGAGTTTATCAATGATACCTGAGGGGGGTATTGTGTCGAAGGCCTTTGCCAGGTCGAGGTAGGCTGTATGGACTGCTTTACCCACATCAATGGCCTTGGTGACTGTTCCTAAAAAGTCAACCAAGTTTAAAAGGCATGATCTGCCTTTGACCAAGCCAAACTGGGTTGGATCCAAAGTATGCAAGTCCCCTATGTCTTTATCTATAAGTTCCATTATGATCCTTCTCCATGGCTTTGCAGATAAGGCTTGTCAAGCTAATGGGATGGTAATTACCAGGGTCAGTGGAGGCACCGCCCTTGTGAAGTGGGACTACAGTCACCTTGCGCCACTATTTGGGTACGTATCCTGAGGTGAGGCTAAGATTAAACAGCTGTCCTAACTGTGGGTTTACTTCCTCATTGAGTTCGTGGAGTACACAGCTGGGACACCATCTGGTCCCATGGATGCTGTGTTTACTGCCTTGGAGAGAGCATTTCCCACCTGTGCGTTACATATGTTCTGGGGGCTACAATCCTCTGATATAGATATCTCTCCATGTGGGGGGAGGGGGGGAGAAGTTTGAACCGAACCTGTCAGCCAGTATGTTGGCAAGGTGTGTAGGTTCAGTAATCTTCACATCATTCTGAACCCAGTCTGAGCATATCTGGGAGTGTCCTCCCAGGTGTCCAACATAGCTAAAGAAGGCCTTATGATTGTCTTTCGAGTCCTTGGTGATTTATCTGTCGAATTTGCCCTGGATGATTTCATGAGAGCTTGTAGTTCTTCACATATAATGAGCAAGGGTGTCTTACCTTACAAGGATTCTGCTCTATCTTGTAGTAGCTTCCTCCTTTCGTTGTAGAGCTTGTTTATGGCTGGGGTCCACCAGACTGGACGCTTGGCTTTGGTACAAAGAGTCTCAGTTTAGTATGGGATTGCCTGATCCATGCAGTCCTGTAGGTGCTGGTAGAAGGCATATGTAAGTGATTCAGCGGTTTGAGTAATGTTTACCACTGGCTCAGGGGCCTTAAAGGAGACCACACTAGTGTTTAGAAGTGTGAAGTCGGCTTTTGAGAAAGGCATATGTATGGTAACCGGCACCACCCACAGCATTGTATGCCAATAGCAGAAGCTATTGTAGGTTGTCCAAACACACGTGTCCGTACACATGGAACATCATAGCAATAAACCACGCCCGGATGCGAGTAATGCTAGATATACCCACGGCAGACGTGGTGCGTTCCCGAGGCCGATGCCCGAGGGACCACACACATAGCCTGCCTTAGGCATAGGCCAACTAGGCAGCCGCCTAGGGTGCCGCTCTACTAGGGGCACTTTTCCAGTATTTATTTGGTGTAGGTAGACTAGGATGGGGGTAGCGGGTGATGTGGTGGGGGCACCATGGAGTCCTTTTGCCTAGGGCACCACTTGACCTAAGGCCGCTCTTGCCGTGGGTAAATACAGCAGTACCCACACCCAGACGCGGGCCATTTCTAGTATGCCATATCATCTATGGAAAGAAACCATATATTCCCAGACATAATGGCACAGCATAATGCCTGTCCGCCGCCCAAATGCAGACATACGGCACCCGCGGTGGTACAGACGTACTGCGCGAGATGTCCGTTACCAATGTCGACACTGTCTCGCTATGTGAAACAAAGTCAACATAGCGATTCAATACTAAACAGCGACGGAGAGCCCGATGTCCCCGTTGCTGAGCTGTTCAACCTGTTCCACCATGTTAAATGTGTGTAGCAGAGCGGGACTGCCCCAAAGTAAGCAACGGACATGTCCATGGCTCAGTGAAAGCTGTCACGCAATGTTAAACCCATGTAATATAGCGAGACAGGTTATAAATACCAAGGTTTAGTAATGGAAATAGGTCCGGTCGACCAGACCGTGTGCAATTACTATAACAAGATCTACAATGGGCACGCCGGCCAATCAGTGCACACGGTTAGGAATAATGGGGGGGGGATATGGTATCATAGACACGGACAAACCATGCCCATGTGACTCGTCTGACATTCGTACATGGTCAGGGCAGTTCCATACACTAGGCGGACAAGACCAAACCCAAAGCACCACAGGAACACCCTGACAATCGAAGGCCTGTATGTGTAGGGGATATAAGCCCCTGAGATCTGAATATCCCTGCAGTCACGACATATGCATCCTGGGCCATGAGCAGGAGGGAATAAGGAATGTTTAACATGCAGTACCGTACGTTTCCCAGCAGGAGAATGGATGCCTGTGACGTACGTGAGTGCGGGGGTGGGGGGTCGGGGGGTATGTAAATTTAGCTAAGTACCATGGGTATGCATATAAATGAGACAGAACAGCTAACGTGTAGTGGTCACAGTAACCGGCAAACGTGAATGCAGTCCCGTTTGAATTACGACTATAGAACATATAAATGTGAACGTGTAAGTAATGCGTCCATGCCGCAAAGACTGTTACATGTGTAAAGGTGAAAGTGCGTTCCGCACACGTCCGTCAACTGGATCAGAGATATGTTACCAGAACAGTCACAACTAACACAGACCACGTAACCACACAGACCCAGTAAACATATGTAAACAGAATACGGATATGCATGTGTGCCTGCGCGTAACCCACAATTAGGAAATGCAAGTGCGCATGTGCGTGTGTGATCCGCTCACAGCAGGGAAAGTTAAGGCTGTGTCCTCCATGTCAATTATACATGTCTCAAAACTGTCAGCCTCTGAAAGTATGGAATCGGGCAATGTCATGTAAAGTACCATTAGAAATAGTGAGAAACACATGCTATGTGATAAGAAAAACATAGAATGTGGATAGAATAACGTGTGTGTTAGTAGTATGGATTGACGATGGTTATGCATCTGTAACCCGACCCACTTGTCAGAAGGTGCCCCCGTACGAATTGTGTTCAGTTGGCTCACACTTGTTGACCGGGCTAGGCTAGCTGGATGTATGTCCAGTGTCAGCAGAGGCCCGTGGAGAAATGCTCCACACACAATAATAGCACAACATACCAAAGTACTCATATATGTAACCAAAAAAGAACAACAATAGAAAGTGTCCTGAAAGGACTGGTTACACACAGATCCCAGACGACAGAGAAATATATGGCCAGTGGAAGCACGTCACAATTACGGGATCAGGTCCCTATAAAAGCAAGAAGGTCTCACATGACACGCCAGCGAATTGCCAGATAGACACAGGTCAATGTAACACACAGCAAGATTAAGGGCCAACCAGCCGGACACCATGCCAGAACCTGTACAGTGGAAAGGTATGGCATGGTAATAGATGTGTGTACACAGGTAATCCACAGACAGTAACAAAGCAAGGTATGAAACGAGGGGTTCACATGTATATATCTACACACAGCAGTCCGACGGCCCGTATATATGACGCATGGACATAGATTTGTCACTTGAAAACAAGGTGTAAACAACTACAGTTTATTCCATATCATATTGATATAGTTATAATACAGTCATATTTATATTTAACATTGTGACTCTTATTTACATTCATATTTATACAAAATATGCATTTAATTGTACTTATTTATTCCATGATTTGGAATCTTAATGCAACAATTATACACATTAATATGCAATATCATTATCAACACACTACATTCTAAGGTTTACTCACAACAATTATCAACTATGTTTCAATATACTGATTGTATTGACCAATATTGCATTTATATTAACACATTGTTGTTGTATTAATGTTTCCATTAAATAATGTATGCAACACTGATTTATATATATGTCACTTTATCATTAAGACTTGGAGCACTGTCCACTTAACTATGAGCAAGTTTATTGATTAATTGTCTTTAAACTGACTCTGAAGGAAGTATATAAGGGACGACTATCTAATGTATTTCATACTCTGACGATGCCCCATGTTAGTGGGTGAAAGCGCTCAGTATCTTTGGACTGTGGAGTGTATCGTTTTTGTCATCGTCTGTTTTGGTCTGGTTTATGTTCAATAATGTCTTTTATGAAGATGACCAGGCTCAAGGTTTGCTGTATTTCCGCTTACTGGCACATGGATATAGATAGGCCAAGTAATACATAATATGGGTAGTCAAACAGACATCTGCGATTGGGGAACATACAGCATCAGTCAAAACCACTGGCCAGATGGTGACAGTCCAACAAGTTCTACACTTTACATATGCACACTGGTGTCCATTGTAGGACTCCAAAAATTGATCAGTTTGCAATATCAACCAACTGCGATTGACCCAGAAGAAATGACAGCCGTGACTACGGCACAGCTAGACATATGCACCACCAGCGTGTTTAAGGTTGATGACAAGTGTCCATGAAATGCAGGACATATGAACAGAAATCCCCAGATTGTCAAGTCCATAGAAGTGCGTCCAAATCCCAGTCCCGCACACATGAAGGATGTGTAATGTGTACCATCGAGGGTTGCAGCCATGGGATCCTGGGTATGCAGAAATGAGGCTCGGTGTTGTTTGGCAGATAATCCGTTGGCCCGCTCCGTGGGAGGGATGTGGGTATAGCACATGCCTTACTCCCCACTAATGATGCAAAGCATCCACCGGATAATGCTGAAAGCAGGTGTGAAATGTGTACAGCCCTATATCAGTGTCCAGTAGGCAATTCCCATGGATGGACAAGCGTACGACCAAGATGGCACCCATGACTGGAAACCTGGTGGAATTACACAGCTGCAGTAAGGCATAGCACAGGAAATACAGATAGGGACTACATTAGAAATTCCCCATACAAAGTCAGACCGTCGTGCGAATACCGGCATACACAGCTCTCAATCTGCCATCACCAAAATGGGGATCACTCGCTTCCATAATGCGGAACAAATGGGCGACCTGTGGAACACATACTAATGGCTCACTAACAACTTCAACTAGGAAGGTCATAGGATGGTTAAACTATGGCGTTCCCACTTATAAAGAAGATCCTTTAATGAATTAATATGATTAATGTCAATTGACCATGGAATACACCTAATCAACATAAAATAACCGCTGGCACCTTATGGCACACAATCCAAAAAACACATAGGTAGATGAAACAGTCAACATAGAAATTGTCCAGGACAGTGCCCAAATGGTATAAAAATGTTCCTTTATATACAAGTAAGCGCTTTCACCCGTAGGCTCCGTCAGACTTACACATAACATAAAAGCATCCAGGCTTTAAATATCCCTCCTTACACTTTCATTGGTCAATTTCTCATCAAACAATGAACAATTAACCCCAGCATATAAAGCGCAGATGCAATGTTAAATACACACACATATATTAACATCTTTAAAAACATCCTATTAAAACATGTATTATATTATATTGTACTATGCCTAATTCTCATCAGTTATAAATCTAACAATATATATAGAAAATATGTATATTATATCAATGTAAAACAGTGGTAAACAACTGAAAGAGTGGACTAATAGGTGTTAAATGTATAGCTGTACCTAAACTACATTCCTGTTATTTGGGTTTAAGCCACCTGCTTCTCAAAAGAGGCTTAATCTGTGCTTCATCATTCAGCCCTGGTGTGTGGTCAACTCTCCACCTAATAATCCATCTCAATCCGCATTCTAAAGTATAGTTGATAAGGTCCCCCCCTCTGGGATTAAAATCTAGCCTTTGTAAAACACTGAATGTAAAAGTATGCCTTGGGATGTGCTCATAGCCGGCCGTAGGCATAGGCCAATCCGGCGGCTGCCTAGGGCACTGCACTAGCAGGGCCACCTTTCTAGTAGTTATGTCATGTAGGTACACCAGGATGGGGGCACCATGTGTTGTGGTGGTGGGTGCCATGGAGCCCTATTGCCTAGGGCAGCGGTTGATCTAAGGCCGCTGCCGTAGGAGGGGTAGTACGGTCTGCAGGTATGTGCTGAAGTGCACATGAAACAGTGGTCTACAAGGATTACCCATAGTGGCGACACCTGCACAGACGGCTATAGCGGGACATACACGACCATGCACACAGCTCAGATAGACATACACACACCATAAACAGGCAATTATACACAAGGTTTATGGAGTGTATGGGTACAGTGTCAGTACAGCAAGGATAGCTGTCTGCCACGATATCCAGCAGATGTCTCTAGGGCGTGCCGGAATACGGACGTTGCATGGACAATGAGTGGATATGCATCGTACCACAGTTCTATGTGTCAGCCATGCAAATATGCGATACATGGGACAGACAGCTGTCCATGCAAGAGCAGCGCTATGGGCATAACATAAGTATGTATATATACATCGAGAGAGATACAGACGGACACATGTGGCAAGGCCGGGAGTGTAATGTACACAGCACCACCCCACCACACCACAGCAGGGCGCACGTGGAGAACACACTACGGAGGTCGCCAACCACAGCAGGCACACAGGCAGTCCACGAGCTGCGTCTCACCATCCACAAACACAGAGATGTTGGCAGGATATAAGTGTTCTGCGGAAACTCTAAAGCCATAACCTATGAACCCATGCGGCTGGGAGCATAGACACACACACACAGCTGGCAGGCATGGGGATTGACCTTACCCCCACCTACCCAACCGCACAACAGTATGACACAGCTATGGAACACGCTACGTGGACCACTGAACACAGCACCGTCAGAGACACACGTCTAGGTGGGTGACAACATCCATAAAGGAATAGACGCCGATAGCCAAGGTATGTGTTGCGAAGCATCTAAAATAACAACTCTCTACAGGGGCAGCTGTAAACACACACACACACCTCACACACACACGGGGAAGGGCCGGGAGTTGAACCTATGCCTACCTACATGAACAAACTACAGCATGAATCATTTACAGAATGCACTACTGAGATTACTGAGCACAGTGCTGTCAGAGGCATACTTCTAGGCGGGTGACATCATCCGTAAAGGAATAGATGCCAATAGCCAAGGTATTTGTTGCGAAGCGACTAAAGGAACTACTCTCACCAAGGGCAGCGGGAAACACACACACCTCACACACACACACGGGGAAGGGCCGGGAGTTGAACCTACACCTACCTACATGAACACACTACAGCATGATGCATTTATAGAACGCGCTACCGAGATTACTGAGCACAGCGCTGTCAGAGGCATACTTCTAGGTGGGTGACATCATCCGTAAAGGAATAGATGCCAATAGCCAAGGTATGTGTTGCGAAGCGACTAAAGGAGCTACTCTCACCAAGGGCAGCTGGAAACACACACACACACACACACCTGGGGAAGGGCCGGGAGTTGAACCTACGCCTACCTACATGAACACACTACAGCATGATGCATTTACAGAACACGCTACCGAGATTACTGAGCACAGTGCTGTCAGAGGCATACTTTTAGGCGGGTGACATCATCCGTGAAGGAATAGATGCCAATAGCCAAGGTATGTGTTGCGAAGCGACTAAAGGAACTATTCTCACCAAGGGCAGCTGGAAACACACACACGGGGAAGGGCCGGGAGTTGACTATATGCCTACCTACATAAACACACTACAGCATGATGCATTTACAGAATGCGCTACCGAGATTACTGAGCACAGTTCTGTCAGAGGCATACTTCTAGGTGGGTGACATCATCCGTAAAGGAATAGATGCCAATAGCCAAGGTATGTGTTGCGAAGCGACTAAAGGAACTACTCTCACTAAGGGCAGCTGGAAACACACACACCTCACACACACACGGGGAAGGGTCGGGAGTTAAACTTATGCCTACCTACATGAACACACTACAGCATGATGCATTTACAGAATGCGCTACCGAGATTACTGAGCACAGTGCTGTCAGAGGCATACTTCTAGGTGGGTGACATCATCCGTAAAGGAATAGATGCCAATAATCAATGTATGTGTTGCGAAGCAACTAAAGGAACTACTCTCACCAAGGGCAGCTGGAAACACACACACACCTCACACACACACGGGGAAGGGCTGGGAGTTGAACCTACGCCTACCTACATGAACACACTACAGCATGATGCATTTACAGAACGTGCTACCGAGATTACTGAGCACAGCGCTGTCAGAGGCATACTTCTAGGCGGGTGACATCATCCATAAAGGAATAGATGCCAATAGCCAAGGTATGTGTTGGCGGTTACTAAAGGAACTACTCTCACCAAGGGCAGCTGGAAACACACACACACCTCACACACACACGGGGAAGGGCTGGGAGTTGAACCTACGCCTACCTACATGAACACACTACAGCATGATGCATTTACAGAACGCGCTACCGAGATTACTGAGCACAACGCTGTCAGAGGCATACTTCTAGGCGGGTGACATCATCCGTAAAGGAATAGATGCCAATAGCCAAGGTATGTGTTGCGAAGCGACTAAAGGAACTACTCTCACCAAGGGCAGCTGGAAACACACACACACACACACACACACACACACACACACACACACACACACACGGGGAAGGGCTGGGAGATGAACCTATGCCTACCTACATGAACACACTACAGCATGATGCATTTACAGAACGCGCTACCGAGATTACTGAGCACAGCACTGTCAGGAGGCATACCCCTAGGTGGGTGATATCATCTGCAGAGGCAAGGCAGCCGATAGGGAATGAAGACAGAGTGCACAGTCACACAGCGTGTTACCATCCCAAGGTGGGTGTACAGTAACACGGTAGTGCTGCACTCGGGAATACCAACTAACTACGGAGCACAACATCACGACATGGATACGGGATGCACCACAGACAGTATACCCTATGAGAGGGCAACCGGCGTGCATGATGTAGGCAGCCATTGTGGCATACCAACCGCATATGACTCACCTGGACGGTCACCATGGCTATGCAGGATGTCATTGGCCATGGCTACATGCCTAGTAGCAGACATCAGTGCCGACTGTACTGTGTACCCCCGAATGGCGTACTGGGCATGCCCTCACACCTAGCGGTCGCGAAGGGGAAACATACATGCACACGGGGTATCATCACAGACGGGCACGGTGTGCACTGTACTGTGTGTCCATCTACACAGCTGCTTACTGGTCATGCTCACACACTTAGACTCTGCAGAGTGCAGACATGCATACACATGGGGTGGAATCATGGAAGGGCAGAGTGTGGACCGTGTGTGTCCACCCACAACAGCAACCTGGGCATGCTCACAGATGTGGCGGTTGCAAAGGGAAACATACATGCACACGGGTATCAACGCAGACGGGCGCGGTGTGCACTGTACTGTGTGTCCATCTACACAGCTGCTTACTGGGCATGCTCACACACTTAGAATCTGCAGAGTGCAGACATGCATACACATGGGGTGGAATCATGGAAGGGCAGATTGTGGACCGTCGTGTGTGTCCACCCACACAACAGCAACCGGCATGCTCACGTGGCGGTTGCGAAGGGAAACATACATGCACACGGGTATCAATGCAGACGGGCGCTGTGCACTGTACTGTGTGTCCATCTACACAGCTGCTTACTGGGCATGCACACACTTAGAATCTGCAGAGTGCAGACATGCATACACATAGGGTGGAATCATGGAAGGGCAGAGTGTGGACGCGTGTGTGTCCACCCACACAACAGCAACCCGGGCATGCTCACAGATGTGGCGGTTGCGAAGGGGAAACATACATGCACACGGGGTATCAACGCAGACGGGCGCGGTGTGCACTGTACTGTGTGTCCATCTACACAGCTGCTTACTGGGCATGCTCACACACTTAGAATCTGCAGAGTGCAGACATGCATACACATGGGGTGGAATCATGGAAGGGCAGATTGTGGACCGTCGTGTGTGTCCACCCACACAACAGCAACCCGGGCATGCTCACAGACGTGGCGGTTGCAAAGGGGAAACATACATGCACACGGGGTATCAACGCAGACGGGCATGGTGTGCACTGTACTGTGTGTCCATCTACACATCTGCTTACTGGGCATGCTCACACACTTAGAATCTGCAGAGTGCAGACATGCATACACATGGGGTGGAATCATGGAAGGGCAGAGTGTGGACCGTCGTGTGTCCACCCACACAACAGCAACCCGGGCATGCTCACACACTTAGTATGTGCTACGTGCCGTCCGGCATGCAGACGGAGTGCACACACCGCAAGTCACAGCCAGGTAAACCCGTACACATGCAGAGGGTGGACACACATGCAGTTACACGTACACACACAGATGACATCACAGGCGTCACGGGTGCAGGCTGAACATGTACACACTGCAGTGAACACTGTAGCTGCCATGCCAGCACCATGTCATCGGTGCAGCAGTATGCCTCACGGTCCAGCAACAGCATGTGACATATGTCCACAGGTCTATATGGCGGTGTACGCCCGTCATGCAGAGTACACATGTACTATCAGTGATCCCACAGGTGTGATGTAGTCCACCCATATCGGTATACATGGACAGGCGTGCTCCACACATACCATGGGCCTGACACAGATATGACACATGACTGCAGCTGTACTACAGTGAAACAAAGTCTGGATATGTCATATATGTGATTGCCTGGCTATGTGCATGGACTGCACACAGAACACATATGAAGCCTGTGATGTACCACATGCATAACACTGGCGTACGCGGTAATACACACACGAATGGAAGGTGGACACATGTCTGTGGTATGCACCCCCTACAGGGTGTAGCGGTGTTGACTGGGACACATACCCTTGTACAGTTTGCCTGTGACAGCTGTGATACCATACCATAGTCCATGTTCCATGTATGTCGACACACATGTCACAACGTAGCAATGCATACACACATGGCAATAGGGGATACATGTGACACGTGTACTGTGCACGGTGCAGCCATGCATGAGCGGTGTCCGATGTCCATAACACAGTTGCAACCCCCTACCACATGCATACCCATCATGGGGGCCGTCATATGGTGGCATAGTAACAGCACGCATGGCGGTATGTGTGTACACCATGTGTTTAAACACCTGTCCACATGCATGTGTGCAGGTGGTGGTCACAGGTGTGTCACACACCATCCTACCCTGCCATGTGCATACAGTCTGCTATGTCGCCGTTACATGACAGCGCTGCCATAATGCATACCCATCGGTCAGGTGTCATCGACCATATGTCACATTGCCACTGTAACCCCTACCACCTCCCAAGTGCATATATCGGCACAGCTGCCGGATACAGTGGTGGCACGCATGATGCACTACATACCGCTGCATGCCTGCACATATCCCATATAGTGGGTGTGGCATTCCTAGCACTGACATGTGTGCAGGAATGTGTGCCCATGTATGCCACAGATCGGGGGGACTATGTGCCACGTGCCACACATCACTGTACACCATGGTAGAGATCTGTACATACCTCAGTGTGGGGTGCATGGATGTGGATGGTGCAGTACATGCAACACGTCGTCCCTCCGTGTAGACATGTGTGGTCACCACCATGTCAGTGTGTCAACATGTGTGTATGTCTGCTGCCTGTTGTGAGGGTGTATGCAGATATAGTGTTGTGACTGGACACTAACCACACAGGGTGACCATCCCGTACTGGTGCTGCATTGTACAACCCTGTCAATGCCATACTTGTGAGCCATACTGGCCACCTGTGCAAGACCGCCCCCTGTGACATGGCGTGTGGGTGCATTGTATTGTGAGGGTGCTGACCACACAGGCAGGTGTCCCCATCTGCACACAATGGGGTGTGTGCCATAGTGGTGTACACCCCGCGATTGCGGACATATTCCTGTACCGGTACAGCATCCAACTGCTGCACAGCATGCACCACAGCTGACAGGTGACACCTGCGGTCAGTTGCCAGCATGCTGTGTATGACACCTGCAGAATGTCACCATACCTGTACTGTGTCATGCCATGTATGTGATGTCTCTGTCCACCGTAGCCTGTGGCACCGACCACAGGCGTCAGGTGCAGTATATGTGTGGACATGCGCGTCATGTACTGTGTAAACAACGTTACACTATATCTGGCTCCGTGCTCTGCAGGTTTACATGTAGAACTTCTCTACTTGCAATCTCAACTGTCTGTTCTCTATCACAAAAGCTCAGCACCTGCTCCCATAGTATTCCTACATAGGTAAAGTACATGTATACTAGATGGAGTACTACACTAGCCTAGAATCCCCTTGAGTACCCACTTCCCTATAGGTGCCTTCTGACCCAGTTACACAGCAAATGCATTCACGTTCTCTGGCATGTTGAAGGGTCAATTGCTAGCGACCTCTCCTGTTCAGATGGTGAATCTGGGCGTCCTGAGGCAATGTTACAGGTGCCTCATGGACACGGACAAGCCGCACCTCCCCCACTAAACATAATACATGTGAGAGATGCAACTATATAGCCAGACAGGGGGCTGAGCTCTCTCAAACCATGACCAGCAAGACCAAACGGGAGGGGAAGGACACCATGCACACCACAAACCCAGTGTCACATGGAACTATCACAAATGCTAAACAAACACATGAACACACTAAGACATACTCGGAGGCACTGTTAAAACATGTAACGAACCTAACGAGGCCTCCGAAGCAGACACCCAAGCAACTGCCTCCACAAGACATAGGACATGCAACACATAGTTCTCAACATCAGTGTGCTAAACAGTCACAGCCCTAAAGGCCACACACAATGCCAGACACACTTGTAATAGGTGACGCCATAGTCAGACACACCGACGTCCCACCCACCAGACTGAACAAGGGAATGATCACAGTAGGCTGCCTGTCGGGCACTGGAATCCGCCACATAACACACGCACTCAGGTCACTCCGCAGCATGTACAAGTATGACGCGGTCATTGTCCATGCTGGTGTCAATGACCGGAGACATACCACCCTGGGATACATGAAAGGAGACATAGAGGGGCTCTGAGATTGTGTAGCCCAGGCCAGCATGTCCCTGACCCTGGGCAGTATCCCACCCTCATCAAGTATGATGCCACAATACTGGCTCCGAATGATCACCCTTGATAATTTGCCTGGTTACCGGTGTCAGTCTGAGGGGATCCAATTTCCTCTTGCCTGGGATGACATGCTTGACACACCATGCTCCTTTGCAAGGGATGGCTCGCACATGTCGCCCCTGGTCTTCAAGAGTTTGGCAAAGGCTCCTGCCACCCCCACAGTGCCCACTGCAGGCAAGGCTGAAATGATAAACCTACCACCCTAGACTACAAACCTGGAAAAAAGAAAGGCTAATACTGCTCAGTGCCAGTAGTCTACGCCCAAGCTGCACGCCCTCAAATGCCCTCCTCAGTATGGGGGACATCGATGTCAGTGCTGTGACTGAAACATTGTTCAGGGCTCCTGAGAGCACCCCAGCACTATCAGGTCATACCTCATATCACGCTTTCAGGACCATAACCCGGAACGAACACAGAAGGAGGGGGAGTCTCTATTTCCATGAAGGATACCCACACCTCCAGGTTGGCAGAAATGCACGTAGCAGCGGGGAACATCCAGGTGCAATTAACCATGGGTAGGACTGCCCTACAGTTTGTTGCATGCTACAGACCACCCTCCCAAACCCAGGATACCCGCACAGCCTTCCTGAAGACACTGGGGAGTATGAATGCTCTCACAACACCATCATATTGGGTGACATCAACCACCCATACATAGACCGGGAACATTACCCAGGACACAACACCCTACACCAAAGGTTCCAGGTGTTCATACACCCGAATGCTGCGGAACAACCATGCACCATACCCACAAGGGGAGGAACTATACTAGTCCTGATCATCACACATGGGGACGACATGCTCCACACAGGATGTACATCCCTCAACGGTGAGGTCAGACCATATAGTGATCTCACTGGAGATCCGCATCCTGCACCCAACACCGGCAAGGGAGACCACAGTGAAGACCTCTCGACAGCGAACTCCACATGTCATACGACTGGTGTGGTACCCTACAAGGCCTCCATGCCAGTGGTAAACACAGGCAATGCTGCTGAAACCCTTACAAATGCCTTCTATGAGCATCCCAGGAATGTCTGGATCAAGCGATCCCTGATAACATCAGGACCTTGTCCACCAAAGGCAGGCACATGGTCTGGTGGACCCCAGCCATTAACAAACCATACAACAAGAGGTGAAAGCTACTACATGACAGAGCAATATCACTACCAGGGAAGGCATCACTGATTAATACTGGCGGTAACATACGATCACTCATACAATCATCCAAGGCCGCCTGTGGGACTGGACTTGCAAAGGACACATAAGACAACCATAAGGCCTTCCTTAGCTATGGTAGGAACATGGGTGGAAGCCCACAGTTATGCTCGGAATTAATCTAGAATGGTACAATGATCACTGAACCCACAGACATTGTCAACAAACTGGCAGACAGGTTCCGTGCATACATCTACCCTCCCTCCCCCCCCAAGAGGGGACGGATCTATCCCACCAGAGTCTAGCCTCCCAAACATCTCGAATGCCCAGGTGAGAGCTGATATCTGTAAAGCAGTGAACACAGCATCAATGGGACCAGATGGTGTCCCCGGCTGTGTGCTACACAACCTCAATGAGGGCCTCAACCCGCACATAAGGCTGCTGTTTAATCTTAGCCTTACTACAGGCTACGTACCCGATGGATGGCATACGGCAACTGTGGTCCCACTCCACCAAGGCGGTGCTCCTACGGACTCTGTACATCCCTGCCCTATAAGCTTGACAAGCCTTGTCTGCAATGCTATGGAGGGGTCCATAATGGAGCCCATAAATGAAGACATTGGGGAATGACAAATACTGGAACATACCCACATCGGCTTAGTCAAGGGCAGATCCTGCCTCCTGAACCTGGTAGACCTGTTTGGATAAGTCACTAAGGCCATTGATGGGGGTACGTCGGTTCACACAGACTACCGTGACCTGGCGACAGCGTTCGAACCACACTCCACGCGGGCATCATAGAAAGGCTCACCAGCGTACATGTAGAGCCATATGTCACACGATGGGTTGCCAACCGGATGAAGGTCAGAACCCACAGGGTTAGTGTTCCTGGTGCCATGTCAGACTCCAAGCCGGTCCCGAGTGGTGGCCCACAGGGCTCAGTCCTGGGCCCCCTCCAATTCGGCATTCAACTTTCCGACGTGCATGCAAACATAGGGGGATTGTGGCAGACAAGGTATGCAGATGACTGCAAACCGGCCACCATACTCAACACCCCATCAGACACGGACATCCACCTGAGGTCTCATAGAAATGGATAACTGGTGCCAGAGCCATGGCCTGAAGCTACATGCCCCCGGGAAGGTATACACCTACCCTTTGGGAAATACATGTTCACCCCGAATTACCACATAGGTGGTAATCCATTAAACATGGTGGACGTGATCAGGGACCTGGGTACCAAACCTGTCGGTAACCTCTCTTGACACTCACATTGCCAATGTGGTTGGGAAGACATTCCACTGTGCCCACCTGGTCATGAAGGGATTCACATCCACATCAGGGAAGGTCATTGTACCCCTGTACTCTTCACGCATCAGACCAATGATTGGGTACAACGCCACATTCGGAATGTACCTAACCCGACACCTGCAGCACTCGGAAGGACCCCAAACATTCCACAACACAGGGATAAAGGTGCTGAAACATATGTCACATGCTGCCCGACTGAGGGGACTCCGGCTCTATACCTTCTCATACCGTCTGCTTCGAGGTGATCAGTGCCTGACATACACGCCTATGTCCGACCTGGGTGTCATGGACATGTTCCACCTCCTAGGATCCAAACAACCACGGGCACGAGAGCAACAGACAGAAACCTCAACACGGACATAAATAGGACGTGCTGGAGGGACAGGTTCATTGCCCAGAGACTCCCTACACCATGGAACAGATTCCCAGCCCTTGTGAAGCAGAGCCCCTCACTGACTCTGTCCAAGAGTAATCCTGACGTGTGGATGGGAGATCGTAGGTATGCCCCAGGCATCATCTCTGTGTCACTGCTGGACAGAGGGACAGCAGACCAATGGATATAGTATCCTCATCCTAAGGGGTGGTGAAAGCCACACACACTCCGGCTAGGCTTACACATGCCGTAGGGCACATAGCCTGGTATGTACCTATGCACCTATGTACCTATGTAGGTGTCCAGGCAGGTTGCGGGTACCTGTGGTATGCTGATATTGCCAGATGTGCCTGTGGGTAACCCACAGCTACACGTGGTGGACTGATAACAGTGCTCCCAGTAGGCACATGCGAGTACACCATATGAGGCATACAGGTTAACAGAACCAACATGGTGCTACACATGTAACCACACATACCGCGGTACACAGCTCAATGCATGCTGCACCTGCACTACATGGTATGTCTGCTGCATGATGACAGTACACAACCCACGTCACATACGCACCTGTCACTTGTCATACACAACCACTGCAACATACACATCACACACTATGCACACAGGTATCACATACACCTCTCACTATCTTGTCCACCCTGTGCATCAGAATATATTTGCATAACTGTGCACCGATGGTGTGGATGACAGTGATGCGGCAGAGGCTTCATCATATGCACAGGGTGATATGTGTGCCAGGAGCATAGGCTGTACCAATGGATGACATCATGTGTGTGTGTAAGGGCCGGTGCATTTACTGGGCATGACTGTGCAGAATGCATGTGGATGTGGTGGAGCCCTACAGTTGTGTCTGCCGTGTGTGGGTATGTGTGTACACACTTCAGCCATCTGTGATGCCTACACGGGGTATACTTGGCAGCCCCAGACTGTACAGTGCAGGTTGTACGGCTCACTGTGTCTGTCTGCGGCCACGTGACCCGTGCCTGCCTGGGGTCGCACGGGCACTACCGGGTGGAGGTATGGAGTGGCCACTCTCCGATGACACATGTCCGCTGGAACCGTGTCCATGCTGGGACCGGCCAGGGCCACGTCCACGTGGCCTGCTGTGTCCTGGTGTGGTTGGTGTAGCACCAGCTGCACTGCTGCTGCTACCGGTACTGTGTGAGTGGGCATGAGAGGTGGCACGCACGTCGACCTACACTAGGTGGTGTTGCTGGCCTACGGCCACTTGTCCTATGCCTCACCCCTACCAGGTGTTCCAGCACAGACAGCTCACGCCGCGGATTGACATGCCTCGGTCGAGGATTCCAACCATCTCACCTAATCGCCTATCCAGTACATTAGCAATCTGCTGTTGAGCATTCGCCAATGACTGGATGTTCTCATTTAGGAACGGATTGCGCCCTCTGCAGCCTCTGCCCTTCTTGGTTCTGCCGCTCAGCACGCGTGCCTGTGCTGCCATTACAGTCTGGAACATGCCTGGTGATACCAGCTGCTGCACCCTGTACAGCAGGTGCATGTCTGCCAGAGGTCCTCCTACGAGCAGCACCAGCCACATGCCTGTGTGGCACATCACCAGTCATTACACTGGCAAAATGGTGTGTACGCACCTTCTGTAGCCACCACACATTCCTGCTCAATGCCAACAGACGCTGACTGTCCTTCCTCTATGGGCAACGGTGATGTGGTATATGTCGGCATCAGAACCGTGTGCGGAGATGAAGGGGACATAGGTGGGATGGTAACCAATGGCACAGCTTCTGCCCCTGACAACCCTGCCTGTGCCTCATGCATATGGTCATCACCGCTAGTATCTGTGGGGACACTAGCATCAGATGGACCGCAGGAGGGAACGCACCTACACCACCTGTGAATACAAAGACATACTGTAAGATACATTACACACACGCAGACACACACGCAGACACACACACACACGCAGACACACACAGACACACACACACACACACACACACACACACACACACACACACACACACAGACACACACACGCACGCAGACACACACACGCAGACACACACACGCTGACACACACACGCAGACACACACGCAGACACATCATGCATGTGATATTGCAGATGGCATGCAGCATTCCCACACCACAGCTCAGTGAATGCAGGCCAGACATTAATAGTGGTAGTATGCATACTGCCCTGGGGTGCACACTACATCAAGCAGGTGTCATTTCAGTAGGCATGCAGTACACACATTCATGGTAGTTTGCATGCATCACCGTGATACACCGTGTGGCCACAGGCAGGTTAACAGTACACATGGCTGGCGTCACTTTGACATGTACTCCACCAACATGTGCGATAACATGTGGACATGTGACAATGGTGTCCCACCACATGCACCGCATCATACTGGACATCACAGTGCAGTGTTATGTGTACAGGCTACAGATAGAATGCATGTGTAACAAAGATGTCTGTGCAGGTGTGGTTGGTGTGAGCCATGTACATAGCTATACAGTGGGGAGTACAGGCACTGTGCCACTGCATGGCAGCAGGACACAGGTATGTTTCTGTGCGATGCATAACATGGACGCATTGCATTGCCATGTCTGCAACACAGTCATGCTGTTCCACAGCACATATATGGTAGACATTGGTGGCACCTCCGGTGGCTGCAGACAGGCATTCCGGTTGCCTGGTGTACCACATCAAATGTACAGGTGGTCCACTACAGCTATGATCGCACTATGTGTGGACAATATGCAACGGTGTCTATCCACTCCAGACGTACTGTGTGGCAACATGCCTGTAGCTATCACCCATGGCCATGTTTGACTGGGTCATGGACAATTGTGTGTGATGGGCATCGTGTACCCATCCCTGTGGTGGCCCATGTGACATACACTCATACAAGTCGGAGGTGTCACAATCCAGAGGGCTATGCAGACAACAGTGTGGATGTTTGCTATGTCGGGCGTAGGTCATGTCATGGTGTGACAATATTGCAGACAGAACACCACGTGCGTGGGACATGTCATGTGCCGTGTCACAACGTGTGCACACAATGCAGGGGCATATGTCACATTGGTAACACCTGTGTGCTGGCCAGATCACAGCTCACTATGTGGTACTGTGTGCGTATCACAAATGACATTCCAATGCATACAACATATGCATCCATTGTAGAACACCTCCACCATTGTATGCATAGCTGACTGCACATATCACACTGACAGGTACTGTGGTTTCATGCTGGTGTATACTAACAGTTGTATCTACTGTACATGGGTGGCGTGTGTGTCTGGTGGTGCAACCTGTATACCGTGACTGGAGCAGAACCCAGGTGTGCATGTCATACCTGGCCACATGGCGAATATCTATACACTGTAACATGCCTGTTACTAACAACAGTCTCACCTGTGACGGACCCATGGCTGTGCGACACGCCAGAGGTACCTGTATAGGGGTGACACAACAGTATAAACATTATCCATGACTGTAGCCACAGTAAGCACTGTGCATGTCACATCATGTACCTGTGTGGTAGCATGTGTTATGCACACGTCTGCAAACACAACATAGCATACTGTAGTATGCGGCTTGTGTGGCCATATACCTGGCATGTGTTGGTACATTACGTGGTGTACTGTGACACCCACACCTACGGCAGTTATCATACACATATGCAAGACTGACTTACCAGGCAGCTCCAGGCTCGTTGGTTGGGAGACATCCACCTCCACGATGGCAGCGAGTGTTTCTGCATGATGTTCCCTGGGTGTCCCCAGACTGGCCAGGAGCTCCTCCGTGTGTGTGAGTGGGGGCTGGGTTGGTGGCCCACCACCTGTTCCACCTTGTTCTCTGGCGATTGCGGCGGCACACTGTTTCGCTGCGGCCGTATTAGGTCCATGCAGTGTCGGGCGATCTGCTGGTAGGTGCGGTTGTTGCCACCCACGCCATTCACCCTCCTGCATATCCTGCCACAGGTCATCCCGCTGCTGTGCTTGCTGTGGAACATGGCTGAATAGCAGGTCATAGTTGTCATGGAGCAACGGTATGATTACATCATCCTTCTGGCGGCTGAAGGCTGGCAGCCGTGAACGAGGCATTATCTGTAAGACATAATGATGGTGACAGGTCACATTTACACTGATGTACTGGCATACTGCTGGAATACATTGCTATGACATGTACGACATCTGCACAGTAATCTCTGCGATGCATCATGGCACTGACACAGCTGACGTGTTGCTGTCACACCATTAAGCAGCGGGTATCATATCATATCTGTGTGTCAACTCATCACACTGTACACACACCATGTTGATGGTAACCTGCTGTGGACATGTGTACCTGCCTGCACCTGTGTTCATACCAGTTGGCACGTGTCCCAATGTGCACACAGTTCTACTGTTCACCTGGATGCTGTGTATATGTTGCTAGGCATCACAGACACACCCATTATGGACGTCAGCGGTGGCACTGCACACATACACGTGGACATCTGTACATGCATGTGTTGTGCCATGTACATCTACACAGCACTGTACAGGTGTTGGACAACCTGCCACGGCTCACCTGTATTGCACATGTGATACACATGGGACATTGTGTAATCATATGACATTAGCAGGGATGGTCATACATAGCATGTGCGCACATTGTACATGCCAACACACAGCACCTGTGACACCACAAGGTGCATCAGTGCCACATTACTGCTCTGGACGGTTGATAGTGCAAGTGCCATTTGGCCATCGCACCATGTATGACTGTGATGGCACGTGCAGCCTTGCTGGACAGGGCTGCATGGTATGGCAGGGTATGTCACATACATGGCACAGGGATGTGTCCCACCTGGGGGGTACTGATATTGGGAGGATGGCTGTCCATTCCATATGTCATTGCTATGTGTATATGGACATTACACATGTCTATCATCATGGTGTGGACAATGGCCTTCTGCAAGGTAGGCAGCATGCTGCTTGGTGGGGTGTGTATGGTGCATGCTGGTATCGCACATCCATGCATACACATTACCCCTGACAGGTGCTATGTGCTGTGATATTGTTCAACACAGTGCTGTATGTGCCCACACAATGATATCCCGTGCACATGGATGGTACCCTGGCCTGACATGGGTACCACATATGTCTACATCCAGTGCCTGCTGCCACCGCCATGTCAGCAGGTGCACCACACAGCACCATCCCTCCCACAGGGACCGTGGTGTTGGGCACAGCATAGGTATCCATTTATGGGGACAGGGATGTTCACATAGCAGGGGCACTGATGGTATCATCCATCAGACCATACACGTATGACGCACACCTCACACACCCAGCCCATTCAGTATGTTGTTCACAACACTGACACAGCTATACTGCTAGGCCAGGGACATTCCCAGCCGTACATACACAGATGCATGAACATCTGTCTGTGGCATGGGCTACAATGATGGTGGGGTTCAACACATACCGTGTTTGACTGTGGCTGGCGCAGATGTTCTGTGCATGTGTCTACACAGTAAACCTGTTCTACTGTAGCCAGCAGTGATGTTCTGTGCACATGTCAATGCTGCACATTGTGTTGGTGTCTGTCTGTCAACAGGCCAGTGGTGGAACACGCAGGGGTATTAGTGATCGAATATGCATGCCGCCCTGTACAGCTGTACTGCTAACATCTCAGGTGCTAATGTGTCATGGACATGCACACCTTACCCGGACAGGTGGTAGTGGGTTGCTACCCGTACCCATCTCCTCTTGTGGGTTGCTATGATCCAACACCCTCTTTGTATTGTATGTTCAGGCTATGCACCTGTGTGGGACATGTGGGCATGCAATGCACTACTGCGTACCTTTGCACCCATTGCACAACATGTCACACAGGTACACTGGCAGCCATACACTTCACAGCTTGATGATGGTACGACAGGTGTTGTACACACGTAACACATATCCTGTGGGACATGGTCTTATGTACAGGCATGTCCAACAGTCACGTACCACTGCTACCCCTATATGACAACAGCAACTGTCACATGTACTCATGCAATGCCCCCCTACCTACATGGAGTGGTACTGCCTGTGGGGGATGTGCGTCTGCATCCATGCTGTGCCCATAGCTGACAGTTGTACATCGATACGTGCAACATACCTCATTTGGTGTTCTCATGGGTGCATGTTCAACATGGCTCCGCATTGTTTGTGTCTGTCACACAGTCATTGTTGTACATGGTTTACATGCCAGCCATGGCTTACTATATATGATTCCATGTACTTCATTGGGATACCATCATTATACATTAGAACAGTGTATTCCAGCCATCACATAGCCTTCCTAGATGACACTGTTAGCCAGCCAGTGGTAGGTGTTCCGCCATCTGCACATAAGTCACACAGTACGAGGGCGGCTGACACCCATTCTGGGGACAGGGTGCTGACAGCTGTGGATGGGTGTGATGCTGTCGACAACCATGACTGCACCTGATGGTCACATCTGGATGGGTAACATTCACAACACACACCTACCTTCACGTAGTAACACATCATCTACAACAATGGACATTCCTGCCAGAACAATGTGTGCAGTATGTCTGTATGACCACTGTAGGCACCACTGGTGGCCCCCAGCATGGCAACCAACAGCACCGGTGTATATCCTGCGGAACCATGGGTTACACCATTCACAACACACCTGTCTCGGATGACCCTTTTGTGGATCACAGTGCAGTTCCACACATCATGTTACACTAGGCATCATGCACTGATATGTTGCGGATGTGTGAACAGCTGTGCAACTCAACATATGCACACATGACACATCACCTGGTACAACATGTCTCTCATACAACGTGTTATTGTGACTGCCCTGTGATAGCATTACACAGGCTACGTGTACTGGGACATGTGATGGCTCACCGGTGTATTCACCCTCTGGGTGTGTGTCTAGCCAAGTGTACAGTAGGCAGTGGTCTGAACACAGGGACACTATACATTGACCTATTGTGTCACTGCAACTGTTGCCTATGCTCATACTGTACTTATACAGGCATGTGGTATCTGACCGCTATGACAGTCCTGGTCGACCACACTGCTGTGGCACACATGACCTGCGGCCATCTGCCTGGGGTGTGGAGCACACATGTACATCTTCACATGCTATACTGCCTCTGTGGCGGTGTCACATAACTGTCTCCAGCAGGGCTGTAACAGGCAGGCACGGCATGGGGTCATGTGGGACAATGCTTGCATCTTCCACTGTGCTGCACACAAGCAAGGCACACACACTAGTGCACCACTCACATTTATCTGCAGTGACTGGGACCTGCCTCCATGCTCTGCGCAGCACACCTGCGAGTACAGATTGTACACGGATCGTACCTCCCAGGCACATACCTGGACTGCAACACACACAGGTGAGGGGATCCCACATCACACAGTGTTTTGCACACATTCTGGATAGTTGCCGAATACAATGCATCATAAGGTGCTCAATGTGCAGATACCCATGTTTGTGACCGCTAGACACATTGTAACATGCAACAGAGTTGACATTGTACACCACAGGTTACATGCTGTCTGTGTTGTTATACTGTACATTGGGTCTCAGACAGCTGATACTGCCATGTGCTGACAGCAACCCACACTTCCCTAGAATGGACACCCATGTACCTACACATGCTTGAGGCATGCACTCCACCCAGCTGGCTGACACATTACACAACTCATACCATACCTACACTACCCTCAGCATGCACAATACCTCCATGTGTCTGGTGTGTTGCACCTGGGGTTATCCCCCCTTTGGTGGATGAACACATATGCTTCACGGCCCTGCTAGCCACACCCTGGACACACACCCATCACAGCATACATGGAACATGTGTACTACAGCCAGTACTACTGACGTCTGCTGACAGCAGTTGTTAATGGCATGACACCCCAGCAGATGGACAGTGTACATACATATGCTGACACATACCACAGTACACTTCCATAGCATGTACACAATGGTAGGGACCATGCTATTCCACACAGAGACATGGCGGTACTGACCTTTTCACAGACGCCACGGTGGTGGTCATGTTCCATGCACATCTGATGTATGGGCACATGTGCAGGCTGTTGCACAGTGGTGTATATTCACATGTGTGGGGTGCATCACTTGTCAGCCATGGTGGGTCCTCGAGGTCCATCACATGCTCCAAGGCTAGCTACCTACACATGACTGCCGCACATTGCAGTGTGGGGCCTCAGGCAGTGTGGTGGTATGTCTGTGTTGTTTGGCTACATCCACATTCAATGTCACATACAATAGTCACCCAGGCATTGCAGACCGAGATAATGTTGGCAACGTGCCAGGCGATGGTGTACTTACCAACAATACACACTCTCACTCACTACAGGGTCGCAATCCATACATGGACATCGTAGTGTCCCTGTGGACACATACATGGTACTGACATGCACACGTTATGTCCTGGGACACTGGCCCAATGTCACCTTCCGATGTCCCTAGCTGTTATGTCCCACCAACCTGTTTGGTATGTGTGTCCGCACCAGCCCACTATATTCACTGCTAGCCTGTTGTCGGACATTGTGTACCTTGACCACCACACAGCCGCATCTCTCGCACTACCCATGGGTGGCACTGCATTGCATGTGTGGGACTGCATTCATACACCCATGACTGGACCGTTCTGAATGGCACTGGGGCACATCCTCATGAACGTGCTTCACGCACACATTGATGGCCTCCATGCCTTTCCTGGCACCCTTGTTGGGCTTGTGTATGCCACAGCACGCCACATACACATGCTGGCCACCTGTCGTACCATTGCATGGGCGGTTGGGGTGGTACAGAGGCCAACACATCAGATGTTGTCCTCACATTGCCCTTCAGCACCATTCCACGTTCTGGTATTGGCAACGTACACATCCACCTGCACATCATACCCTGTGTCTCAGGATGTTAGGCTATATGACTCCTGGACAGGACACACAGTGGTGCAAGCATATCATAGTACCTACTACATGTCAGGTACATATGGCATTACACAGTCCTCAGTCATGGGGCCCCTCATGTTCACTATTTGCTTACATACACAACATGCTGTCACAGAGTACTGTCCATGCCTAGATATCCCACACCTACATACCTGGCGCCATTATAGCTCCACCAGCTCATACCGATAATGACCATACGGGTGTCAGTGTGGCAGATACATCATGTGGGTGCCATGGCATCAGGATGCATGACACATGGTGCATGCACATCACCTTTGCATAGCAACATTCACCCACTGACTATCACATGGCTACTGGCCCCGTACATACATATCACATTGTACATGGTTGCTGTACACACATATGCCCCATACGGTCCTGTGGTTACCGTATTCCATTGTGGCATGGATACACTTCTGCAGGGCCACACCTATCTGTACTGTGTGTGATGCTGGTACATAGGTAGCCATTGTACCTGTGGCATACACACATCTACACACGGTCAAGGGTACAATACCACATTTATGGTGTACCTTCCACAACGGCTACGACTTTACATGGCACAGCATTGTCATGCCACGATGTGTACCAGGCTCGGACGGTTTACATATGCAGCTGACAGACGGAAAACACATCTGTACACATCTGCATACCACATACACAGGGGTGTCTTCTGCTCTGACACAGACCATGTCCTCCGCATTACTGATGCATATACTCCTCATACATGACAATTGCGGTGGGCAGTGTGAACGGACTGCTCATGGATATGTGCACACATGCCACACTGCATGGGCTGGGCTTTTGTGTTACTTCCGCAGACACAACACACACCATGCTGTGGAACATAGGTCCTGTGCACATCCCACAGGGGCACACAGTGGCACTGTTCATGTGATAGCTCCCTTGCTGTTTGAGAGACACGTAGTCATGGTACCACCACAGCAGCAGTACTGTGTAGACATGCAGTTGACACCTGCCTCTGCTGTTCACAGGACACTACCATGGGGAGGTGACACTACTGTGTACACTGCACATGTGTTTACACATGGACCTGCCAGACTTCATTGTTGCCCACGATGCACCTGCTACAGATCGTTTGGGCATGGTTACTTGGTGTTCCTTCCATTTCGGATGGCTATGATGCTACTACTCTGTCCCATACCTACAGGCCATATGTATCCTGTTATTGTACATACCAATAGGCAATACCTCCATTATGCATGATATGCCTGTGATACTGTGTATAATGTCTGTCATATCCACCATAACAGCTTTACATTACACATAGTTGACATAGTATCCCCTACTGCAAGGCATACGTGCACATCGGGTGCACATTACGTATGACATTGACGGTATATGCCCATACACATGTGTGCTGTGACAGTATACATACATGTCCTATCCCCTGCTATGGCACTTCCTTGTTGGACATCCACTGCCAGCATCGGCGTGTGGTCTGGCATTGTTCTCTCTAATGCCCCCCTGTGGCAGCCCTTGTGGTGTCTCGGCTGTGTACATGATGTCCCACTGCTGTGCACACGGTGTCCACAGTCGTTGGTATGCTCAGCAGGATAGCACTACATAACCACCTTTCACCACTCTCTGCATTATGGACAAGTGTCATTACTTACAAACACCATTCCCATACAGTACAGCTTCGTCATACACATCATGCGTTACACACCCATACATATCGTGTGTTCTACATACCTTGTCGGTGTTTCGTTCCATGTATTGGTATTCCTATTTATTACTCTTTCGGTTGTACACTGCTGGTTCGGTATGAGCATACGGTTTGAATATCCTGGGAGTCATCCTTATATCCGTCGATACCTGCAACATGTGGGTTCATCCCACCAATTGCTGTTCCTCAGTGTGTAATTGTGCGCATATCACCTGTGCATCTACTCCATTCGACATTATGCGTAACTGGGGTATGGTTGGATTCCTCACCTGGGCGTTGGCTATTTGCCCTACCTTCGTGGAGATGGTCTGTATTGTGTTATGTTATGTGTAACTGCAGCCGCTATGTGTGGCGACAGGTACATTTCGCAGTGGTGTTAGCCGTGGATTGTGTGTGTTGGGTATAGTATTTGGTTCGACATGTGGGTGTCCCTGTCCTGACGATGTCTGTTGATGGCGTTTTGCATTCGGATGTGTAACATGGCTGTTGTATTCCTTTAAACAATGCATGCAAGTATGCATCCGCTTTTGATTGTGTCTCCCACGCGAGATGTTGCGGTTATGCAGATGTCATTGACTGCCTGTATGTTTGTGCTGCTATTACGGCTTGTATCCCTTTAATATGTACGATGGGGGATATCGGAGGTTGTAGGTGACGGATACGGGTTGTGGGCCTTGCATCTCTACATACACGGTATGGTTGTCTGTGTGCTCCATCCCTGCCTGGGGAGTTGACAGTTAATTGTCTGTTGGTCTGGGAGTGTAGGTTGTGTTGTTGTCATGTGGTGTTGGTATCGCCTGCGTGTGTGCTTCATGCATGTATTCCTCCGTCACATCTGTGGTATATCAGCAGTTGTTTGTACGTGACGACTATCCCTTGTCATTCTGTCCCAGATATTTACAGTCATTGTGGTCCTGTTCTTGGGATGGCCTGTTTGCCAGTGGTTGCCACCTATTCAGGTGGGGATTGCTTGTTTGACACTTGTAGAACACACAGCGGTGTTTACGGGCCGATACGTGGCCACGGTCAGTACTGAGGTTGCACATACGTATTTCCGCGGTACATACCTATTGCTGTGTGACTTTGCTGATGTATCGTTTTGCAATTAGCATATCGGTGTCATACATACGGTCATGATTAGTACATACGTCCTTTCCATTTCCTGTGGGGTATATTCCTGTGCTACAATCTGGGACATTGTCACTTTGTATCGTTATATGTCGCCACACGCCTAGCCAGGGTGGGGCTCTCACTACTACTTTGGGACTACTGGTGTACATATGCCTGTGGATAATGTACCGTATGCCTACACATATTATTCCACTCTGCCTCTAACATGGCACCAACATACACATATTACAGAGACACACACATTACACTCGCACAGCGACACACACGGCACCCTCACCGCACACATACACATACTACGGCACTCACGGGGACGGTTGCACACAGTACCTGTGTGGGCCGCGTCACCGGCGGCGGTGTCTACCTCCCCCCTCATATCATCATAGTATTACCCGTGCATGTACTGTTACTGTACTGTGGCCTGGCGATCATGCCGACTCGCGGTTATGCATTTCGGTATGTTGTCCTTTCCATGGTTGGCGGTATCCTCTTCTGTTAAACCTCCCGGATGCTCAGGTTGTCGTTTCACTATGTATACTATGTACAGATATTGCGTGTTACATCTCTGTCACCTTACATCCCTCTGATTCCCTGTCTTACCTGTAGTACTTATATGTATATGTGTACATATATTTCTATATATGTAATTATATCTATCTACATATATGTATATGCACATATATACATGTTTATATGTATACACCTTGCGCAACGTGGCAGCATACAGCAACGCCGTCTGCTGTAGGACCCGTCACGGTTCAGGTGTTGGCGTTCCATGCTCCACTGGCTGTTGGGTGTACAGTGTTTGGGGCTGCCTATGTTGGAGTCACACATGGGGCCACCCATACGGTACACTTTACGGGTGGTCATATTTGTGTGCCGTCCATTTCACTGTGTGTGCAGGTAGGGAGGTGTCAGTCCATGGGGCCTACGCTGTCAGAGTATGTGCTATACGTTCCCTCTTTGCCAGGGCATAGGCATATTGGGTACACCTCCGTCTGCCTACTGGGGCTGGCACAGTGTGTTCATGGTCCTGAACCCTCTGTGCCTGGACTGGCCTTGGCAGTTGTGGTGGGCTTTGTGGCCCTTCACCATTATGTCCCTGCAGCAGCTGCTTCCGCAGGATCATATTATGTAGCATGGCACATACTATGAATATGTGGGCACATGTGCCTGGAGAGTACTGCAGGGCTCCACTGGATGTATCCAAGCACCGGAACTGTGATTTCAGCATCCCAAACACACGCTCTATGATTATTCTGGTTTGTGCGTGTGCCTCATTATGGCGTTCTTGCATGTGTGTGTGTGCATTTCTGATGGGAGTCATCATCCACAGCTCCAGTGCATAGCCAGCATCCCCCACAAGGTGGCCTTGTGGGATGTCCCCCCTGGCGAATACCTGGTACAGCTGTGAGGCATGCCAGATATGGGAGTCGTGGTAGCTTCCAGAGCTGCCAGCACACACATCCATGATAATGCCCTGCGCATTGCACACGAACTGGCAATTGATGGAGGGGAATCTCTTGCGGTTTATGTAGCGTCTACCCTGCTCCCCAGGTGGTGACTTGATTTGTATGTGCGTACAGTCTATCGCACCCAGTACCTCCGGGTATTGTGCCACACGGTGGAAGTTGCGCATATTGCTAGCCAACTCCTCCTGAGATCTGGGGAAGTATATATGCTCATTGGCATGTGGTAACATGGCATCCAGAAACTGGTGTAGTACCCTGGATGCTGATGCCTGTGAGATGCCCATTATATCCCCAGTTGGCCTTTGAAAGGTACCTGTGTCCAGTATTCGCAAGCTTACACATACCTTTGTGTCCACTGGGATGGGCTCCCCTCTGTTGTTTCTTGTTCTCAGGCATGGCCGGCACAGCTCCACTATTTGCTGTAATGTGTCCCTATCCACACTGTAATGCTCTACTATCTCCAGGTCTTGTAGCCCCTGGTAGGTTACCCTTGGTCTGAACACTCTCCTTCTCCTCTGAGGCCTACGGTAGTTGTCGGCACCCTCCTCCACAACACCGTCTGTCTCTAACACATGCTGATGGATCACGGCCACGGCAGCACCCAACATGTACATTTTAAAAGTTCCCCGTGTGTTTACACCTATGGTGCGGCGTTTGGGAATACACGGCTGTGTGTTGTGTGCATTCACACTTTATACTGTTGTGCTGTACACCCGGTGATGTCATAGGGTGTGTCTGTGCGGCCGTATCTGGGGATTATCTTCCGTATTTTACTGTTGGCACTGCAACGCTGTTGCCTTTGGTGTTGCATTACTCTTGCCTGCAATGGATTACCTTTCAACCTTCCCTTACTATTTCTGCACGTTGCACCTACTATTTCCTGGCATGCATCCTGCAGAGCCCTGTCATGTGTAGTTTCTGGGACATGGCATATAGTGCGTTTTGTGTGCCGCCGCCATTGTGCTGCCTGTCTGCTTGGCTCTGCTGTGTCAGGTCTTCACTCTTTGCAATCTGCTACCTCCCCTACTTTCTTTGCATTCATATGCCTCCCCTATCCCGTTTTGCAGGTTTCTGCATGCAGAGTTGTCAGCTGCCGCCGATTGGCCTTCGTGGGTTGATTAGTGTTGATTGCTCATTACTACTCCAATTACACTGCTTCCGCATTTCCTCATATTCTCAACTTTACCTTCCTGTTTCCGATGTTATTTGCAGGGTGAGCATCACGTGACTGGGTTAAGGGAATGTAGTCATCCTCGTGCACATGCACCTCTGCGCGCATTGTGTGCTCTCAGCTCAACTATTTCCCCACACGCCGGTCCTACAGCTGTGATGTGCAATGTACAGCCCAGGTTTGCTGAGCTCCAATGTGCTTCCTCCTACAGTGGCACACCCCTCTGCAGGTGACATGTATTCCCTCTGAGCCACTCCTCGGTGTATTACCGCTGTGCCGTTTGGTACAGCCTTACGCCGGCGGGGGGTTTGTGATTCAGTATTATCTGCCTCATTTGCATGGCATTGACTACTAATTCATAGTTACCACGCCGAACACTGCCGCGAGTCCTTGGCAACCCTTGCACCGTGGTTGTGGCTTTCCATGCATACCATGGTGTATTGTGGCTGTGAAGCTGATGTGTATTACGCTGCTGTTTTATAACATTGTCATATTATTTCATTGTTTTGCACCTTTTGCAAACATGTACTGGGGTTCTGCTGTGAGTTTCTGTGGACATACCATTTATGTTATTATTTACATGTTGTACATGTTTTCTTTTGACATTCTCTGTGTATTTCGCCATTGGCATATGGCAACAGTGTGATACCTGACACTGACAGCCTTCCGTTACTCCTATGTTATGTTTGGGAAAATGTAAACCATTTTTTTTTTTGGTTTACATTGCCGTGGCCTTATGCTACACCTGCGCCACTTCGTGGATCGCTATATGCCTTCATTTGCATGGTGCAACACCGCACATGGGGTGTTTAGCATACCTACGCCGGGGGGCGGCGCAGATCCGGTGCACGCCGGTAGTGCACATGGGATTGGATCGTACCTGAATCGCTCGGCGGCCATATTTGGCGTTGTAACGCCTACGCTATGCGTGCGCCTGGCGCAAGGTTCATGAATCCCGGGGTTGGCTTTTTGACATCACCTAGATGTGGGATGATCTACTAATATGGCTCCTGGATTAGGATTTCAAGGAACAAATATGTGCTGATCATGTAGGTAAAAAGTTAGCAAAAATGAATTGATGTCAGCACTGTGGTCAGAAACATTAACAGTAATGGAAAACATACATTTCTCAGACTGTGAGGCAGTGTCATGTATCATACAGCTTCTGTTAACAGAACCATACAAGGTGCTGTACATGAAAGACACAGTAAGGTACTTGAAAGGACCATGATATTCCTTGACAAAGTGCACAACACAAAGCAAATACATACATCTTCCCTGTTCTGCATTTCAGCTGTAAATCTGTACATCTCACCCCCTCAAAATATAAGGATGATGTTATTCTTTAATGAATATAATTAATGATAAAACAGAACTTGATAGTACTTTTAAAAATAATACCATATTGTCAAAACATTTGCCAGATATATAACAGTCTGTAGCAAACTTTACTAACCCTGAACTTAAAGAGCTGATATTAAAAGCGTGTTAAAGATTATGGGCATATTCAAAGGAATTTGATGAATAACCAAGTTATTTGTATCTATGCACAAAATAAACATTAATATTAATAAGTAGAATATGCTTCTTTAAGGATCAGCTATGAGTGAAGTAAACCAAGAGAACAATTTATTGATATGTTTCTCCTATGTGGACTGGAACTCACAGCAAGCCAAAATGCAGGCATGCTGGCTGGTTTCCTTATAGGCTGAATTAATAGGCAACACATATTTTTTAAACAAACAAGTACTGGTTAACTAACCCTGCAGTTAAACAATTGATATTAACAGAGCGTCATGGATTACTGGCATATTCATAGAAATTCGATGAGTAACCAAGATATTTGTAACTATACACAAAATAAACATTAATATCAATAAGTGCAACATGCTTCTGTAAAGAACTGCTATGAGAAAAATAAACCAAGAGAACAATTTATTGATATGTTTCTCCTATGTGGAATGGAACCCACACCACACCACAATGGAGGCATACTGATCAGTTTCCTTAAAGGCCATGCTAATATAGCAATGACCAACAATGTCAGTGTGGTATACTGAAGAGGGCAAAGCCCGATTGATTAAATAAAGCCAGCCATGGGTAAATCTTCAATATATCACACCACAGAGTCGGTTATTGCTATTATACAATGACATTATTTAAGAAAAAAACCCGTACTTTTCTTAAATAATGTCTTTGTATAATACCTCCGTGGTGCCCTTCTGCATTTTTCTAGTATCCTGGGGCTTTGGTGATGTGCTGCGCATGCATATGAGAGTTGCGTTCCCACTGTTATGCAGTACATAAGTGATGTGCAAAGGAAGCAATAGAGACAGGAAGATCGCCATTGCTTTATTTATTTATTTAAAAGAAAAAAGAAACCAGTAGACTTAACTTTTGGGAGAGCCGGAACAGAGAAAACAAAAGGATAATTAGGTATGTTTCTTTAGTTTTGCAGAATGTACCTGATTATCCTCTTATTTCTCTCTGTGCCATCTCCCCCATTCATTTGAAGTCTTTGGTTTTGTAAATTTATTAAAAAAAAAAAAAAAAAAAAAAAAAAAAAAAGGAAAGAAAGAAAAGTAAAAATTTTATAAGATATACTAATGGTAAAAAGTCCAGGCAACCGGACCTTCTTCCATTGGTATATTCTCAGATTTACAACTGGCACTCTGGTTGGGCTAACCAATCAGAGTGCTCCTTTTTGAATATTACTGGCTAGTCATTGTGTAATAAGTGATTCTGCATGACAAACAGGAACTGCTGCTGTTTTCTATTCAAATTCCTGTGGAAAATGGATAAATACAGAAAATTTCAACAGTTATTTGGGCATATTATTCTAAAGAAATATCAGCTATCAACACATAACTGAAAACATATGTGTAAGTAGCCGGACAGGCATTCCTTTTGACTTAAATAGACAGGACTGTATTAAGAATGAAGAGAAATGCTGCACCAATCCACGGCAGGTCAAGTACATCAAAAATCAGCCCATATAATCCAAAAGTACATAAACGAGGAACCTTGTTTGCAGTAAACACGCTACCAAGTCCAAAAGGTCTTAACGCTTTTATTAGAACCAACCAACAGAGCGTTTTCGCCACGGAACACCGTGGCTTCTTCAGAGAAACAAAGTCTAACAAAAACACCCCATTTAAAACTCTTAAATCAGGAAGTGACATCTTCCTGTTTCCTGTTAACGGCAACTATATTTAAAAACACAGTGTGTACAAATTATTTAAAATATGTCAAATTCAGACATCTCTAATTTAAAATCAAATCAAATTCAAAGCAACATAAATAAGCATAAATGGATGAAGACTCCACCGCTTTACAATAATGTGCGCAGCCATAAAAAAGCACAAAAGTAAAAGATATATAACATATATATGCACCCAAGTATAACAAATATGTGTGCAAAATGTGTGTGCAACATGCATATAACCTATCCAGGCATCAAGCAAAAAGTTTTATGTGTACATTAACAATGTACTACAAAGAGGACAAGAGACGCTCTCATTCTAGAGTACATACATCCATAAAATGTGCTACTCATAGATGTAAGTTTATCTTGAGGGCAGTCAGTATATAATCAATATGAAAATACTTAACTGTCAGATTGAATAAAACAATATAACACATAAACAGAAAAGACCAGACTGGTCACTTTAGTATGTGTTAAACACAAATGAACAGCCAAATCTATTAGTAACTAAAAAATGCCCTATCCAAATCAGACCACGGTAGACAGTGGTTTGATAATGTAAACAGGCAGATTTTACCTAAAGTAACTTTTTAATTTAAGTACAGGGGCAATGTTACAATTCGTGTTCAGTCCAGGATAACAAAAGGCGTCTAAACGCAACTGCCAATCTAACTCACAATTTTCTAAAATTAAAGAGAAAGGGCCCCCCCTGATCTTTAAGGGAACGTGGTCGATGGCCATGAAGTGGAAGCCGTGACCTGGGTACAGGGCAATATGTTTGGCCAGTGCGTTATCATCTTTACTTGTCCTAATTGCATACAGGTGCTCATACATCCTATCTCGGAGACGCCTATCCGTTTTTCCGATGTAGAACACCGAGCAGCAATTGCACATGGCAATATAGATAACCGATTTGCTCTCACAATTGAGTGCAAACCTAATAACATACTTCCTGTCCCTAACCTGGAATGACTCTCCTGTTCGGACATTATTACAAAACCTACAGAAGCCACATCTGGACATCCCTCTCCTTTTATAAAAGCTGTCCTGTTGTACATCTCTTTGTAATAATTCTTTAAGATTTTTAGATCTTTTAAAGGTGAATCTCGGTTCCCATCCTAATTTTCCTGCCAGTGAAGGATTAGAAGAGATCAGACGCCAATTCTTACGGACAATGTCCAAGATTGCCTTAGAGTTAGTACTGAAAATAGTAACAAAACTCAAAGACACATCCATGCCTGACCCACTGTAATCTTCATTGTGTCTCGTAGCGACACTTGTAGAGGCAGGTACATCCTCTATGTGGATACTGGCTACTAAAGAGGGAGCATTCTGCTTAGCCAGTAGTGGAGTGTAAAAGCCTCTAATTCTTTTAGATGTGACTTCCTCAATGAGCTCACCAACCATTTGGTCAGGGTAACCTCGGTTCGTGAACATCTCCCTCAACAAGGAACATTCCTTAACAAAATCTACTAGAGTACTGCACATTCTTCCTGCCCTCACCAGCTGTCCTTTCACTATAGATCTCTTCTGTTTGTAAGGATGGAAGCTGGTGAAGTGCAGGAAAGAATTGCAGTACGTGGCTTTTCTGTATACAGTAGACCTAAAAGACTGTTGGCAAATGTCCTTTGTTAGTTTAACATCCAAGTAATCCATCTCGATGTTAGAAAATTTAAAAGTAAATTTCAAGAACTCAGTTGTATTACTGATGGTTTCCACAAAGGTTTTGGCTTCTGTTTCCGACCCCCTGAACAACAAGAACATGTCAAGGAAGCGGTGTAGAATGTAACAGGGCCATAATACCAGGAAGCTTTTGTAAAATATTGGCTTCCCAATATCCCATCACATAGTTTGCCACACCGGCTCCACATGGGGAGCCCATCGCCACCACGCTTTCTGTAAAAAGAAATCACCATCAAATATGAAATAGTTACTGGTTAAAACTATTTCAAGTAATTCAGTCACAAGATCAACCTCTAACTTGGGCGCCCCAAAGGACTGCAACATTGACCCTATCCATTCAACCGCTTCTAAGTGCGGTATCGACGTGTAAAGGTCAATGACGTCTATAGTTAACAAATTATCATCACTGTTAAATGGTAGTTTATTAACACTGTCCAAAAATGTCCATGAATCCTTACATACACTTGGAATACCTTTGATGTATTTGTCCAAGATGTGTGTAATCAATTTGGAACATGGATAAGTGATGGACGATCTACTATCAATCAAGGCTCTCATAGGGGGGTCACTGATACTTTTATGAATTTTAGGGATCCCGAACATGACGGGATCTTAGGAAAATTGATGTCAATATAATTGTAAGTCTTAATATCAATTTTCCCCGTCAAGAACAGGTCCCTAAAGTATCCCCTAATCCTCTGTGTACTACCATTAACTTCATTTCTTGAAGATTTTATATAGGCAACACTATCTAGAAGGGAAGCCATCTTCTCATTGTAAGTGGAATTATGAAAAATCACCAACCCTCCCTTATCAGGTTTTAACACGATGGGCAACTGACTAATCTCGTCCAACAATACCCGTTGTTCTTTGGTAATGTTGGTGTCTTTAATCTGATTTCTATCATTAGTATTGTTGCCTAAAAATCTGAAATCAAATTCACACATGTTCTCAAACAGTTCCAAAGTGGAATGTAACGGGGGGTTGAAAACACTGGACAATTTCAAAGGGCATGTGTTAGAAGTGGTGGTAACTTCACCTAAGTTCACGCCTTCGGTTTCTTGGTTTAATAGTAGCTTGAGATTCATTTTTCTTACAAAACACTTAAGTTCTATAACTTCTTTCGCAACGTTCCCATACCTAGTTGGAACAAAAGTGTTGCCAAAGGCTAACAGCTCTACCAATTGTTGATCTAAAATAATGTCAGAAAAATTATAAATCATGAAGTCACCATTCCTGTTGGTAAGAATAACAGGGTACCCTGTTCGAGTAGGTGAACTGGGAAAATCAGAGTCCACCACACAGGAGGTTCCTGACATCAACAGACTTGATGTAACATCTATCAAAGACGAATTTAGTTCTTCCTCCTGTTCTTGTAAGCCTGTTTGCTGCGTTGCCCTAAAAAATTGTTATTATTATTCCCAGTGTTATGTGTATTATGGCCTTTGTTGACATAAGGGCCCTTATCACTTCTCTCATGACCCCCTTTGTCTTTGGCAAATCCCTTAATTCTATTGCTCCTTCTAGGTGTTGGAATGACATAATCCTCATTAATATCTTCTTCAATAAGGTCGTCTGACCTATTTTCGTCCTCACCTAATGGGGGGACGAAATTTTCATTGTTACTGTTTAAACGGTCATGTCTAATTCCCTTTAAGTTAGGGTAAGCAGATTTCTTGACATAAGCATCCCTGTCCCTAATCAATTTCTTATTCTTATTCCCCTTTAATTTAAGCAAAAGAGTATCAATGCTGGACAAAATGCGTCCATAATCAAACTGATATCTACTGAAATCTAAATCCTGCTTAATCTCCTTGTCCAAGTCATTAATTTCTTTCATTAAAACATCAACGTGTACACAATAATGTTTAATAATTAAATTCAATAGTTCGGCACCATGTTTTTGAAATAATGCCTCTAAGTCAACAAGAAAATCGTGATCTGGCACTAGCCCAGAAGGCATAAAGTTGTTCCGTAAGCCTTTTGGTACAATATTTTCATTAATGCATTGTTTAAAATATGCCGTCTCCAGCTGAAGTTTTTTTAATTTCAGTAGTTTAGAGTCAAAAGTTTTAAGCTTTTCTGAAAGGCATATGCTATCATTATTTGCAACGGTACCTGTGTTCATCCCTTGCTGGTTAAACGAAAAATTGGTAATGTCCATTAGCCAGCCGCCCAGGTCTGGAAGCCTGTTGTCACAATTGAGTGCAAACCTAATAACATACTTCCTGTCCCTAACCTGGATATAGTTGCCGTTAACAGGAAACAGGAAGATGTCACTTCCTGATTTAAGAGTTTTAAATGGGGTGTTTTTGTTAGACTTTGTTTCTCTGAAGAAGCCACGGTGTTCCGTGGCGAAAACGCTCTGTTGGTTGGTTCTAATAAAAACGTTAAGACCTTTTGGACTTGGTAGCGTGTTTACTGCAAACAAGGTTCCTCGTTTATGTACTTTTGGTTTGGTTGGCTTGCAATTGTTACTTGTGGTTTGTGTTTTGGAGGATTCCTGTTGTTTTGCAGATCTTCAGCTTTCCAAGTTCTATTCTGTTTCACCGGCAGCTGTGAGCATACTGAGCGGATGTCGACTGGTAGTGCCGCCATGGATAAGGACTTAACCGCGCTGATAGCAGGACTATCAGCAAGATTAGATGAGATGAACTCAAGGATGGATGGGATGCAAGCCTCTTTTCAGGCATTAAGAAATGGTTCGACAGGGAACGTATTGATGCTGGAGCAGAGCCAGGGTACTAATGAAGATTGGATTCCAGCAGCGCAACCTGATCCTCGGAACTTGTCGACCGTTGATGTTTCTGGCGTTAGCACCAGTCAGGGAGGTGGTTTGCAGCTTTCCGGATTAGGTGCGAGTAGTGAGGAAACTGTAAGGCGTACTGGTTCGTATGCTGTAGCGGCATCCAGTGACCGCATTACTTTTCAGCCAACTGCTCTGAATGGAGTGGCGGATCGTACAAGGACTGTTAATCGGGACTTTGGGCCTGACAACAGGCTTCCAGACCTGGGCGGCTGGCTAATGGACATTACCAATTTTTCGTTTAACCAGCAAGGGATGAACACAGGTACCGTTGCAAATAATGATAGCATATGCCTTTCAGAAAAGCTTAAAACTTTTGACTCTAAACTACTGAAATTAAAAAAACTTCAGCTGGAGACGGCATATTTTAAACAATGCATTAATGAAAATATTGTACCAAAAGGCTTACGGAACAACTTTATGCCTTCTGGGCTAGTGCCAGATCACGATTTTCTTGTTGACTTAGAGGCATTATTTCAAAAACATGGTGCCGAACTATTGAATTTAATTATTAAACATTATTGTGTACACGTTGATGTTTTAATGAAAGAAATTAATGACTTGGACAAGGAGATTAAGCAGGATTTAGATTTCAGTAGATATCAGTTTGATTATGGACGCATTTTGTCCAGCATTGATACTCTTTTGCTTAAATTAAAGGGGAATAAGAGTAAGAAATTGATTAGGGACAGGGATGCTTATGTCAAGAAATCTGCTTACCCTAACTTAAAGGGAATTAGACATGACCGTTTAAACAGTAACAATGAAAATTTCGTCCCCCCATTAGGTGAGGACGAAAATAGGTCAGACGACCTTATTGAAGAAGATATTAATGAGGATTATGTCATTCCAACACCTAGAAGGAGCAATAGAATTAAGGGATTTGCCAAAGACAAAGGGGTCATGAGAGAAGTGATAAGGGCCCTTATGTCAACAAAGGCCATAATACACATAACACTGGGAATAATAATAACAATTTTTTAGGGCAACGCAGCAAACAGGCTTACAAGAACAGGAGGAAGAACTAAATTGCCTTTGATAGATGTTACATCAAGTCTGTTGATGTCAGGAACCTCCTGTGTGGTGGACTCTGATTTTCCCAGTTCACCTACTCGAACAGGGTACCCTGTTATTCTTACCAACAGGAATGGTGACTTCATGATTTATAATTTTTCTGACATTATTTTAGATCAACAATTGGTAGAGCTGTTAGCCTTTGGCAACACTTTTGTTCCAACTAGGTATGGGAACGTTGCGAAAGAAGTTATAGAACTTAAGTGTTTTGTAAGAAAAATGAATCTCAAGCTACTATTAAACCAAGAAACCGAAGGCGTGAACTTAGGTGAAGTTACCACCACTTCTAACACATGCCCTTTGAAATTGTCCAGTGTTTTCAACCCCCCGTTACATTCCACTTTGGAACTGTTTGAGAACATGTGTGAATTTGATTTCAGATTTTTAGGCAACAATACTAATGATAGAAATCAGATTAAAGACACCAACATTACCAAAGAACAACGGGTATTGTTGGACGAGATTAGTCAGTTGCCCATACGTGTGTTAAAACCTGATAAGGGAGGGGGGTTGGTGATTTTTCATAATTCCACTTACAATGAGAAGATGGCTTCCCTTCTAGATAGTGTTGCCTATATAAAATCTTCAAGAAATGAAGTTAATGGTAGTACACAGAGGATTAGGGGATACTTTAGGGACCTGTTCTTGACGGGGAAAATTGATATTAAGACTTACAATTATATTGACATCAATTTTCCTAAGATCCCCGTCATGTTCGGGATCCCTAAAATTCATAAAAGTATCAGTGACCCCCCTATGAGAGCCTTGATTGATAGTAGATCGTCCATCACTTATCCATGTTCCAAATTGATTACACACATCTTGGACAAATACATCAAAGGTATTCCAAGTGTATGTAAGGATTCATGGACATTTTTGGACAGTGTTAATAAACTACCATTTAACAGTGATGATAATTTGTTAACTATAGACGTCATTGACCTTTACACGTCGATACCGCACTTAGAAGCGGTTGAATGGATAGGGTCAATGTTGCAGTCCTTTGGGGCGCCCAAGTTAGAGGTTGATCTTGTGACTGAATTACTTGAAATAGTTTTAACCAGTAACTATTTCATATTTGATGGTGATTTCTTTTTACAGAAACGTGGGGTGGCGATGGGCTCCCCATGTGGAGCCGGTGTGGCAAACTATGTGATGGGATATTGGGAAGCCAATATTTTACAAAAGCTTCCTGGTATTATGGCCCCTGTTACATTCTACACCCGCTTCCTTGACGACATGTTCTTGTTGTTCAGGGGGTCGGAAACAGAAGCCAAAACCTTTGTGGAAACCATCAGTAATACAACTGAGTTCTTGAAATTTACTTTTAAATTTTCTAACATCGAGATGGATTACTTGGATGTTAAACTAACAAAGGACATTTGCCAACAGTCTTTTAGGTCTACTGTATACAGAAAAGCCACGTACTGCAATTCTTTCCTGCACTTCACCAGCTTCCATCCTTACAAACAGAAGAGATCTATAGTGAAAGGACAGCTGGTGAGGGCAGGAAGAATGTGCAGTACTCTAGTAGATTTTGTTAAGGAATGTTCCTTGTTGAGGGAGATGTTCACGAACCGAGGTTACCCTGACCAAATGGTTGGTGAGCTCATTGAGGAAGTCACATCTAAAAGAATTAGAGGCTTTTACACTCCACTACTGGCTAAGCAGAATGCTCCCTCTTTAGTAGCCAGTATCCACATAGAGGATGTACCTGCCTCTACAAGTGTCGCTATGAGACACAATGAAGATTACAGTGGGTCAGGCATGGATGTGTCTTTGAGTTTTGTTACTATTTTCAGTACTAACTCTAAGGCAATCTTGGACATTGTCCGTAAGAATTGGCGTCTGATCTCTTCTAATCCTTCACTGGCAGGAAAATTAGGATGGGAACCGAGATTCACCTTTAAAAGATCTAAAAATCTTAAAGAATTATTACAAAGAGATGTACAACAGGACAGCTTTTATAAAAGGAGAGGGATGTCCAGATGTGGCTTCTGTAGGTTTTGTAATAATGTCCGAACAGGAGAGTCATTCCAGGTTAGGGACAGGAAGTATGTTATTAGGTTTGCACTCAATTGTGAGAGCAAATCGGTTATCTATATTGCCATGTGCAATTGCTGCTCGGTGTTCTACATCGGAAAAACGGATAGGCGTCTCCAAGATAGGATGTATGAGCACCTGTATGCAATTAGGACAAGTAAAGATGATAACGCACTGGCCAAACATATTGCCCTGTACCCAGGTCACGGCTTCCACTTCATGGCCATCGACCACGTTCCCTTAAAGATCAGGGGGGGCCCTTTCTCTTTAATTTTAGAAAATTGTGAGTTAGATTGGCAGTTGCGTTTAGACGCCTTTTGTTATCCTGGACTGAACACGAATTGTAACATTGCCCCTGTACTTAAATTAAAAAGTTACTTTAGGTAAAATCTGCCTGTTTACATTATCAAACCACTGTCTACCATGGTCTGATTTGGATAGGGCATTTTTTAGTTACTAATAGATTTGGCTGTTCATTTGTGTTTAACACATACTAAAGTGACCAGTCTGGTCTTTTCTGTTTATGTGTTATATTGTTTTATTCAATCTGACAGTTAAGTATTTTCATATTGATTATATACTGACTGCCCTCAAGATAAACTTACATCTATGAGTAGCACATTTTATGGATGTATGTACTCTAGAATGAGAGCGTCTCTTGTCCTCTTTGTAGTACATTGTTAATGTACACATAAAACTTTTTGCTTGATGCCTGGATAGGTTATATGCATGTTGCACACACATTTTGCACACATATTTTTTATACTTGGGTGCATATATATGTTATATATCTTTTACTTTTGTGCTTTTTTATGGCTGCGCACATTATTGTAAAGCGGTGGAGTCTTCATCCATTTATGCTTATTTATGTTGCTTTGAATTTGATTTGATTTTAAATTAGAGATGTCTGAATTTGACATATTTTAAATAATTTGTACACACTGTGTTTTTAAATATAGTTGCCGTTAACAGGAAACAGGAAGATGTCACTTCCTGATTTAAGAGTTTTAAATGGGGTGTTTTTGTTAGACTTTGTTTCTCTGAAGAAGCCACGGTGTTCCGTGGCGAAAACGCTCTGTTGGTTGGTTCTAATAAAAGCGTTAAGACCTTTTGGACTTGGTAGCGTGTTTACTGCAAACAAGGTTCCTCGTTTATGTACTTTTGGTTTGGTTGGCTTGCAATTGTAGCCCATATAATCCATCAAGAGGCAAAAAAAATGTTTATTATGCTAGCGCTTTCACAGTACTTCAAGACTGCTTCATCAGACCTTGATGTACTGTGAAAGCGCTAACATAATAAATGTTTTTGCTTCTTGATGGATTATATGGACTGATATTTGATGTACTTGACCTGCCATGGATTGGTTCAGCATTTCTCTTCATTATTAATTATCGTTGTGTTAGTGTTGTATTCCACACAACTGCTTGGTGAACCATTCATCTCTCTTGCTTGGACTGTTTTTTTGCTTTTAGGACTGTATTAGGAATGTTTACTTTATTAGAAGGAATATATTAAATAAGTTCTGTATGATGTTTTATTCAGACATATACCACTACAATAGGCAATACTGTGATTCTATTATGGACAACTATGAAATGCACAGTTATCAGTAGCCAAGGCACTGTAGGCATCAATGAAGCACAAGGACACTGGATGTGTGAAATGATGTTGTTAAATGTTGTAAAACATATGTTCATCTACAAAGTTCCTAATTATGTATATTATAAACATTATTAAATACATTAACAGCATGGGAATAGAATCCATACTTACATGGAGAGCAGTTACCATATCCAGTTAATTATTCCCATGAGCTAATCATCACAGCAGCTACTTAATGGTTACAAAAAAACATCTATATGAAATATATGGGACACAGCTATATCTCTAATTTTTGTAGAAATGCTTAGGTAAATGTAGTATAGCCACACTTACTGTAGGGATCCACAGGCTGTCTCTGCACCTCAGCAACTCTCAGATGAAGCTCCTCCACATCACTGTAATGCAGGTCATCACAGCAGCATTGAAGAATGCAGATGCTGTGAATGTTCATTTGCCTGCATCAGGAGGCAGACACACTCTGACATCTGGCCATGTACAACATCTGCTTGCCTATGACTTCCGAGTAGCCCTGTTTCTGGCTGATGTGTATAACTGCCAGCAGTAGTGATCTCAACTGTGGTGTGTTGGTCAACAGCCTCACCCTGTTCAAGATCTACTGTGGCAGCATCCTCTGAATGGCTAGACAAGTGGACCTCCACATCTGCTGCAACATCACTATTAACCTCATGGATGGGCTCTCCAAACAATTGGAGGTGTTCTGTGCCAGGGGCCATACTATCATGCTGAGACACATCATAAACAACATCATGATCACTGGATGGGCTGCTGGATGATATAGATAGTTGATGTGCTACACGATACAAAGACACAGATCAGGACGATTTGCTAACATCACATGATAGATATCATACATATCTCAATGCAATGTTACAAATAATAATGACTTTACATGCAGTCTACTGCACGTATGTTTCATGGAATCTGCATAAATTAAATATATCAAATGTTTACATGGCTAACATACATGACATATGTGATGAATAAAAAAAAAATCACGTTTAGCAACAACTCATGGAAGATGACGACGTTGAAGATGGATGAACTTCAACAAGTGTAGGGAAAAAAACAGCATTAGTGGTCACATCATTTACACCATTAACCAGGTGAAGAACATAGTTAAAACATACAGTATGTGTGGCATGCACGTACCACTCATATGTGTACTTGAGGATGTTGATGATGACTGGCCTAGGAATGTTAAGAAGGACACAGTATTAATGGAGGTCAACTACAGGATTAACAGTGAGGACAGGTATGAAATGTAGTTAATAGCATACCACTGACAGGCTCCTGCTGAGGAGAGGTTATGAGTTGTACTGTGGATCCTGCAGTGGGAAGATAAAGAGAAAGACAACAGTTATGTATGTAGCAAAAACAATACTGACAGCATCACGTATACAACACAGTAATATGGGTTGAAAATACTCACGTGATGGATGTTGCATCTGTACACCAGATGGACCTATATTGACAAATATTGACATAAATGTCAGGTATCATGTGTGCTACACATTGTTGAAAGCTCTGACAATTTTGCTGTAATGTACCTTGTCTGTCTGCACTTGAAAATGCATGACTTGCCCTTCCACTGGCTGTACCTGTACTGTACAATGGTAGAGAAACAACAATATAACAGTAAACAGCAGTGCCATGAAATGAGGTCAAGGCACTGCTGTTTACTGTTATATTGTTTGGTAGAGAAACAACAATAAAACAGTAAACAGCAATGCCATAAAATGAGGTCAAGGCACTAACATGGTAGTGCTCACAGCAACAGTACAGACACTCACCTGACGATCCCTAGTTTAGTCCCAAAAATAGATGGACTAGTGAATATTAATGCAAACAGCATTACAAATGTTGCTTGGACTGTTCTGAGTGTAACTCACTTGTATCATGCACATATTTTGACTTATTTTCATCATGCTAACCCTGTGAGGATGTGTGTGCATGGCTTAACTCTGCTGCTGTAAATCAAAAACAGCAGTAGATGAATATGCATGCTACAGCCATATGCAGTGATAGTCTAAATACACATCCCTGTAATGGAAAGAAAGACATACATGTTCAGCCTGGAACTCCAGCTTCAATCCTGCCATGAGGGATGCATCATTCCCCTCTTGCTGTATGCAGTGAGACCAGAAATATTATGATGTCATTGGGGGGGGCAGTGGTGATCCAGCACTTATGACATCCTTTGATCTCTCATAACATGTCACTGTGTTGGCTACATGAAGGATCATGTCTGAGCAGCATCATCTACAGGCTTCATGGAATCAGTTGTGGCCTCTGACTGTGTTGATCATGTTGGTGAGGTCTGTCCAGATTTCATGTCTCCAAGCAGTATTGCCTGAACAGTCTAAGAGTCTCCTTCCATGTTGCTGGAGAACATCAATTATGATGTCTATTTTCCAAGGGGGGGGGGAAGTTGCCTCCTCTAGGACGGTTGGCCATCTGAAAGTGATACAATCATGACAATGTTCTTGTGTGAGCCCATTTCTGCATTTCATTCTGTGTACAGCATTTGTCAACATAAACAGCATGTATTCCTATGCAATAAAAATGTCTGTATAATACCGTGTGTGACAAATACTAATGTGACATATTAAAAGTAACAACAATGCTTTCATACATAACATTGATAAAAATCAACATAGCTCACAGTTTGTGAGTGGGATTAGAACCCTTGACAATACATATGTGTTTCATGGAAATCCAAAGCTAACAGCATCATGCCACAGGAGTCTGCTTGCATGCTGTATTCAAACACTACAAGTAACAATTTGAAAAACTTACCAAAAGCCTCAGCAAACCTCAAGATCTGAAGCCAGGCCACAGACAGTATGGATCCTTAGAATATTGAACCAGTACTGATAATACCTTTGTTAAGAAGCATCATTGAAGACATATGCTTAACAGCAACAGGACATGAATTACGAGATACCCGTAATATCAATATCACGTACTAGATACTGATAGTGTCATAATCTATAGGTTTCCATAGTTACACCACAGAGTGCAAGGAATTATCAGTAAGAATTGTGGATGATCCTTAAATCAGCCTTCATATACTGTCATCATTTGCAATGGAAGTATGTCTGTACAACTGCATATAGGACTGAAATCAATTATTTCAAATAACAACACCTGTAGGCATAAAGTTCAAGACAACATTGCTTCAGTAACTTATCACAATATCTGTTAATGATAACATTTTGAGTAACAATTAATTTAAGCATGTACTTTTGTTAATGACTAACTTTAAGATATTTACTAATCACCAAAACAGAAATGCTACCAATTGCCAATGTACCTCTCACTCTATTTCACAAAATCAAATTGCACTTAATGCGCACCCACCTTTAAGTACCATTTGCACCATACATAATTAATGAGGTTCATTAAAATTCAAGTTTTTGGAATCCCATTTGCACACATCCATGTAAATTGGCTTCATATACCTACACACCTAGGTGTACTGTGTAAGCAGCCAATACGTATAAATAAATGGCACCATGAGTGGCACATGCCTGTTATCTTCCAATGGTCTGATGACATGGCATCATCACCACTTTCAAATATTGATTTTGATACATTTACTGATCAGACCATTGCTAAATGCAAATTCAGTGGTACCTTAGTAAGCATTTCTCTGTGCTTGTATTTTTCAGACTTCTTCAACCTGAGGACCATGATGGCTACTTTGAAGAGGCTGAGACATGTCCATGCGCATAACTGCACTGATGAGGAGACAACTCAGATGTTGACCATGTATGCTGAATTGGAGCAAAAGATGTAAGCCGAACTGAGGAACTTCACCATGATCCACATATGGAACTGGGTCATGACAAAGGACTGGGATCCACCACACTGGAGTGCAGGTTCATCACCGCTAACATGACCTGCATCTGAGGGATGCAGAGGAGCTTTGAAGGAGAGTAGCCAAAATGCAGAGGAGCATGTAGATCCATATATTAAGTGTCGATATTCTAGGCATACCTGAGCATTGCTACAGAATTTATGGATATTTCTCTGTCTGATATATATATATATATATATATATCTATATATATATATATGTATATATATATATATATATATATATATATATATATATATATATATATATATATATATATATATATATATATATATATATATATATATATATATATACACATCTGGGTCTACTTCACTTGACTGAAATCTCATTTCACTGAAACTCATGAGTGAGCACACGACTGAAAGCTCACTTCACTGAAAACTCATTTGACTGAAACTCATTTCACTGAAAGGGATATGCCCCTTTTCCCCATTGTAGTGCAATACTGGAGTTAGTATATATAGTAAGGGGGTGCATGGGGGGGGCACAGTCCCCCACATTGGGGGTGTGTGTGGGCCATAGCCCCCCACATAGTTTGGGCATATATTGTCTTCTCAAAGAGTTATTTATTGGAGTTGCAAGTATCCATGTATATGGTTTAAAATGTATAAAATAGGTGGGGGTCTACACCCCCCATAGGGGGGTCTGTGTCCCCCACAGACCCTCTTACTATATATACTAACACCAGGATCGCACTACAACAGGGAAAAGGGCATACACCTTTCAACGAAATGAATTTCAGTGAAATGAGCTTTCAGTGGAGTGAAGTAGACCCATGCACATACACACACACACACACACACACACACACACACACACACACACACACACACACACACACACACATATATATATATATATATATATACACACACACACACACACACACACACACACACACACACACACACACACACACACACACACACACACACACACACACGCACACACACATGAGATAGATTATTTGTAATTAGCTCATGGGGAAAATTAGTGGAAATGCTGCCCTATTAATTGTGAGTTCTATTCCCATGTTGTTCATTTATTTAATAATGTGTATAATATCCATAATTATGTCCTTTGTAGACGTATATATGTTTTACAACATCTAACTGCATAATTTCCATAGCCACTGTCCTCATGAATCACAGACACCTATAGCTCCAAGGCCATGGATGACTGCGCACTTCATAGTTTTCCATTATAGTCCCACAGTATCACCTACTGCACCTTTATAAGTTGGAATAAAAACATGTATATAACTTTATTACATCATTCCTCCTAAGAAATTACACAAACATTTATTTAATCTGAAAAGTAATACCTGTCTGACCGCTTGCACATATGTTTTCAGTTATGTGTTGATAGTTATTTCTTTGCAACAAAATATCCAATAAATGTTTGCATTTTTTGTATTCATCCATTCTCTGCAGGACTTCTAAAAAACACCTGCAGCACCTGATTTCTAAAATGAAACTATTGCTAAATGTTAGCTTGTCCTGTATAGCAACTAGCTAGTATGTCTAAACTTTGGCATGCTGTGAGTTCCAATCCACATAGGTGAAACACATATATGTACCTGTTACCTTGGTTAAATTCACTCACAGTATTTTTGGAAGAACTTTATTCCAATACTTGCTGTTAATGTTTATATTGTGCGTGGTTATGACTCACTGAGTTATCAAATTCCTATGAAAATGGCCATAATCCCTAATGCTCTAATATCACCTTTCTGACAACAGAGTTTCTATTATAGTACCTGTCTAGCTAGGAATAGCATGTGCTCATTGTTAGTTTGGCCTGTAAGGCAGCTGGCCAGTAGGTATAAGCTTTGGTATGCTGTGAGTTCTAATCCACATAGGGGAACCTTATGTCTATACCTATTATCTTGTTTAAATTTGCCCATAGCATTTTTTGGAAGAACCATATTCCAATACTTAGTATTAATTTTTATGCTGTGCATAGTTACAACTCACTGAGTTGGTCTTCAAATTTCTGCAAATTTGGCTGTAAACCATAATGCTCTGATAACATCAGCTTTCTAACAACAGGGTTTTTAGAGCAGTACCTATTTGTTTAGGAAAGTATGTGCTGACTATTAGTTCAGATTGTAAGGAAACAAAGCAGCATGTCTACATTTTGGCATGCTGCATACTCAAATCCAGAGAGGGGACACATATCAGAAAGTGTTATCTTGCCCATACCCATAGCATTTATTTAGAGAATCATATTAATGGTTGTAAATAACTTGGCTATTTGTCAAATGCCTAATAAAATATCCATAATACACAATGTTCCATTGACATTAGTTATTTAACAGCAGGAGCAGTAAAGCTTGCTAAACCCTGTTATGTGTCTGACAATTCTTTTGTTAATATTGTATATTTTGTAAAAGTGTTATGGTCTGTTTTATCATGAAATATTAAAGTCAATTGTTGAATAACACCATCTCAAATTTTGAGAGAGTGGGATGGACAGACTTACAGCTGAAATGCAGAACATGGAAGATGTATGTATTGCCCTAGTGATGTGCACTTTTGCAAGGAATACCATGGTCCTCACACATGCCTTATTGTGTCCATTATGTACAGCAACATGTATGGTTCTGTTCACAGAAGTTGTATGCTATGTGACACTTTCAAACTCTCTGAGGAATGGATGTTCTCCATTAGTGTTAATGTTTTTGAACACAGTGCTGACATGAATGTAATTTTCAAACTGTTTAGCTACATGGGCAGCACATGCTCATACTTTGCAATCCTAAGCCAAGATCTTTATTAGTACACCATCCCTCCAGTCCAGATGATGTCATAATATATGCAGCTAAATTCAATAAAACCTACATGGTCCATCTACACTGTGTGTGTGTTGTGGCATGATATGTCGTGCACCATACCTCTCAACCTGGGAGCATCAAAAATCTGGACAAGGCCCATGAAAAATAGGTACAAATCTGTATGCTGATTAACATATAATTTGCATACACAATTATGTAACCCCACCCACTCCAATGGAATTGTGGGATACCAACTTTTAAACGCAAACTGAAGAACATACAACCAAAATATGGCACCAGAGTCCCCCTGCAGTCATTCCAATGTCCCATTACCTGGCTTTTGCCCCATTTACCATAAACACTAATGTGTGCATACTGCTTTACTTCTACAATGATTATTTGTATTTTATTTTTACATTTTACAGCACAACAATGCACAAACACTAATAGACATCTGGTAAACAAAGCAATACTGTCTCACAATGAAAACAGACTTGACATTAAAACTTCTCTGCCCTTGAAACTCACATTAATTGAAACAGCATTGAAACCTACACCACATCCAAAGAAAATGCATCTGGCCAGTGGTGGATAAAAAGATTACCTTTGGGCTGTTTTCAAATCATTGGCCCATTGCAAACAAAACAAGAAATATACACGTGTTCTTTTCTTTGATACACCTTCCTGACTTTATTAAATTATATTCCTTATATACAACATTTTTTCCAGTAGGCTGTACTGTAGGCAATGAAACAAAAGGCATGAACCAGTAATGACAAAACTGCCCAATTCAGAACATTTCTACCATAAAAGTCTACTTCCATATTCACACTATAAATAGAATGACAGTAGTGTAAGCCATAGGCATCTTGCACAGCTTCTTGCACTTATTTTCAATTTCATTTTTTTTGGGGGCAAAAGGTCAAAAAACAGGGACACATTTTAAACACTACTTTTGTAAAGTTGCTAGAATAAAACGTGTTACCACCATGCATTTCACTAGCAAGTCTTGAGCCCTGGACCCTATGCACTACAGTCAGAGCAACATACCACTATGCTAAATTGGCAGTTTCCTGAAAAATAGGAAGTCTGAAAACTTAATGGCTATCATTCAGTGAATTTATTTCTCACCACAGCTCAAAACCTCTTAGCATAAAAAAGACACACACACACACACACACACACACACACACACACACACACACACACACACACACACACACACACACGTTATGCATTTTGTAATAGCCTAAAAAAAAAAGAACAGAAAAATGACAAATGTCTTGTTATTTTAGCAGATAAAACATCATCTGACCTATCATGAAAATATTACAGAAAAGTGTGTTACTATATGTGAAACACTTTAGTAAGTTGTACAATAATGTATCATATATATAACTGCCTTTGTTTCTGTGACAAATAATGAACAAATTATTTTTCTTACTTAAGAGAATAGCTTGTCCTGGAAATTATCAGATTTTAGAGAAAAATATCACAGTTTTGACATCTGGGAAACTGAAAGCATTAATTATGACATGAATATGTAGGATGAAATCACAAGCATGACCTTTCCTGTCTTATCTTTGATGTCTTCCTCTTCTAGTCAGAAGAAATCTTGTTTTTCAAAAAAGAAAATTGGTCTGCCATTTGAAAAAGGCATTAGTATAAAATAAGTTATTTCATTAGTTGTCACTCATCTTCCTTTTTATATGAAATTGGTTTTAGTATTTCAATGGTTGGCCTTTTCTGTGGGGACATTACCCCTTTTGAAGTTCTTTTGAGCACTTTGTAATTAGAACAGACTGTCAAGAGTTGTTTAATATGAGCTTCCTACATATGAACAGCTCTGAAAATTAGAACCTTGGTGTTATCATGATATTAGTCACTCATTAATAGAGGTGACAATGACTGTTTAATGCATTATAATGTTATTGATACTTGGAAAAAGATTTATTTTTATTACTTTTTTGAATATCTACAGATTAGATAAAAGTGACAGTCACACTAGGAAAAAATAACATGATGCATTGCAGTTTTTGCCATTGCTTACATAGCTGTGTTCTGCAATGTTATGGCCGTTAAGTGGAAAAAACTTAACCTTTATATGTAAGCAAAGTTGAATGCTCATCTCTCAAGTAGTGTGTTTATGTGTTATGTTATTTAAGCTAAGCAACCTCAAGGATGTCTGGGTTAATGCAGAGAAGATTTGAAATTGTTGACATCCTTTTTTATTTTATTTTAATCACCCCTTACCTCTGAATATATCCAGAAACAGCGAGCATCTTCTAAATAAACTCCACATCCAGCCAGCAAAATAAATCCAGCTAGTGTCTTCTCTTCATAAAATCCACAGTGAGTGGAGCATCTTCTAAATAAAATCCACAGCCAATGAATTCCTTTCTAACTCAAGCTAAATAAATCCAGCCTTTCCGGCTCTGGTTCAAATGCTTTTGCGAGCGGAAAGTCACCAGAGCCGGAAAGGCTGGATTATATGTGCTACATATGTGTGCGAGCATTCTGACAGGCTGGTGGAGCTGACGTCATCACGCACATGATGATGTCAGCTCATGAATCATGAAAATTAAAAAAAATAAAAAACAAAGCACGAATAAATAGGAAATGAAGTGGTGCCACTCGGGAATCTTAGCACCCCATTATTTGGACCCCAAAACTCGGTAGAAACAGAGTAATTCAGGACAGTTGAGAGGTATGTCGTGCACCATTTTGGATTCAGTAAGCAGTGTTCACTGCCGCACAAACAAGGTAAACACTGTGGTATGCTAATTACAGCATAAGCAGCTGAATTGTATACTAATCAATCAATCCAACATGGAGGATCAATTCAGCAAGCTATAAAGCAACTGTGTAGACTCAGTGCTGGCTTTCCCTGCAAATTCCAAAACCTATTGGAATACAGCCATGGAAACTAGGCTACACAAAAGAATGTTAGGGGCTGCTGTTGCTTTAATTCATGTATATGTGCAACAGGCTGACATCTATGCTGCTGCTGCTGCTATTAGACCTAGGTCAAGAAGGAGAAGAGTTTTCAGACCTCATTTAACTTATCACAACCTATATGATGTGGAAATTATAGAGTGCTACAGGGTGGATACAGACACACTACAGGAACTCTGCAACCTCTGTCGTCCTCAACTCAGAGCCAAGATAAACAGGGGAGAACCCATCCCAGTAGAGACAAAGGTATGTGTAGCACTTAGAATCTTAGCTACAGGTGTCACAGACATCAGCATCCAGGATCCACCATCAGTTCCTGAATGCTATGCTCCAACATGCCAGTGATCATATGTATGTTCCCTTTACTCCTGAGGATAGGGCCAGAAATACGCAGGAGTTCTACCATGTAACACACTACCCTGAAGTGCTGGGTACCATAGATTGTATGTATAAGAAATTAAAGCACCACGGTGGGAACAGGGTAGGCTCTACATAAACAGACAGGGCTTCCACTCTACTAACTGCTAAGTTGTGTGTAATGCCAAGGGAATCATCTTGAATGTGTGTGGTGGCAACCATGGAAATTACCACGACTCACATATCTGGCACACCTCCTAACTGTATCAGATGTTCACTGGGGGAATATCCCACAGGGTCATTTACTGAGGAATGTGGGTAATACACTAGAACTGTGGTTGATGACACCCATCAGAAATGCACACACACCTGCTGAAGAATGCCATAATGAGGCACATGCTCAAACCAGAAATATCATAGATTGTCTGTTTAGGCTGCTGAAGTCTTGGTTCTAGTACCTAGAGACATTTGGGGAGCCCTAGAATACAATCCATGGACATGTACTGAAATATTCACAGTATGTGCCATGCTATACAACATTATCCTGAGAAAACAGCTTCAGCAGGATCACCAAGGGGAAAGAGCACATATCCCACCACCAATGTCAATGTCACCACAGCCACATGCAAATGAGCAGTCTGAGGAGGAACCACCAGCTGCTATGGGTGTAGGCAGATATAGGTGTGCTCAATATGCCCTCGCATTGGCTAAGAGATAATGTACAGCACACTCACTCACCACCTAAGGGCCTAAAACTTTCATCCTATGCACATACATATACTAACATTGATGTAAGGCAACTCTCACAATCTTTACCTCCACAATGTATTGTCTGTGAACTGCTTGCCTCAGACAGAGTCAGTCTTGAACTAAAACTGTTGCAACTGCTGAATTTACAAGGTAAGTATTGAACCTAGAGTGTATGAATGAGTGGCATATACTTGTATTTCATTACTTGGTACTGTAATCAAGTAACAGGTGGGAGATTTGAACATAAATGACTTAACATGGGACAGCAGAGACTTATTTGATTTATATGTGTCCATTGCTAAGTAGTAGGCCTCAGGCATCAAAGATTCATGCAGTCAAACCTCTCAAAAGTACTGATGATTACTGCTTGGCACCATACATTTGAAATGGAAAATCATTACAGAGAGAAGTTAGAAAGTAATGATCACATTTCAGTTTCAGACTTAACAATCCTCACAAGATCATTCACAGTAAAGTTGTAAAATGTTGATGCTGCCAACTGTCTAACTTTCTAAGGCCAATATAAGTCAAAGGTACAATTACCTGTTCAACACCACAAATGCAGATATACTAAGCACTAAGTCAGCTATGCATTCTGAGCATCAGGCACAAAACTTATGTATCCCTGAATTCAAAACATACAAAACAGGGATATGGCACAGATATCATCACTTGCAAAAGGTGTTGTGTGTGTTTCAGGGGGGCAGGAATGACACAAAAGGTCAGAGAGTGTGTGTGAGTAAGAAAGAGAAGCAGGCAGACATTTGGATAAACCAAAAAATTGCCAATGAGATAAAATGAGTTTTTAGCTGCATGGCTGAACCAATGTAACTGTTGTGTGTGCGTGTCTGTAGGGGTCCTCCAGTTTAAATTGGTGTGTGAGTGTCTGCATGAAGACAGCCAAGCTCTGTGCTAGCTCTATGTATTGGTATGTCAGACAGGTGTGAGCCATGCATGGCAGAGGTGGCAGTTCATCTTTGTAGTCCCTGACCACAAGAACTGGCTCTACTAGGAGTTGAAAAGGCATATCTGTGCCCACGGTGAGATCCATTGCTGCTACCTGAATGTGACTGATGTCTGCTGGATGAGCTCCCTTCACAGGGACACCCAGGACCATGAGCCCATGGCCTGCCACAACTGGGTGTGGATATCTCACCCACTGATGTAGCAGTAGAAGGGCTACTAGTACTATGTGTGAGTGATAGGACATGGCTACATTGGTTAACAGCAGATGATGTAGCTGACCTATGCCCACAAGGATGCCATTCCCCTCCAAGCACATATTCCATTACAGACATTGCTAGTTTCATTACAGACACCCTCATTCCAGTGTGTCATTCTTTTGATCCATTGAGTCGGCAACATGGTGGAGGCAGTCATGCATGTCAGCCTGTTCCATGTCTACAACCCTGAGCATTTCTCTGGAGTACCTATGGGAATGTGCCTGTACCTCCATGATGGCCCTAAACATAGGTTCATAGGTTCATAGGTTGGTACTAGGCTATCAGCCCTTGGGCCTATACAAGCCTAGCCATAACAATTCCCTGGCTATTTTTTCCCACACTATTTACTTCCCTGGACCCCTGTCTAGCAGGGCGACTGCCATGATCCCTGGGGTGAATTTCCTTTCTTCCATCCAATCATCAAGGTTCCTTTTGAAGAGGGCCAAAGAGGCACTCTGCTTGACATGTATGGGCAGTCTATTCCAGAGTCTGGGGTCTCTCGGTCAGGAACCTATCCCTCAGCATGTTTTGTTTATTGTGATTACAAGGTTTAGATCCCTGGAGCGGACATACATTGAGTGGAACAGGAAGAGACACCTGGATCAGGTGGAAGAGGGTAGCAGGCCTACTCCGAGCACCCATAACAACCCTCTTGCATGGCACATTCCATGCACTTTGACCACAACCAGAGTCAACAGGTACTGAAGCCACAATAACCACACTTTCCTGATCAATGGCCTTGACCTCCACCTGTCCAATATCTGATGACTCGCTGAAATGGATAGGCGTAGGCCTACAGGGTGTGTCTGATGGAATTGCAAGGGATGGCTGTATGCCAACCTCAGTGTCAGATTCAACCGCTGCACCCCCCAACTGCACCTCATTTTGGTCACCATCATCATCAGAGTTCGCTGATACACTGACATCAGGTGGTAGAGGTTCCGCACTTCCACTGTTAGGATCACCTGTGATAAAAAGCAACAAACACAGGCACAATTATTACCTAAACTATGATATTCCAATACATGCTAACAAAACAACAGTGCTACCTCTATTAGACAGTACAGCAATACACATAATAGTCCTGACATCAACATCACACACTGAAATATTTCTTTAAATTGCTCATGGGTACTGACATAAAAATGTTTGGCTTACCATCTAGATGAGGTTATCCTCTGCAAGCCATATGATCCTGGAAGAAGTTAAGCAAAAGAAAAGAGCCACATCACCACAATTAGCAGTAAGATGAGGTAATAATTTTACCTTTTATATGTTCATTAACTATACTTTGAACAAGAACTTGGATGATAACTCCAACCTAATCTATCACAATGTGTTGTTAACTGCAGCAGTCTTCATCCCCCCAAAAAAATTCTTGTGACACAGAAGTAACATTGATTTCAATTGTTTTACTATAAAACAATATTCACCAATTGAGATACCAAGGCCTACCTAGAAGCTCCTTCTGGGACATGCTTGTTGTTCCTGAAACTGTTGCACCAATGTCAAGGATATGCTGTTCTACACTTTCCTGGGAGCTGTCTGGATCCTTGACAATGGACAGAAGCTCTTCATTTGGTGTTAGCAGTAGCTTCATGTCAGACCCATCCAATCATGGCTGACTGCAGCTGCTCATCCCTTTGCAGATGTTATCATGTCAGTGGCCCTATGGTGCACCTGCTCATATATCCTGCCATGGCCACCCATGGCATTAATATCATGCACAATTTGCCACCAAATCTGCATTCTGCGTGCCATATCTCCTTATCCTCTTTCAAGCAGGAAGGCACCTTGTTGCCTAAAAGTATCCACTATCAGTTTATTTTCAGCATCAGTGACGGGTGATCTTTGAGGGTTGACACACCTGGATGGCATACTCCTAGGTGTCCTAAAAGACAGCAGAAGGATAATACAGATACGTATCACATAGTTACAAAATAACAGTTCACAGATAAGACAGAAAAGATAACATGTCAGTATTACCTACTGGAGAAACATAAACAGTCTAGAGATTTGATATATGAACAGTAGGCTGAATGCAAAATAAGGAGAGTAGCAATAGCAACATATTCTTGTTTGTGCCATAACAGAAATGCAGCTTTGCTCCACTTCAAAAGAACAGGCATATGACACATTTTGCTAACAAACCATCTTTGAAATGCTAAAAGTGCTATCAAATGAACTGTCCTTGAAACATTTGTATATATTTATCATAGAGCATTCCATTTTAAGGCACTGGCAAACGTGCCCATGGCATCAGTACACTTCTATGTAATGCATACAGATAAAAGTGTAAAAGCCTTTGCTTCACACTTTTCTTAATTACATTCCAGCATATGCAGTATGTAGCTGACAAAATGCAAGCATATCTTCTGAAGTTCAGTAATGCTCTTTGCAGATATATCCCAAAGTAATAGCCTTTGTTCAGTTTTCTCCACATAAATAAGTTTCCTCGCCTTCAGTTTGCCTAGCTACATGGTTGCCTTTTTATATGGTGTAGATTCAGGAGGGTCTATATTAGAAGCACGAAAAAGCTTCTGAGTGAATACAGAAACAGCGACACATATTCATTGAATCACATTTAAGCGATTCGAAGAATATGTCATAGGGCAAGGAGAGGAGAGTTGGCCAACTTCACGGAGTTGCCCTTTCCTTCCCTATAGTGCAATCTTGGAGTTGGTATATTTAGTTAGGGGGGTGTGGGGAGGCAAAGCACCCCACCCGTTTATGGTGTTAAATTATTTTTTTTTAGCAAATGGAAGAGTAAGTTTTTGCCCTAGGAAAAAATTTGATTACGTGGCCATTCACTATTTTCAGGTTTCATGCATTATGTGTCGACTTTTATGTAGTAGCACATATGCACATTTGGTGTTATAGTATAGACCCAATTCAGGGCTGTTAGATTGGTAAAAATGCAAATGAGGTGGGAACTGATTAGAACTGCTAAATCCAAAATACTTGGGTCCATGTAGGATATGTAAACATGGTGTAGGCACTTGTTACACATGGCTAACAATAATGTGGAATCTGTTAATGTTGAGTCAAGCATGAAGGATGTACTGGCAGCCGAGAAGCTTGTACTATGAAACTTGAAAATTTACAGATGAAGCTGGACTCTTATGTGAACAAACTAAGAGACGTGAAAAGGCACAAATTAATAAGGCACCATACAGATTATAAGGAAGGACACCTTTTTGAATGACCTAAGGAGAAAAATATCAATGGCAATTTCACCTCCCATGAAAAAGGATCTATAAATAATCAGTATACTGATAAAAACAAATCCAAAGGTAGGATCAAATAGTGACAGAAGTAACATTGATTCATGGAAAAAGAGTTTCTCCCACATATACTTAGTGCCATGTCCCACACAAAAAGACAGTGTTATGGTTGTTAACTATAGAGGCTGAACCACAGACTTTTATCAACACCAACTTGTTGTCAGGGAAGTGTGACAACTATAGTGACACAATAGGAACTGATCTGCCAAGTATGCCATCAATATCAACCACCAAAATAAGTAATGTGGCCACAGTATCAAAGGATATAATAGAGGAATCAAATTCAACATCAGCTACAAGACCCAAAGAATGTGCTGTGCTGTTCATCTATGCATCTATCAGAATCTCCCTTTTTTAATCCAGAACAAAGAGTCACGTTCTCCAAGATCTATGAGCAGGGGAGAAAGAAAAGGAAAGTTACTTAAGTGATGATTTTATGACTGACTCATTCGTTTTTAACATCTTTGACAAAGAGCTAACTGTTACGGAACAAGCTGTTTTAGAGAAAGGGCTATCCTTTATACCCTCTCTCCGTTCGCCACTAAATGAATTTACCACTGACATCAAGTGCTTTGGAAGGAATGTTACACTCAAGCACATATTCGGTAATGACAATGAACATAGTGAAAAGACACTGAGGCAACATACAAAACCCAGCACTTTTATAACACTTTTCCATCCAGTGGTCAGCACTTTTGTTTGCCTGTGTGAAGATGAGGTCACCCAACTGAGACAAGGTGGACATCACAAACAGTTTTGCAATCTAATAATGAATCAGTCAATGACCAATTTAATGAAAAGAAGGGACATAGTCATAAGACCTGCAGATAAAGGTGGAGCAATCGTGGTAATGAATAGCAACCATTATACTAGCAAGATGGAGTGTATGTTGAATGATAGCTGCACTTATAATAAAATAAACAGCAGGATTGTGCGGAGACTCATAAAGGAAATGCAGGATATACTATATGATAAACTGATGACTCGAAGTATTACTCACTAACAGTATAATTTCTTCGATGTTATGAATCCAACCATTCCAACTATAAGTGGTCTACCCAAGGTGCATAAGAATGAACAAGATCCACCAATGCGTCCGATAGTCGCAGATAGAGGGTGGATCGCTAAACCACTCTCTATCTTTGTGGAGGACAAATTGAAGCAACTGCTACCCAGAGCTAGATATGAATGGCTTTGAAACTGATATGCCTCTGATTGGAAGAAATAGTTTCTGACAGTCTCCTATTGGTCATTTTGATATGCTAAATGGTTGGTTCAGTATGATCAGCTTATTGGTTCAGCTTCTTCCTGAATTTCTGCTGATTGGCTATCTGTCCTCTTTTTAAGGAAATACACTGGTTAATGGATGAGGATCTGAAGAAGATTTTTGCCAAAAGCACTTAACCACCCTAGTACTTTGTTTTATGCTACTTGGATTTTTACTGTTTACATTAAATAATTTGGTTTTTAATGTGACGTGTTTGTCTCATGAGAGCCTTGGTGGTACGTCTCATCTTTTTCCAGCATTTTCTTTACTTGTTGAGACCACCTTTGGTAAAGTAGTGTCTTTGTTTTTATGTACTTTGCTTTTGAGCTCTACGTTACACATGGCTAACAATAATGTGGAATCTGTTAATGTTGAGTCAAGCATGAAGGTTGTATTGGCAGCCAAGAAACCAATGCTCAGGGCAGTTACTGATGTAGGAGCAGGTTTGTTAAATCCACTGCTTTGCTGAATTTAGACTTGGAACAAGTGAATACACAGCACTTATCTCCTACCACTGCTGACTTTGATCATGTTTTTCATGAAGTTGAAAATGCAGATTATAGACTTAAATGCTTACAATGGTAATGCTTCCACATGGAAGTGTGCCTGCACCATCCAATAATATCAAGGGATTTACGTGTGAAATGTATGCTGAGTTATGGTAACACCTACCCTACTCTATTAGCTAAATGGCAAGCTATCAACATTGAAATGAGTTTAAGATATATGAAACTGCTAATAGAGTTTTTTAAACCAGAGGAAGAAGAGATGACCAATTTGATCAGAGATAAACAGACTCTTCTAGAAAGCATGGACCTAACAGAAGCTTGTACTATGAAACTTGAAAATTTGCAGATGAAGCTGGACTCTTATGAGAACAAACTAAGAAACATGAAAATGCACAAATTAATAAGGCACCATATGGATTATAAGAAAGGACACCTTTTTGAATGGCCTAAGGAGAAAAATATCATTGGCAATTTCACCTGCCATGAAAAAGGATCTACAAATAATCAGTATACTGATAAAACAAATCCAAAGGTAGGATCAAATAGTGACAGAAGTAACATTGATTCATGGAAAAAGAGTTTCTCCCACATAAACTTAGTGCCACGTCCCATACAAAAAGACAATGTTATGGTCATAACTATAGAGACTGAACTGCAAACTTTTATCAACCAACTTGTTGTCAGGGGAGCGTGACAAGTATAGTGCCACAATAGGAACTGATCTGCCAAGTATGCCATCAATATCAACCAACAAAATAAGTAATGTGGCCGCAGTATCAGAAGATATAATAGAGGAATCAAATTCAACATCAGTTACAAGACCCAAAGAATGTGCTGTTCATCTACCTATCTATCAGAATCTCCCTTTTTTAATCTAGAACAAAGGGTCATGCTCTCCAACATCTATGAGCAGGGAGAGAAAGAAAAGGACAGTTACTTAAGTGATGATTTTATGACTGACTCATTAGTTTTTAACATCTCGTACAAAGAGCTAACTGTTATGGAACAAGCTGTTTTAGAGAAAGGGCAATCCTTCATACCCTCTCTCCATTCACCACTAAATGAATTTACCACCGACATCAAGTGCTTTGGAAGGAATGTTACGCTCAAGCACATATTTGGTAATGACAATGAATAGAGTGAAAAGCCACTGAGGTAGCATAAAAAAACAGCACTTTTGTGGTTGCCCAACTGAGACAAGATGGACATCACAAACAGTTTTGCAATCTAAGTAATGAAGAACGTAAGGCAATAACCAATTTAATGAAAAGAATGGATATAGTCATAAGACCTGCAGATAAAAGTGGAGCAATCGTGGTAATGAATATCAACCATTATACTAGCAAGATGGAGTGTATGTTGAATGATAGTTGCACCTATAATAAAATAAACAGCAGGGTTGTGACGAGGAAATGCAGGATATACTATATGATAAACTGATGACTTGAAGTATTACTCAGGAACAGTATAATTTCTTCGATGTTATGAATCCAACCATTCCAACTATAAGTGGTCTACTGAAGGTGCATAAGAATGAACAAGATCCATCCGTTGTCGCAGGTAGAGGTTAGATCACTGAACCACTCTCTATCTTTGTGGAGGACAAATTGTAGCAACTGCTACCCAACGCTAGAACAATTCTGCGTGATACACCTCAGTTTCTCAACTGCCTTTATGAGCAGATAAGCAATACAACTAATTATGAAGGCCTATTACTTGTGACCATGGACATTTGCAGCCTCTTCACTGTAATACTGAATGATTTTGGCATTGAATGTATTAGAAAATTTGTGATGTTGGCACCTCTCTTATCTGTAGTCTACTAGAGTTAGTGCTTGAGAATAACATTTTCATTTATGGAGATGTGTATTACTGGCAAAAATGGGGCATTGCCACAGGTACCTCATGCACTAATAGTTATTCCAACCTGGTCTTAGCACAATGGGAAAATGATTGGGCGATAGACCCAAACAATATATGGAACACACAGCTGGTCTCTTATAACCATTTTGTGGATGACATCTTTATGCCTGGGAAGGGGACAAATGTAGTTTACATGAATTCATTGGTTACTTGGAAAGTACCACTGACTTCCTTGAGATTGAACTAAAAGTGTCATCAAGAACCATAGACTTTCTGGATGTAAGATTGACCTTGGATACCACAAATGGAATAGACACCAGCATTTTTAGAAAACCTACATGGCGTAATCATATGTTACACCAGACAAGCATGCACCCAAGGCACATCTTCCACAACCTTGTCAAGAACCAGGTAATGCGAGTGTCCAAATAACACTAGCACACAAAGTGATGATTATTTGGATGAACAGAAGAAATTAATCTCAGCTTTCACAAAAAGTGGTTACAAAAGGAATAAGATATACATGGAAAGTGATGAAGCAATGGAAATAAGAGAGAGTAGTAGACACCCTTATTTCTCACAAGATTCTAATAGCTCAATGACTGCACCTAGACAATGAACTAATCTATTGAGATGTATTCTAACCTATAGCTCCCATAGCACCTGTGTAAGTGGGATAATCAAGAAGTATTGGCCGATTCTGACTTTTGATCCAAAAATTAGGAACATAGAGGGTGATAACCCCAGTTTCTTTTATAAGAACAGAAAAAACTTAAAAAGGCTGCTATGTCAAAGTGATGGCTTTGGTAGTAGACAAAATCCATGTGATTCATGTGTTGTATAGAAAGGGACATGGAGATGTGGCTTTTGTAAGGCTTGTCCGTATATTTGTAACAAAAATGTTTTTGTACATCCAGTCACAGGACTCAAATACTTTTTTCATGAAAGAGCTAGGAGTGCCAATATTATTTATATAGCCACTTGCATGTCCTGTCCAGCTTACTATGTAGGCAAAACCAACAGACCTTTTAAAGAACGGATTCCACACCATCTATCCGATATTCACAATAGCGTTGAGAATAATGCTTTATATGGACATATTAAAATCAATAAAACACATTGGTTTCAATTTATGGCCATAAGCATGTTAAGATAGAATTTGAGAAGGGGTGATATACGTAATAACACTGAACTACAAGAAACTAAATGGATTATGGAACTCAGAGCCGATTGTCCACCTGGTCTCAATGGTGTTATCCCCCTTAAGCCCATTTTAAAAGCAATAGGTCTTGCTAAGAAATGCATTTGATCTAATGAAACATGATAATTGTCTTTAGTAAATATGGGCTATGTTCTCTGTTGTCTTGCCTTTCTTAGAAGTCCCTAACTAAGTCAACATGGGCACTGTATTCTGCCCTTTGGTCCCCCTTGCCTTCTTTGGGTGTTCAACTTTCAGTTTGTGTTTTGATTGTTGCTTTCCTCCTATGACTATGTATAGTCATGGTTTAATTTCCACTGAAAGATAAGCTTTCTAAGATTAATTGATTGTTCCTTTCTTCTGACTCACGTTCTTGGAAGCTAAGCAGGGTTGGGCCTGATTAGTACTTGGATGGGAGATGGCCTGGATATACCAGGTGCTGTAGGCATTGCTAAATAAGCTTCCTGATTTAAGATGATTGGTTTTTCTTTTTCTGTGATTAGAAATTGCTATTATGAATGGCTTTTGAGACTGGCATGCTTCTGATTGGAAGAAGCAGTTTCTGATAGTCTCCTATTGGTCTTTTTGATATGCTAATAGGTTAGTTCAGTATGACTAGTTCATTGATGCAGCTTGTTCCAGGAATTTTGCTGATTGGTCCTTCTTCTGTGATTAGAAACTGGTATTATGAATGGCTTTGAGACTGGTATGCCTCTAATTGGTAGAAATAGTTTCTGACAGTCTCCTATTGATCATTTTGATATGCTAAATGGTTGGTTCAGTATGATCAGCTTATTGGTCCAGCTTCTTGCTGGATTTCTGCTGATTGGCTATCTGTCCTTTTTTAAGGAAATACACTGGTTAATGGGTGAAGATCTGAAGAAGGTTTTTACTGAAAGCACTTATCCGCCCTAGAACTTTGTTTTATGCTACTTGGATTTTTACTGTTACATTAAAGAATTTAGTTTTAATGTGAAGTGTTTGTCTCATGACAGCCTTGATGATATTTCTCATCTTTTTCCTGATATGAATTATAGGTATGAGGGGTGAGACACTATTATTGTGTTATCAGATGTATGACTGAGAGTATACTCTGCACTATATTTCTGTAAGTATAATTCTGGTGTCTGGACTTTTATTGGCTTCACATTGGCCTAAAACACATACACAACTGGCTCTATATCCAATAACCTTGCCAGGTCACAAACATGCATGTGTGACAGCTCATACTGTTACCTGTATTTAAGTGTGATTCTTGACTATGTCTGAGCAGCACTTCTTCTGTTGCAAAGATGAAAAATCAATGCTGTGGAAGAAAATGTTTTGTCCCGTATGCATAGGTTTGAATCCCACATTGTATAAATGTAAAAACAAATATGTCAGGTCATTACATTTATACCCTCAGTGCATGTCTGTAAACGTAAGTCACCTAACAGTTACCTTCCAATTTCCAATACATATTTCCAGGTCAGTAGACATAAAAGCTAAGGGTAAGTGTCAGATTAATCTTCCAATTGAATTTATTTAATTCCTCACTGCTTGGCACTACTGCTCTCCATTTACCATTGTACAAATGTGTTGCTCAGCTTTGCACACTCCTAGTACACATGATAACTGGAATGGGTAGTAAAGCATCAGAATGCATTGCTCTAGGCCTACAGGTAGACATGGCTAGCATTAGTGGGGAAGGTAACAGGTTTAGTGCACAGAGATGGGGTTCCCAGGAGTTTAGGATATTTATTGGCCCCCTTGTAAAGCACCACAGTCAAAAGTTTCTGCAGGGGGACTATTCTGGCTCCCAGTACAAGTCTGAGGCATGGAATAGTTTAGCCCAGGATGTATCCAGTGTCACTGGTATCCTGCATCCTGGAGGGCAATAAAGGCATCATTTTAATGACCTACAGAGTAGAAAAAGGGATACTGCCAAATGTTGGTTAAGGGAATTTAGGATGCAAACATCCCACAGATGTGTAAGTATCAACTAAAGAGAGTACTTGTAAGACTTATAAAGCTTAATATAGTCAACATGGTATGCATAATGCTCTACTGTTCTTTACTATTCTTTCCCCCACAGCCAGTGATCAGGAGTTTAATGTCTGGGCACATGAAGCTAGATTGGAGGGATTGAGGGAAGCAACTGGTATGTACACAGCAGAAAAAAAGTGTTATTGTAGCATTAAAAGTTAAAGATAGCTTTTTGGTATTTTATAGATTTGTATCAAATTACCAACTGTAGAAGCAAGTATGCATACATTAGCGTATAGCACAAACAAATTTTAAAATCCAATATTAGACTTTAGTCAGAGGCAGTGGGTTCAAATACCACAATTCATAACTATACAATACTGTTCTTTCTTCAATAATATTTATATTAAATAAAAAATATATACCAGTGGCACAGATGTAAACTGTAATTTGTATAACTGGGACATGCATATGTGCAATATATGCACATTTCAAGGATTACTTTCAGCAATCTGTAGTATAGTGTATATCTGATAGGAGGTATACTTAAATGTAAAACTTAAGATAATAGAGTTGTATAATTGTATTAATGCATTTTATGTCAATATGATGGTACTACTTACATCTTTTTTTCTCTCAGTCCAACTCTTACCTCCCTTTTCTATTTTCTTTATTTTTATTTTATTTTTAAAAATAATTTTTATTTTTATTTTTATTATGTGACGTCAAAATGTGTCCATGCCATTCATGTGTACCACATCACTAAATACTCCAGAGCAAAATGAGGTAAACCAGTCCCAGTGGGTCAGACTGTCCCTGCTCCACCGGCTTCAGCATCAATATCCAGCATGTCTGGGAGCCAACCTAGCAGTGCTGCCTCTGCTGCCCCTGCACTACCCGCACCCTAAGATAGTCCTTCCCTGGAGGATGGTGCAGTGGTACCCTCTGGGATCAGTATCAGAGGTGGTGATTTCATCACCCACAGACTTACCAGGATCATGCACCACAGCATTGGTGCATGTCTACTCTGGATGGAAAGGCTGGTCTCCCTCATGTTCCATAGGGGGAGGAGAAGACATCAAGCACTCCAGCCTCCAGTGGAGTAAGCTGACAGTGATGACAGTCCAGTGGGTGAGGACTCGATTTTCACTGTCTCTAAGCTTGATGGGCAGGGGCCTGGGTTGTCCCTACCCTCACCCCAATCATGGTGTACCCCAACTTTCTGTGCCCATCACCATCCCTGTCTTGTGTCTTGTTTGTCTTGTACGTTTGCAGTTGCTTCCTAACTTACCCAACTTACCTGACCCAGACATACCAGCATCCCTTCCCCAACATTCCTCTCCCTCTCAAATGCAGAAAAAATGGGCACTTGTCCCATAAAAAATGTTCCCATACATAGCTCTCCATTTCACTAATGTGTCTTCTTGACCCACTTGATTTGGTCCAACTGGCTATAAAACATGACTGTGTTGTGATCATCCCGATTTGTGGAGGTGACCATCCAAATTCAGTTAATACTCTGTACATATTTTCAGTTTACACTGCTAAAGAAATGAATAGCTATGTTTCTATCCTACCACCATCATGCACATTCCTGTACTGCTTTCCCTTTGTTCTTCTCCCTGCTTGCTTCCCATTTCATCACTTTAATCTGGTCAAAAATTGAATCACACACAACACACATAAGTAGCAGAAAAAGCAATGTATCCCTTCACTTTTTGGGCTCCATGTTTGCACAGAGGTACACATCACTTGCCAACTCATAGCAATAGTGAGGGGCAGCAAAATGCTGTGGTTACCTTCCTGCAATGCCTCATAATCCTGCTGCACTAAGCCTACACTAAGCAACACATGCACTGTAAAGAATTCATGTCATTGCCTTAACAATGTTTATTTAAACATATTAGATATACTTGGATTCAAACCCAGTATCATCTGGGCTCAGTCAGTTAAGCAGCAGTTGTTTTTCATAGAGTCAATACTAACTTTCAGACTTTAGCAATGTGGCTCACATTTTCACACTGCTTAGCTACTGGTAAATGTGTATCTCTCATGTGCATACACTTTGCCAATTGTCACGCAAACCCACTGCTCACCACCCTATGGAAAAGTAAAAATGATTACCTATTATTGCTGTTTACTGTCCATTTCTTGTCTATGATATGAAATTACATGTGGAAACATAACAAACTGAAGGCCCTAACAATTTGTCACTTATTTCCAATACAGCCATGTGTTGCCTCCCCCCAAGCACTGCAACCCTGGCATCTCAGTACTTTTTCTACACATATTATCACCTACACTACAGAGATTAATATCAAATGTTGTGTGATATGCAATGCACATCAATCTGGTAATATGCAGAACTAGAACTATTGACCCATAAGCCTAAAAAACCTTATCTGCAAGGCTAAGGAAGGAATCAGCATGGACCTTACCCACAGGGGCATAGGTAACCTTTAAGATACTTGAACTGACCCATTTTGTTTATGTCAGGGGTAGATCTAGTAAACCTAGTGGACCTCTTTGATACTGACCCCAAAGACCTGGATGAGGGATAACAGGACAGACCACTATGTTGATTTATCCAATGCCTTTGACACTATCCCCCATTCATTTATCATAGTGAAAAATCTCTCATCTGGGGTAACCCATACATTACCTGATGGATAGCCAACTGGCTAACTAACAGAACATACACTCTCAAACTTGGGGATTGCACCTCCACTGTTAGTCCTCTCACCAATGGAATACCACAAGGATCTGTGCTGGGCCATCAACTGTATGGTAAATATTTCTCTGAAACCCAAGCAAAGGTAGATTGCCTGTGGTTTACCAAGTCTGCAGATGACTGTTAACTGGATGTACTCAGAGTCCCCCAACTATGTTAACATATTACAGAAGGGGCTGACACAGACAAATGATTGGTGCCAAACTCATGGACTGAACCTTAAAGCAAAAAAATGCCTCATTGTCCTCTTTGGTAATGAAGTACTCCTGCTAATTATGATAAACATAGCACCCCTCTAAGCTCAAACACAGTGTTGTGAGACTTGGGAACACATGTTGATAGCAATCTACACTTTAATAACTATGTATCTATGGTGTGAGACATACATTCTACATTGCAGACCTCATAAATAAGGCCATCTCATCCGAGACCAAGGAGATCATAGCTCTGCTATACTTTATCCTTATCAGACCACTAATTGAGTACAATGCTCCCTTTTGTCTGTACCTCACCAGGCACCTGCAGCAACTAGAGAAAATACAGAGGTTTGCAACTGGGAGAATCCAGGGCCTCCAAAACATGACTTACATGGAAAGACTGACCCCTGTCACTGCACTCAGTATCATACGGGCTGCAAACAGGTGACCTATGACTGCCCTACAGAGTAGTTTGAGACCGTACCCTACTGGAAATTCTGGACATCGGTGAATCAAATTGGACAAGAATAACTTGCTCCAGTGTTCTCAACCTGACCTGTGACATAAACAGAACATGCTGGGGGGAAAGATGCACCCCACAGCTATTGACAGTCCTTTGTAATAAACTCCCACCGAGTGGGAAGCAGTTCTCCTCCATGACCATATTCAAGCACAAACTTGACATCTTATTGGGGGATTGTAAAGTCACCCCTGGAGTGGCACCTATGTCTGTCATGGACAGGGTCAGTTGGTGCTGCTCACAAAATTGCTCTGCTAACAATAACCATCTAACTATGGTTAGTATGGGCACTTGTGTTTTTGCACAGCTAGGTTTGTAAACACCCTAGAGCCATTAGACAAGTAATCTCCAATGAACTTATGAAGCTATGACCCTATGCAGGCCTTCCAACATCTTCTCTACCACATGGCATGCTAATGTCATGAACTATAAGTTGGCCTGCAGTCTTGTAAAAGTCAGACTTGTGCCATGGCACTTGCATAAAGTACTGAGTTCTGAAGTCTGTGTACTTAGATAGGTAAGGGTTCTGTTCTCACTGCAGACAAGTGAGTGTGTGCGTGTGTGTGCGTGTGTGTGCGTGTGTGTGCGTGTGTGTGTGTGTGTGTGTGTGTGTGTGTGTGTGTGTGTGTGTGTGTGTGTGTGTGTGTGTGTGTGGTGTGTGTGTGTGTGTCTAGACAGAAGAGCAGAATTATGAATCCTACAGTTACTGCTCCAATGCCATAGATTGACAGTATTTTGATATTTGCACATGCCTACACATCCATTTCATGCAGTCCTCCCAATATCTTCTCTCCCACATGGCCTGCTGATGTAATCTACTATAGTTGACCTGCACTCCTGTAAAAATCAGACTTGTGCCTTGGCACTTGCCAAAAAGTACTGAGTTCTGTAATATGTGTACTTAGATAGGTAGGGTTTTTATTCTCATTGCAGTCAACTGTGTGTGTGTGTGTGTGTGTGTGTGTGTGTGTGTGTGTGTGTGTGTGTGTGTGTGTGTGTGTGTGTGTGTGTGTGTGCGTGCGTGTGTGTGTGTGTATGTGTGTGTGTGTGACACTGCTGATGTCATAGGCTTTATCAAATTTGTGGTTATGCAGTACTCCCACCAGGGCACAGTCAGAGACTGGTCTAGAGGCCAGGCAGAAGTCACCTCATCCTATATGAGACAGACTACAATGGCATGGATTTTCATCTATCCACATATGTCATAGCATGGTTTGTAGGCCCTGTATTTTCTTGATGAGAAAGCCCTGTGGTCTCTACATCTACTGCATGTGTCTGGTGAGGTACATGCAAAAGAGAAAATTATAATCTATTAGTGTTCTGATTAGGTTTGAGTACAGTTCTGTCAAACAATCCTAAGATCTGAATATGATGGCATGATTTATGATGTGCACAACACAGGCTTTCAGTACCAGTGTGGACACTTGTTGGTCAAATTTTAGAGTGCTATCTGCATGTGTTCCCAGTGCTTGCATCACTGGGTTTCAGCACAGCAGGACTGTTGTCAATGCTGTGATTAACATGGAATTCCATTTTTCAGATGGGCAAGATAAAAAGATATATTTCTGCATTTATTTGTAGAGCATGTGCCTTTGTAACCAGTCATTTATCTGTGTTAGCTCCTTTTGTACTATGTTTTCATCATTGATGGACTCAGTGATTGCACCCAATATGCAGGAATCACCAGGCATGGTAAGCCAAAGGCCATATACTTTAGCCTGTTGAGAAACAGAGTCCAAAGACAGAAGGGCCAAGCAGAGAAACATGGGGTTTGTCAGTGGTGACAGCTGTACTGGTACAGGTTGATTCACCAACTCTCACAGTATGTGTTTTGTTGGTGAGCCAATTGGTTAACCATCTAGTGACAAAAGGGTTAATCCACAGCCAGTAGGGCTTCTCAATTATATCTGTGTGGGGGATTGTGTCAAAACCCTAGGCCAGATCATGATAGGCAGTATGCAATGTCTTACTTTCATTCAGGCCTATCACATGGAATCAATTGGCTGATACAACATCACAGATTGTCTATGGCATGACTAAGCACATACACTTTCCTGATATAGTTGAATACACACTTCAACACAACCTCCACATGGGCTATGTTCCCATAGAAGGGTGTGCATCAACATGCATCCATGTGACTTGGGGGGACAGCACTTGATGCATGCATGTATAGACACATCTTGACTCTCCACAACTGTGAGGTAGACCAATATGTCATCAAGGACCTCTTCTAAATGTACACCAGTAATATTCTAGGTGTGTGCAACAGACCTGTGTGAGTTGTTAATGCTACATCAAGTCTGCTACATCTGATAGATGTCCTCAAAGAGGTCATTCAGGGCATGCATAATGACAACAGTATCATCTTGTGGAACTTGACCAGGTCAAGGCATTTGACATAAAACCACAATGAGGTATTCAATCAACACTGTCAGATGTGGCCATAAACAGCTATATCACCAAATGGATAGACCAGTGTATCACAAACATGGCATTTCACTATGTTGAAATGTGTGAAGTGACCTATATTTCAGGTCCAGTGATCAGGTCCATACATCAGGGCTATCTGCTAGGCCCTTTTCTGTCCATTATTTAAGTGATGGACATCACAGATGACATACACATCCTGTGTCCAAACAACTGACTGAAGGGCTGCAGAATGTGGGCAATCGTTAACTCCAGCTGTGATATTAGTATAATACAGATAGTATCAACACACACCAAAGATTGCTGCTACAACCATGACAACATCTGCGATGACAAGAAAATGTAAGGGGCTTTAAGTCAAGGAAACAAACACACAACCCAAACATAATGTGGACATCACACCCTATAATCAGACCAATAGGTATGTGACCTGTGTCCTGAGGTAGTTGGCAAGTGGAACATCCACCAGCATGTGGTCACAGTGCTGACTACTACCTTGTATGTATTAACCCAAAAAGTGGTGCAATGGTGCAAAAAGAAGATCAAATCAACCAAAAAATGCACCACCAGGGTTTCCGGACTCCACAGAGTTTTATTTAACACAAATTGTTAAGCGCTTTCATCAAGCCAAGTTGACTTCATCAGAACAATTACTACAAGGAAAAAAAGCATTTAAATAGGTTAAAATCAACTACTATTTGCTAAAAATAAACCAGTCAGTTTACACTGTTAAAATTAAGTTGACAAGTCTAAAAAAATAAATATTTTTAGCCAATAGTAGTTGATTTTAACCTATTTAAATTATTTTTTTTCCTTGTAGTAATTGTTCTGATGAAGTCAACTTGGATTGATGAAAGCGCTTAACAGTTTGTGTTAAATAAAACTGTGTAGAGTCTGGAAACACTGGCGATGTGTTTTTTGGTTTACTACCTTGTATGTAACACAACTACTGAGTATGTGAAGGGCATCCATATCAGAGGCCATAATACCTTCATAGTTCACAGCCTTCATCACACCAATACCTGAGTACAATACACCCTTCTTCATGTACCTCCCTACACATCTTCCAGTGATGTGTAACTGAAGTGTACCACCTTTGTCACAGTGAGCTGTCACATAGCTTATTGGCCATGCATAGGTATTTTTTGTGGCATATACATGACTGTCTGATGGTGCAGAACACCATTCAAGTTGTTACACCACATGCATGTGTGCTACCTGTTCTGGTGATGCACACACTACATACATAGGTGTTTGACAACATTAATGGTATGGATACCATTTGTGACAGTGTGGATTGTGCTCTATATATATATATATATATATATATATATATATATATATATATATATATATATATATATATATATATATATATATATATATGCCATGCACACAAGTCAGCTAGCCTGTATTACTCATAATGTCTCATACAGGTATAGCAGTGTCCCTCCTAACACCTTCAGCAGATGTCACAGTGCCAGGACAGTGCACGGTTACCCTCATGGAGTGTGGATATATCATAATAGTTGTTCAAGTGTGTTTGTGCAGAATCATCTCATCATTCTAAGCCACATATGTTATGTCAGAGGCATGGGACTACTGGTGGTATTATTCTGATGTTATCTGTGATTGTGGTTGGTTCTTTTTATGTTTCCCATGAGATTTTACCTGTGCTCCACTTGCTGGAGACCTCTGTTGATATTACACTCATATTCAGGCAAATCAGTTTGCACAACTTTGCAACATGCACCCTACCCTGGTTGTATGTCAGATCCTTGACAGATGTCATCTGCGTTATTCATGTGAGGATGCTTATGTCACACAGACGTCCTCCTCATTGTCATGTCACCTGATGTGACAGTCACATAATACACATTTTCACTATGCAGTCCATACTGTACCATATAGATATGTGATTAGTGCTGCTGCAACAACCATCTTCTATTGACATGCCCTCATCTGCTGTACATTAGGTTGTTTCACCTGTCTTCTATTCATGTGTTCATTCCTACAATTCATCTGTGTGTCCCTATTCAATACACACACTCCCCCTGAGTGATGATTTTACATGGCAGTCCATGTCCTGTTACAGATCATTAACACAGCTTCAGTACAGCATGCCAGAAATCTGATATCACTATACTCTGCACTGCACGTACACTGTTCCATACTTTGTTTAGACCATATACTTCACATTCACACCTCTCAGCTGTCCAGATATTCACAGGATGTCCAGATGTATTGTATTAGTGTATTGTCTTGGATAAAATCACAGACTTAATAATCTGGTTAATAAGAGGTACCATATCATTATTAATTATATTTAAAGTATATAAGGGTTATATTATTATGACATATACTAAGCAGGGCAGGACCAGCTTGAATGTCAAACTGATGGGGAAAGGGATGTGAATTTGTTAGCGTGTATACCAATACACTGGGCTGGATTCACGAACCCTTGCACGGAGTCTAAGAGTAGTGTAAGACATCAGACAGGCAATATGTCTTGCCGAGCGATTCAGCAATAGCCGGCAGGGGCGTGCATGAAAGCTCCTAAAACAACTCTTGCACGGACAGTGTTATGGTATGCAAATTACCTCATTTGCTGCTGAAATGTATGCAAATGAGGTAAATTTGCGATCCAGGAACCACTAACCTGTCCGTGGAAGAGCAGTGTTATTTGCAGAAATGTACTCCATTGGTAACAGAGTACCGTTCTGCAAATAGCTAAACGGAGCTATGACAGCTCCAAATAAAAGATGCATCCAGTTGAGGAAGCATGCCAATGGCCAAATATAAGGCCATTGGCATTTTTATAGGTTGAAAATTAATAAAATTTAATTTTTATTTTTTTCCCCGATCTCCTATGTTTAAGCATAGCTTAGTGCCGTGCAAACGTGCGGTGCTTTAAAAACCAAAAAATAATTAAAAAATAGCCAAAAATAGGCATTTTTAATAAAAAGCTTATTCTGCCATGCAGGTGAATGGCAGGCTGAAGACAACATGGCTACTGAGTAGTGGTTGCTAAGGGGGGAAGCTCAGTTTGAGAGATGTAACCAAGCATTAGTAGGCAATCCTATGCAAATGAGGATAAGGGTAGTGAATCTCAATTTTCCCTGGCATGTGAGCCATGTCCCTAGAGTGTAAGTGTAGGAGTAGGGGAGTAGTAGAGTAGAAGATAGGTGACATCATGAGGGGGGTATGTATGAAAGACTTTAAGCTTATTGGAGCAGAGTGGCTTGTGTTTGCTCTGAGTTGCTCAGGATTGGAAGCTGAAACCCAGAAACCAAAGGTGTACACAGTGGATATATCTGAAACTTCTTGCAAACATGTTTACACAGTGTGCACGCGTTTGCGAGCCTGTAAGCCCATGTAAGCTTGTTTGCGCGCATGTGCGCTTGTGTGTGTGCATGCTTGCACTTGTTTGCGCAGCGCTTCCCCTTGTGGAAACAGAAAGGGAAAAGGAAGGAAAAGAAGTAGTAGGAAGTTAACCAAGGAGAACTAGCAGAGCTGCCAGGTGAAATAAATCAGAATCAGCCAATTACACAGGCAGTACACTAGCCCAGCCCAGCACTTAAAACTCTGCAAACAACATTCCCCCATGTTTTTCTCAGGAACACTGCAACACTGCAGTATACAAAGAGTGAAAACTTAAAAAGGTTAACTCAGACAAAAAAATGCTAGGGGCTGCCATTGCTATCATAAGCCAACATGTGCAAGATGCTGAGGGTGGTGCCATTGTGAATGCTGCTGAGCAACCCACAGTGAGGAGACGGAGAAGAGTGTACAGACCCAGGGTAACCTACCAGGGGCTACATGAGCTGGAGATAATGGAGTGCTATAGAGTGGTCAGAGACCTCCTGCAGCAAATTGTTGAGCTGTGCAGGCCATGCCTCACACACAGAGCCAACAGAGGGGAACCCATTCCAGTTGAAACCAAGGTATGTGTTGGCCTAAGAATACTAGCAACAGGTACCTTCCAGAGACCAACTGGTGATATGATGGGGATTTCACAGGCATCAGCATCCAGGGTACTGCACCATTTCCTGAATGCCATGTCAGCACATGTCGGTGATCATGTATATTTCCCCAATTCCCGTGAGGCATTGGCCAGCAATATGCGTCTTTTCCAGCAAATAGCGGAATACCCTGAGGTAGTGGGTGCAATAGACTGCACGCACATACACATCAAAGCACCACCCGGTGAGCGGGGTAGGGCCTACATCAACCGCAAGGTCTTCCCCTCCATCAACTGCCAGGCCGTGTGCGATGCCCAGGGCATAATACTGAATGTGTGTGCTGGCTGCCCTGGAAGCTACCACGATTCCCATATCTGGCATCTGACACAACTGTACCAGAGATTTGTCAATGGGGACATCCCTGAGGGTCACCTAGTGGGGGATGCTGGATACATACTGGAGCCGTGGCTGATGACACCCATCAGAAATGCACACACACCTGAACAGGAATTCGGTAATGAGGCACATGCACAAACACGAAATGTAATCGAGAGTGTGTTTGGGATGCTCAAGTCACGGTTCCGGTGCCTGGACACATCTGGTGGAGCCTTGCAGTACTCACCAACTAAATGTACCCAAATTGTCATGGTATGTGCCATGCTACACAATATGATCCTGCAAAAACAGCTGCAGCAGGAACAGCATGGGGCAGGGCCAAACAGCCCCCCACCATTGCCAAGGCCATCACAGGCAGAGCATGACTCGGAGGAGGAACAACCTGAGCCTGCCCCAGTATGCAGAAGGAGACATGCCCAGTATGCCTTGGCCTTGGCAAAGAGGCAACGCATAGCACATACACTGGCTCAGTAGGAACCCTGGAAATGATACCTCTCTCTGACTCGCACATAAAATAAAAGGGATGCCTAACTTGACACTACCTGTTTTCAAACATGTATAGGGAGTGTACTATGTGCATCCAACATAGGCAGCCCTGCAGCACCACCTGAGGCATGATTGCCAAGTTTTAAGCAATATAAAGCAGTGCTAAGCAGCTTTTACCACTATTTAGTATATGTAAATAAAATTGCCCACACTAACTAGCGCAACGTCGGGCAACGTTGATCAATGTTGGGCAAGGTCGGGCAAAGTCGGGCAAAGTTGAGCAAAGTCTTGTAAACATTCTCATATTTGCTTTACTGTTCCTTAAGCAGTCTGGTCTGCCCAGCATGAAAATAAAAAGCAGTGACATGGCTCAAACTCAGGATACTGTGCACTATAGTCACAGTACTGAACCACTAAGCCATGACAGCATTTCACTGGCACAAACACAGCAGGACAATTGTACACTAATGCAAACACAAAGAAATGCTGCATCATGCCTCTAAAGAGGCATATGATAACCTCCCCCACAGGCCTATGCAGACAGAGAACAGCAGGCCAAGCGGTGTGATGTGGCTTGGGTAAGCTATGAAGTCGCAATCTAATATACATGACATTGGATGCTATTATCTGTAGTACAGTAGTATGCCTCAAGCCAGTACGATAGGCAACAGTACAGACTGAAATGGTGTACCTTACATAGCAGTGCAGGTCTAGCAAATGTGTATAAGTGTCAGATGAACCCCTCATCCTATGTACACCCACAGTAACAATCAGGTGTGCCCCCGGGTAGAAATGTACAAAGAATAGCTGTCCCCCCAGTATGTAGAAATGTTAATAAGTCTATGCAAAGTGTCTCATGGAAACCCTGCAGGCACAGCATGATCCCTGTTGATTTATGACACAAAGGTGAGCCCTGCAGTAAAAATACAACTTGATTTTCCATACACATATAGTATAAATGTCTATACCGGGCGTGCTGACACACTTCAACAAATGTAGTGAATTTCAGTCAGCAACATACTGAAAGGTCATACTGGGCATGCTCACACACAAATAAACAAAGCAAATGTCAGGCAACAACATACTGAAAGGTCATACTGGGCATGCTCACACACTTAGGCCATGTCTGAGTACAGCAGTGGGCCACACATATCTGGCAGTTGCATGTTTTACCCCAGGAACCTGTCACTATTCACCAATCCTGTCTTGTGCACACAGTTATATGAAAACAGACACATATAATATATTGGAACCCTGTCATAATCAAACTATGTACCACAAGTTCTTAAGTTGTTCACAGAAAGTGAAAAAGCAAAGAAGATCAATAAACCTGCAATCAGTATCATCAATAAACAATGTGCACTCCAAACATTATCCAATCCATGTTCTAATAAAAAAATGCCAAGGAATGTAAGAATCACCACCACAAATCCTTTGTTAGCTATACCAAACATGTAGGTGGCAACTCACAAATATGCTGTCAGCCACTGCAAAGTGGCAAAACATACAATGGACCAACTGACATTGACCACATCCTAGTGGACAAGTGCAGTGCACCCCCCCATCACCCCCAAAATGGCCTGTGTCCATCCCAGAAGAATGCACAACCCCAGATGTCATGGACATGCAGGTAGAAACAGCACTCTCCAAAGCTACGAACACATCATCAATGGGTCTGGATGGTGTGCCAGGCTGTGCCTTACACCAGCCCCAAAAGGAACTACACCCTCACCTACATTCACTGTCCAGACTCAACCGTACCGCAGGCTATGTACCCAAAGAATGGCATACAGCAACAGCCATTCAGCTCCACAAAGGTGTTGCCCTAACAGAACCTGGAAACTATTGCCATATAGGCCTACACAGCCTGGTCTGCAAAGCTATGGAGCAGATTATCATGGAACCCATAAACAGACACATTGGGAAGCAACAGACACTGGACTCTACCCAACTTGGCTTAGTTAAAGGTGGATCCTGCCCCCTAAACCTAGTTCACGTCCTTGAAATAGTTACCAAGGACATAGATGGAGGTGAATGTAGGCCACAGAGCCCACGTGGACCTCACTAAGGCCTTTGACACCATTCCCCACTCTGGTATCATGGACAAGCTTACCAGCCTGAACATTAACACCTATGTCACAGGATGGGTGGCCAACTGTCTCACAGATTGAACACACATGTTCAGAGTTGTGTGTGCCATGTCTGACTGTAAGCCACTCACAAATGGCATCCCACAGGTCCTGGTCCTGGGACCCAACCTGTTCAGTAGATACTGCTCAGAGGTACAGGCAAGCACGGGAGGAGTATGGCTGAACGAGTTTGCAGATGACTGCCATCTGTGGTCCATAATCGACTCTACGGCTGACACAGACATCCTCCAGAAGGGTCTTACAAAGACAGATACCTGGTGTCAAACAATGCCCTCAAGCAGAATGCAAAACAATGCATAGACATCCCTTTGGATAAAACAAAGTGCAGACAAATTACCACATAGGTGGTAATCCAGTATGTACGGAGAATGTAATTATGGACCTGTGGACCCAGGTAGATAGTACATTCTCCTTTGATGATCACATTGCCAAAGTGTTTAGAAATACCATCTATGTAGCCCACCTAATGTCACCTAATGTACACACTTTGTGTAGTCTGATGATGTCACCACCCTACAAATATACCTGTGGAAAAACAAACACCTGATAATGTGTATAGCACGTCGTGGAAATGCGTACTGCTGTAATATCATAACATAGTTAGGTAGGGGTTTGAATCCTACAACTGACAACTGTCTGTGTGTCTCCCCTTGGAAAGGAGCAACCTTTCTGGAGACTACTACAACACATTCAAAGTGGTATTCTCACCTTTGTCAGGTCAGATGATGTCACCATCCTACAAATATACCTGAGGAAAGGCCAACTCCCAATAATGTGTATAGTGCGTCATGTAAATGCGTACTGTTGTAGTATCGTAATGTAGTTAGGTAGGGGTTTGAATCCTGCAACTGACAACTGTATGAGAGTCTCTGTGTGTGTGTCTCCCCTTGAAAAGGAGCAACCTTTTTGGAGACTACAAGAACACTTTCAAAGTGGTATTCTCACCTTTGTCAGGTCGGATGATGTCACCATCTTACAAATATACCTGTGGAAAAAAGCACTTCCAGTAATGTGTATAGCACATCATGTAAATGTATGCTGCTGTAGTATCATAACCTAGTTAGGTAGGGGTTGGAATCCTACACTTGATGACTGTGTGTGCATGTGTGACACTGTTGGTCAATGTGTCATGGGTTTTGCTTTTACTACCGTATGACATATCACAATGACCAAGTATGTGCATTACACATGTTAGGTAGCTGTGTGGCAATTACATATACATACATGTGACCTTGATTATTTCATAGGGGGGAACCCTGCTTTCTCCATTAACACATCTGTTATCTTTGCCAGGGTGTGCTGCTGCTTTACAGACCTGAGATCACATCTGTATGCTTATGACAAGCCCAGCCACTGCAGTGATACCTGGCCTAGGTCATCCATGTCACACACACTCATTACAGTTTCTATTGAATAGTGTGAGTGAGGTTTTATGCCTGAGGTATATTTGAAACTTGTTCAAACACAGCAAAGTCTGTCAATGATGGCTATTCATTATAGGTGTTCAACAACCTTTGTGGATATGCATGTGGACCCCTTATTGCTTATGTGATCCATCGAGGGATTTCCAAATACCTTTAGAAATGTGATTATCAAGGGAGAGATGACGTAACACTTGGTTGTATGTATACATCGGTACACGCTCAACATGTTGGGGGCTAATACCCATGTGGTACTGTGGGGATACTATGTTTTGTGAAGGTGGGTGACTGTGCTTTAGCTGGCTTATAGCTTTACAGCATGGGTTTGACAATGGGTATCTGTCTGTATGATACCCTTGTGGAGGATGTGTGTGTCATCTGGAGAATGCATTATAGCCCACAGTATGCATTTCCAAACATGGACGGACATATCCCTACTGTATATACTTGTACCTAAGAGAGCTATATGCCAAACAGGGGTGGTCCCAGGAATGGGTGCAGGTGAATAACACTGGTTACTGGCATAGTATAGTACCCGAAGGATCCAAATATTACTGTGTGTCCTACATCTGTGTGTCAGTTGTCAAGACATCATCTAATGAATATTTATGGTCAGGCTGTTGAGGTGATGTTTACTACCAGAATGCAAACCAATGACAGATAGTAACAGTATCCCCACAGCACAGTGTCAAACCATGTCATACACACATGCATACTCAGGTTCCAAAATGTGTGTAGTACAATGCATATTGGCCACCAATAGAAACTATGGAGTGTTAACACTGTGTAATACAGGGCATGTCACCCTGCTCATGTGTCCACTATGCACGTACATGCAGACAGTGCACCTCCACCATGTTCACCAATGTACACCTGGAAATCTGTGCTGCACACATCCCACATGTACTGTCCACTCTCTAACACATGCTGCCAATAGTACACACATCAGCCAAGTGGCACGTGGGCAGACAATACACTATTGGAATTAACACTGGTGTAAACAATATTACATTGACAATTATAGCTTTAATACATCATGCCTGCTCAACTACACCTTCAAGGATATCATTACAGTTTACTGCTGACAACATGCTAACATTGCTATACTGCTATAAAGTCACCCTGTGCATCAGCACCATGTTGGCCTGTTCCTGCATCAATGTTACAGATGACAGGGTGTGGCACAGGTTTCATCATATGCTCAGGGTGTGTTGTTGGTTTGCCAGAGGCCTACATTGAGCCATACAATTGACATGTATGTGTGTGTGTGTGTGTGTGTGTGTGTGTGTGTGTGTGTGTGTGTGTGTGTGTGTGTGTGAGGGCCAAGAGCACTGGTATGGGCCAATGTTGATGTAATGTGTGCGGGTATGTGTCAGCCCTAGGTGTCTGGTTTATGTGTGTGTGTGTCTGCATGCACACAGTTCCACCATGTGGCTGCCATACACCGGGATTTGTGGGACAGCCACAGACTGTACCTCCCAGGCTTTACAGATCACTGTCTCTGGCCACAGATATGGTACCTGTGCCTGGCAGGGGTGCTACTGACAGTATCAGGTACTAAGCCAGACTGGGTACTGTCTTCAGATGTAGACATATGTACACTGGATCCAGGTCCCAGCTGGGACTGGCCAGAGCCATGTGCATGTGGTCTTCTAGGACGGTCTATGGACAGCCCACCCCCAACATTGCTGGGGCTGGTACTGGCACTACAGGAGTGGCTGTAACTTGAGGGACGTCCACGCTGACTGCCAGCTGCTGATGTTGCTGGCATACATCCATGTCTACGTCTCAACAGCCCTGCACTGTCCTGACACATGGACATGATATGGCAGAGGACATCTAATGTCTCACCCCAATGTCTATCAATGACCTCAATGTAATTATGGATGGCACCTGCTAGGTCATGGATACTGTCATTTAATGTGGTGTTATGTGCCCTCTGTGCCCTTAGTCCCTGTCTGGTGTACCATTCCATATGTGCATGTGCCTCCATGACAGCCTGGAACATGCATGAGGTTGTAAGATCTGTGGCACATCTGCCAGGGGCATGATGACCAGCGGTGCTCCAACGAGAACCCCTGGACATCTGCCTATGTGGCACCATTCCAGACATCAGGCTATGGCTGCTGCATCTGGATGCATGTGTCATAGATACCACACTGTCCTGGCCATTGCCGACTGTACACTGTCCCTCAGCTAAGGGCATTGGTGATGATGGATGTATAGGCAGCATGCCTGTGTGCATGGATGGGGTGGACACTTGTGTACTGTTGATTGGTGGCCCAATGACAGACCCTGGCAAACATGCCTGTGTCTCAACACACTTATCCTCATTATCACTATTTGTGTCAGTGACATCAGGTTCCCTGCTGCACTGAACCAACCCAACCTCAGCAACTGGGAGAGGAAGACAAGAAACACACTTTATGACATGTACATGATGTCAGAACACATGCACACATGCACACATGCACACATGCACACATGAACACATGAACACATGAACACATGCACACACGAACACATGAGCACATGCACACATGCACACATGCACACATGTGCACATGCACACATGCACACATGCACACATGCACACAAATACACTCCTCAATAAAGCAGACACACACACACACACACACACACACACACACACACACACACACACACACACACACACACACACACACACACACACACACACACACCACCAGCAATCCAGAACATACTCAATAGCAGTTGATGGTGGGGTACAGTATTACAAGCCAAATAGTCATATCACACATGTCAGCATGCAGGATGTGTGTTGCTCAACAGCATGCAGTGCGAGTGTAGACAGTCCTTGCTAATAACAGTATACATGGCTTTGATGCATGTGAGTTGTTGTTCAGTGATTGGCCTCACCCTGGAACGCAATGTGTACATGGACACAACATTGCTGTGCAAGTATTAAAAGCTCTTTAATGTCCTGTGCACCATCACTCACAGGTATACATACCATGGCTGGATGTGTATCTGTGTGTCACATAGATATCCATTTCTGATTAGAGTGTCTGTGTCTTTAGCAGATAATTGTGGGCACAGGTTTAGTTCATGCATGCTATGTATACACACAGGATCCATGGTGCATGTATACCTGATGGAATACCATTGCTCAACATAGCCATTGTACAGTAGTTATGGTGAATGTAGAACATATTGTGGACATGCCAGTGCCAGCCATGACATGGCATGCTACAACACAACTGCAACATTAAACATCACCCATACCCAATGTGTGTCATGTGACCTATACACTCAATAGCATTATAAGACATATATGTATCACTTTGTGCAAATAGTGATTGCTATGCATATTGTGTATAGGTGTATATGTTTCCACACACACAACATTGAGGTGTATAGCAATGAATGCTATGTGTAGTACTGTGGTTACTGTAACTGGATGGGGTGTAGTACCATGAGCCATCATCATGCAGCATCATGTGGTCACTCAAGGCTACTAATGTGTGCCAGACCGGCACCTATCATGCTGTACCTGAACTGCAGTACCATGGCTACATTCACCATTTCACAGCCAGTTGTTACATGGGTTTGTAAGGTGCCCAATAGGGAGCATTGCCTAACATGAATGTGTTGTGTGTTGAAGAGTGTTGCACCACCCCATGATAGGCCTCTACCCCTCAGGTATATTATGTGTGTTGTGTAGATGACATTTGGGATACTGGAGTGCGACCTTACAGCGGGTGTCTGAATGCGCCATGTGTAGCATATTAACATGTACTGCGTATGACAAAGTTGTGTATGTTGTGTGCATGTGTATCGACTCTGCCTATCCAATGTCCACTACAGTGTAGCCACAATTGTTTGGGATGCTCTGTGTATTGCATGTGTTTGAGGCAGCTACTCATGTTACTGAGATGTGCATAGTCTCACAGCAAACATGCACAGCATGCATTATGCGTAGGTGTGTTACATGTGTACATGGCCTACACCTCACCTATGACATGTACATTTTATTTGCAATCTTAAATGTAGAACACACTCACCAGCATGGGTCTGCTGCCTTGCTGTCACACCAGAGGGACCTACAAGGATATGAAACAGTTTGTCAATGGCAACAACTGTGGCAGTGCTACTGTTTGTTTGCAATCTTACAGTAGTACAACAGTTGACAGTCACAGGCCTACAGATTATGTTCCAAATTATCATTATTGCACAACACCAGGCTCCACATCTTCTAACTACACAGTACACATCTCACATATGCATGATCTACCAATAGAGGTAACAGTAGTCTACAGATATGCCATGTTACCTGCACACTCCGTGTGAACTTACTGAGTGGCTCTGGCCTCCATGATGATACAAGTCTGCTGTTGTTGTTGTTGGCCAGGAGCCACCAGGCTCAGGAGCAGCTCCTCCACTCTGGTGAGGGGAGGGATGGATGGTAACCCCACCACCTGTGGCAAGCTGTTTTCTATGAACATCAGATGCACGCTGCCGGACACGTCTAAGTAAATCACTGCAGTGATGGCATACCTGCTCATATGTCCAGTTATGCATGCCTATGTCATTTACCCTATGGACAACATTTTGCCACAGTGCGGTCCGCTCATGCTGGTCCTGGCTGGTTCTTGAGAAAAGCAGTCTGTAGTGCTGAACCAGACTGGTTGTTATGATGTCATCCTCCGCAGGACTATAGCTTGGGTTGCGATGGTGGGCCATGAACCATGGAAGACAATGAAACAATATGTGTGAGCAAGTCATGTGGCACACTTAACATTCTACAGTACAGATATCACTGAACTGTCATATATAGCAACCTATTGGGTGTCAGAGGATACACACTTTCAATACCACATATCAATGCTCAACCCACAACTGCCTGACAGTGCCTGGCACGTTCTATATATTAAACCATGTTCTGCACAGCAATAAAGAGAAACCACTATGTAAGACTATACAACAGTACATGGCACAATGTATGCGACACAATGCACCACCTAGCCACAAGAGGTATATATTCAAGCTAATGCATAAAGAAATATGTCATCTATTGCAATGATTGTAAAGTCCATTTACAGTATTACTAGTATACCACACTAGTTGTTGATGGCAAACCCCTGTCTAAAATATGTGCACATTCATGAATATAGGTGGCATACTGCTATACTAGACTATACATGTTGCTAGATACACACTTATATCCTGTAACACACATATGACCGAGGGCATGTTACAGGCATACCCACACACACATCAGACATACATACATACAAGACACAAAGGTATGGCAACCCAGATGAGCTTTACGTGTGTACCATACAGTACTGTGTGTCAGTACTTTCAAAACCTTATGCCTGAGATATGTAATCTGTGAGGACTACAGGGAACACACAAAACAGTGGTTCCAAGCAATGTGGACATACACCATACTGTGCTGTTTAAGCCTACAGCTTCAGGTAGTACTACAGTTCATACAGGATTTGGATTCACCAGCAGTACCAATCAATAAGCATACATGTACTGCTTTAGCCTTCAATGGCACACCCCAGTTAACACCAAGGGACTACGTCAGACCATATACCATACTGCTTTTTCTACCTAGCAATAGCATACACATCCTTTGCTGGGATCAGAGCTAGGACACAAAATACAATGACAGAAACAGTTTCCCACTAAGCTATCCCACATATACACAACTTTGACACATTCACCAACACATTCACCATCACACTCAGTCAACCTCACATAGCAATTATTGTAACAAGTACATGTGGGTGTGTATCGGTTCATAGGTAAGAAATAGGCTATTGGCCCTAGGGCCTCTAGAAGCCTAGCCAGACGGTACCCTGGCCTTTGCCACCCAAGTAATTTAATTTCATGTGCCCCTGTCAAGCAGAGCCACAGAGGTGATTCCCGGGGTGTATTTCCTATCTCCCATCCAATCATCAAGATTATTCATGATGAGTGCTAATGAGGAGCTTTGTTTGTTATTGATAGGTAGTTTGTTCCAGAGTATGGGATGTCTCTGAGATATGAATCTATCCCTCCAGCATGTCCTGTTTATTGAGGTGACAAGGTTTAGATCCCTAGAGCGTGTAGCTCATAGGGATTGTGATCTGTTTACGTGGAGCATGTCCAACAGCTCTGGGTTTGACATAGCTTTGTATGTTAGGCAGAGGTCACCTCTGGGTAGGCGATATGCGACACAGTCTAGTTGTGGTTTTGTGAGATGGTCTGCATAGGGCATCTGTTTGAGGCCAGTAATACTCTTTGTGAGGTATGTCTGTGGCCTTTCCAGTTGCTGTAGATGTCTTGTGAGGTACATACTAAAAGGGGCATTGTACTCTATAATGGGTTTTATGAATGATGAGTAGAGGGGAACACTGACCAACAGCTCTAGGTTTGACATAGCTTTGTATGTTAGACAGAGGTCACCTCTGGGTAGGTGATATGTGACACAGTCTAGCTGTGGTTTTGTGAGGCGGTCTGCATAGGGCATCTGTTTGAGGCTGGTAATACTCTTTGTGAGGTATGTCTGTGGCCTTTCCAGTTGCTGTAGATGTCTTGTGAGGTACATACCAAAAGGGGCATTGTACTCTATAATGGGTTTTATGAATGATGAGTAGAGGGGAACACTGACCTCTTTTTCCCTGGATGACACACCTTTTATGATGAGGTGTGCCACATAGACAGATTACATGACTAGTGTGGCACTGTGATTATCAAAGGGGAGACTACTGTCCACCTGTGTCCCATGGTCTCTTATCACACTTTCGATGTTAAGTAGACTACCACCTATGTGGTAGTTCATGAGTACAGAGTTTTTACCAAAAGGGATGCCGATGCATTTTCGACATTGAGCTTGAGGCCATGGCTTTGTCACCAGGCACATCTGTCACAGTAAATATGACTCTCTCTCTCTCTCTCTCTCTATATATATATATATATATATATATATATATATATATATATATATATATATATATACACACACATACATATAAACATCCATTGGTGTACATATAGATATACATACAGGCACATATACAGTCCACCTTTCATGGTGGGAATATCAATTATGCGAAGGATGTGAGGTATACAGTTATGTAATAATATTGCACAGTCTTATGCGAAATACATTGAAGGTGTTCTCAGCCCATGTAGCTTTAGCAGGTCTCGCTGGCTGCAACACTGCAAACCTAACAAATCACACCCACAGCGTTTAACCACCACATGTCATATACCAGCACTGTATGCTGTCTTGTTTGCCACACATTACAACCTACATACAAATATGCACATAATAACCTTCACCAACATATATATGTCCACCCTTCACAAACAGTTGCAGTATGTCCCTTGCTCTATGCACATGTACAGATGTTAATATATCTGACACAGATATATCTCTCCCTATGTGTGTGCCATACACACACAAGGTCCACACTGTTGTAAGTCCCTGGACCTCATGGCTGACCTGATATTAGAGGGTGTATATATAGTTGCAAATGCTAGATTAGCATACTAGCCTGGTACAGCAGTTGCCAATGCTAAGCTACATGTTAATATGACTATCATGCATGTGTTACTCTGTCACATCCATGTTTATATAGCTGTATGCGCTACTCCCCCAAACAGCCATTGTCCACACTACTGTACAGAATACAGATAACATGGATCAGATGTTTGACATTTAATGCTGAGCTACATATGTCACAGTTATGTCCCACTGCACATAGCTACACACTGATTTGTCCATGGCAGTAGTTATGCAGGGCATCTGTACATAGATACGTACTGCTGCCACATATGGATGTTTCAAAGTATGTAGAGTACTCTTCAAAAACATCTACTACATGCCAGTAAATGCATATCTGTTACATACCTTTCCTTTGTATGTGTTGGTAGTATTACATTCTGTGTGTCCTTGGCTTTTTTTTTCTGTTGATGTGGGTGTGTGTCTCTCTCTCTCTCTCTCCCTCCCTCTCTCTGTCTCTGTCTTGCTCTCTCTCTCAATATCTGCAATGGAATGATTGCATGTGTGGGCAGCAAGTACAGCCTGCTTTTATAGGTATCTGCACATGTGCATGTGATGGCCTTTAAACCATTTGGTGGCCACCATTTGGTAATTGCATGCAGCCTGCTGTGTGGTAATTGCAGTACTCACTGTCATAGCAACCCAATGCTATAAATTGCTATGTTAGGTAGGTGTAGCCCTTTCAGCTTTCCAAAGTGGTGCCCATGCTTGTTTGTTGTGGACACCATTGTTTAAGTCAGAAGGTTGGTATAGTTCTTATATCTGAAGCTAGGAGTGTAGCCAGTGATTTAAATGTTGTACTGAGACCTGAATGTTGCCACTTCCAGTACACAGTTGTCAGTGTAGAATTGTACTCACCCCTACAAATGCTAACACAAGATACATGGGAGTATGTAGTTTCTTTTCTACTTATACAATTAACTGCCATACAAAAGTAGTTATTGAGATGTATTCATTTGGCACATGAACTGTTTGTGAACTGCTATACGGTGAATATTAATGTACTCACTTCTGCACAGTCTGTGCTTTTTTATTGTTGACATTAGCACAGGATGCTCAAGAAAACTGGACAATTCCAGTACTGAGTATGCCTACCTACATCCTTGGTAGACCCTTAACACACAGGTATATTGTACATTTGGGTGGGGATGCAGACATACAGAGAGCATTATGCATTATTGTGTGAATGTTATCTTGCTGGACTTAAAGGGTTGCTGTGTACCTGTTCGTTTAGCAAGGCAAGTAGTCTGTCTGCATAGCTCCCAACTGTGGACCTATCCGAATGGTATCCAGACGTTAGGCTGTTATTCTCTGTCTGTGCAATGCACAGGTCTTTTCAGCACTGGTACAATGGCATTGTTACAGTCATTTGCTACCAGTACATGGCTACATCCTTTGGTATTTCAGTGTTGTACTCCTACATAAGGGTATGCTTGTGGAACTCCTTCCAAAGCTATTTGCACAGTGTGTAACAGCAGAAAAGCTGATATGCCTGTGTGTTTCTGCCTCAGCTAGGCCTCTGAAACACTCAGGTACATATTTGAACAGAGTGAGGTAAAGGTAGGTAAAAGTGAGGTACACCTTCAAAATATTAGAGACAGTAAGTGGAGACTTCAAGAGAACCAGTGCATATGGATTACTACACCTTTTCTGAAGTACAAGCGGTGTCTAACTCCTACATATTGTCATTATTCATTAGGTGTAATACCCCACCTTTCTGCCTAATGTCAGTACTTCTCAGGGGATTCAGAGGGACACAGCTAACATATGTTTCAAAATCAGGGACATCCCTGAAATGTAGTCACAGTTGGGATATATGTCCTCTGCCCTAATCAGATATGCAACTGTTTGTCCTGCTATGATACTGTGTGGGGGTTGTAAAGTGCTGCTGTAACATTATTTCCTGCTAGAATGGCTGGTTCTCTTATCACAGTCAGGTAATGCAATTCCACAACAACTGCTGGTAAAGTTCCACAGAACAGGCTTTGTGTTATGGCATTCATATTTTTCCTTTACATTCACTCATTCTGATGCATGCTATATCTATTTCAGCAACAACCTGCTGTATATCTACTGTGGCTAAGTGGTACTTCATGCAGTCTTGTGTGTTCAAGGTCCGGGGTTCGAGACTGACAGAGGTGTTTTATTTTGCTGCTGAGCAGGACAAGGGCCCTCACATGCAGGGTGACTAAGGCACTTTTAAGCAGTTGTAAGTGGGTTTGCGTGGGTTTGTGTGAAGCTTAGCAATACTTAGCTAAGCACACACAAGCGCATACTCGTGCAAACCCGCTAACTACTGCTTAAAAGTGCTTACTCCTGCTAACCCTCGCGCTCATTTCTTTGAAAGAAAAGAAAATGGGGAGATAGGAAAGTGGTGAAAAAGGGGCAAAAAGAGGGAAAGACAGTAGGGTAAACAGCTCGTGATGTGCAGGACAGGTGTAGGGAAGGACTATAGCTGCCCATTTCTTTTACAGCAACAGCTGTGCATATGCAATAATTTTGGAGGGAAATATGAAACCTTCGACCCCTGAGAGAGGGGTGAGGACAACAAAGTATGTTGTACTGCCAATTAAATTGCATTTTATATGTCCAGTAGACATGTGTGCAAAATGGGCAGCTATGTATGGGGCGTAATTTTTTTTGGAGCAGATTGCCTTTTTTTTTTCCAGGTGAGAGTGGAATGTGGGGTAGGGGATGTAGGTATATTTGGGGAGGTAATTTGGGGAGGTAAACAGACAGGACAAACAAGACGCATACAGGGGTGGAATATGACACATGCGGGGGTGAACAACATTGACGGGGAAGGATGTTTGGAAACCACAAGCCCATGATCCCACAGATGGCAACAGTAGAACTGAGATCCCCACCCATGGGCAGTCACCACTGCACCTTCACAGCCCAGAGGTTGGCTGTGCTGGGGGCTGCACAGGAGGGACAGGCTCACCCATGAGTCACGCCACTCGTGCCTCAAGCTGGCATAGAGGATCAGTGACAGAACGTTGGATCTCCCTACGCAGCACAGCCCGGACCGTTCGGAGGGTGAGAGGTGGCCCTCCTCTGCCCACACTTGCATGGGGGGGACAAGCCCCATCCCCTGCAGCACTTCCACCCAAAGGTGGCACAGGCCCAATGGAGGAGGAGGTCCCGGGCTGAGCACCAGACCTGCTGGTGCCAGGTGCCATCGCCAGCTGAGGTGGGTCAGGTGGGTCTGCTGGGACCAGCCTTCCCATACGTTCTATGTTTAGGAGGATTTAGTGACAATAACAGCCAACAGCATTCCAAATTAGTTGTAACAGCATGCAGTAGTATTCCCATTAACCCAACACACCAGAGTTCCAACAGTTGAACAGCAAGCATAACACATGCATATATAGAACAACAGTGGACATTCCAACAGCATGCAGGATTAATTGGTGGCAACAGGCCACCAAGATTGTGGTATTTGAACAGGGCACATGCATCAAAGTAAATGCAGATATTTATAAATCAATAGGGCATATGTCCCAACAAATGTTTTGAGATTAGACATATCCATTGAGGTGTGGAATTGCATTGTTTATGCACATATAGTAGGGTGTAAAAAGATACCTCCATTAACAACTTATATATACTTATAGTTTACACTACATTCCTATTGACTGCAGGTATATATCCCCTACATGTATTATTACACTAGGCAATGTCCATTAAATTGTGAAATGGGTTTTGCTAGTTCTTTATATACCTGACATGTATTTGACATACAAACTGTCCAGGATGCAGATGTTACTGCTACGTATTTATATATTATATTTATATTTATGTATCTACATATCTAGATGTGTTCAGGTGACATTATTAGTTATATTTTAACAGCCCCCTACATTTCTAGCAGCACACTGACATTTCTGTGGAACACAATAACAAGCTACTCATGTGCCAGATTAACCTGCACATGCTGGCCATAAACCAACAGTTGAGGGCTGTATATATGCTTAACAGATACTGGCACTCCCTTCATCCACTTTATATGGGCCTACCCAAGTGTGGGTTGACAGCGCTTAATATAACAGTACTATTTCTATAATGCAAGAGTACAACAACATATCAAAGAAAGTGACACGGACACACTCCAGGAATTATACCTTTATTAATTACATAACACACTTTTCTAGAGGCTCTCTCATTTATTTGATATAACAGTGCATGCAGAAGACTTATTCAAGACTTATTATACCTTTATTAATGGGTTACAACACTCTTTTTCAGGCTCTCTCACTTATTTTATATAACAGTACATGCAGAGAAGTTATTCAAGACTTATTATACCTTTATTATAGGGCTACAACACTTTTTTTCAGGCTCTCTCACTTATTTTATATAACAATACATACAGAATAATTACTAACCTGCCTGGTGGCGCAGCCTTAGCAGCCTATCTGCATAGGTTTGCTGATTCGCAGCATGGACACCTGCAGCTGTGAAGTAAATGAAGTGATATCGAGACATACCTATCCATAATATAGACTACAATAGCAATTCTTACATACTTCATTCCATGGCTACCTACTCAGTAGTAGGGCATTTTCCATCCCACGGGCCTCCTGTATCCACTGGTTCAGTCGGTCCTCCTTGCGTCTCTTCAGGTCTGAATAGTGGTGTCTGACCTGCTCACCAGTCCAAGGGACACCTGTGGCACTGGTGAGATCATGAGCTAGATGGTTCCATGCTTCCGCTTTGTATTGGGTGTCCTGGAACTGGCCCTGCAGGAGTCTCTCCTCATGATTATGGACGAGGAGCCAAACCATTACTTTTGACTCCTCAATGCCCCAACGTTGCGTTCGAAATCGAGAGCCCTCTCTAACACCAGCCATGCTGACTGCAGATGGGAACTACAACCAGTTATGGCAAGTATTCCCGCCTATGGAGCTTAAATATGCCTCATTTCATGTACTTATCTGTGATTGGCCGGTTTTGAAAAAACTCAGCTGAAAGCACACCTGCTTAGTAATGGGTAAACTTCCATTGATTGTATAGAAAGTGCATGGTCGTGAAATGCTGTCATGGCTTAGTGGTTCAGTACTGTGATTATGGTGCACAGTGTCCCGGGTTCGAGCCCTGTCATTGCTTTTTATTCTACTACTGGCCAGACTGGCTAGGAGGTGTGGCTGTGTTTAGCCGACTTTGCCTGACGTTGCTTGAAGTTGCTCAACATTGCACTGGTTTGCACAGTGCGCAAGCTACGCGCAATCTCATTTTGCAAGTTGGCGTGATGCGCAACGTCGCACAAACCATGCTCTGTTTGCACTAGTTGGCGCAATGCACACATACGCGCAAAGCATTTGCGCTAGTTAATGCAGTGCTCAGCTACGAGCAATTACATTTAAATATGCTTAGTACTGGTTAACTTTGCTTAGCAGTGTTTCACATTGCTTAAGATACGTTACTTATGCATCCAACAGTATGCATAACCATTTCACATTCTTAGATATATATATATAAAATTCATTCACTACTACATAAGCCATTTCAATGCTTTTTACAAAAATTTCAATGATAAATGTCAGGAATTATTTTTATATACAGATTTCCTACTGAAAATAGAAGGGGGAGTGGTGGGACTCGAACATGGAATGCCTCTTCTTTGTGTGAAGGCTGTACCACTGCGCTATCGCTATTTTCCTTAATTTGCATATTTTTTTCTTGTTATCCTCTTCGGTGTCTATACTGCTAACTGTAGCTAAGCAATGGGCAACCTGCGCAAACACGTGCAAATATGGGCAGCTATATCGGCAATATTAAAAAAAAAATAAAAGTTTTACATTTTATAATTGTACAGGGGTTTAGAATGTAGGGAGTGTAGTGTTGGGTATGTACACATTTTAGCAGACTCGCTCATGTAAGTTGACATTTCTCGATTGAGAGACTTGCAGGGGTGTGGATTTTTGGACTGCTCAGCAGTCTGACACGCCCCCTGCACTCGTGCATGCTCCGTGTTAGCCTTAGAGTTGAGGCAGCTCGCACTCATGAATATGCATGGCGCGCTGCCGTCTTACTCTTAGACTGCAGTTTCCATGTAAGACTAACTTAGTCTTAAACGAAAGGTTAGTGAATCCTGGGGACTGTGTTTTACAGCACAATAAACCATTCCCTTACCTGATAAAAAGTATATATATATATATATATATATATATATATATATATATATATATATACATATATAGTTTGAAAGTTTGTGATGAAACTATTATTCTGTTATTTTTGTTTTACTTGGATCACTTGTCTGTGTGCTTAATAAATGATTTTTGACTGGAAATAGACTGTCTACCCTGCTTGGATTACTTTTGAATACTTAGTAATTCTACATAATATTTCAAATTATATTTTTTATTATTTTTTAACTTAGGACAACTTTATGTTCACTACTTCTACTACCATTATCTTCCACACAGAGACATTTCTTACACTGTTTTGTTTTTGGACCCATTATACTTGGTTAGTGGGTTGTTTCAGAATGTCACAGAGATTACTTATTTTTTGGTTGGCACTTTTACTTTCTGAGACCAAGTTTTTTCTCCCACCAAAGGATCCTGGATTTGGTGTGGAATTCCAGCAATTTAAAACATGGATAATGGCAGACTAAGAGATTTACTAACTGTACCTATCTGGAATGACACGGAAGCAGATCAGATACAAATGGGTAAAGAAAATGGACAGGGAAGACAGGGTCCAGAAAGTATAAATTCAGAGACTTTTTCTAAACTAGAGAATCAATTGAAATGCATGCAGGTCTCTACTGGGATCAGATTCATTTACAACAAATCATAGATAAGCAGAGGCTACCCAGGGGACATAGATTGAACAAAAGACCAATGTGGAAAAGTATGGATGATTCACTTTCTAAGGAATGGGAAGATATTTTAGAGGACACCAGCTACAAACTTATTCATCTGCTATTACTAACCTTAGTGTGCAGGAAGCTACAAAGGCTGATATCACATCTTTAAAAACAACATTGGAAAATGAGAACCACAAAGACCTAGATGCTAAATTTGAGCTGCTTAAAGAAAGAGTAAAAGGATATGAGCAGTCCATTAAAGAAAGAAATATTAATAAAATGAAACGAGATCAACTGGACAAAGATGATCCTGGGAGACTTACTAGGAGGTACAATAATAATAATAATAATAATAATAATAATAATAATAATAATAACAACAATAATAGTAATAACAAGAGAACCAGCAACAGGCAAGGTTTTATATATAACAGGGGATATAGAGGAAAGTATAACTGGGCCAGCAGATCTGAACAACGAGATTTTCCCAGGGGATATCCTCACACAAAACCAGACAGGAGCACAATACAGGACCACCAGGAGGCTGCCTCCCCAACATCTCATTCCTCACCATCCCAATTCCCTCTGGCTATCAGCACTCCGCAGAAGCCTTTGACATCACAGATGGATCAGGACAGGAACATATGCCACAGAGGCAACCAGAACTGACAGAGAGTTCTACAGGATGAATTACAGGACTAACAGGACATCCCGGACCACAAACAATCCAGCTACCAGGAGCAGCAGCACCTTCACAGGAACCAGTTTCTTTGGGAAGGCCAATATTGACAGCACAAACACCAACCACAATACCAGTACTAAAACCAGTACCAGTACCAGAACCAGAATCACATCCACCACCAGAGCCCCAAGGCTTGTCCCTCTTACCAGTTTCATCCCTATCAAAGCCACAGCAACGAATATTACTACAACCCACTGAGAAAGCACAGGAGGAATTCCAAAGGTCTCAAACCCTATCCACAAACCCCCAGATAGACAGGAGAACCAAATGGTGGACAGCGGTGAAGGAAATACAACACCTGGGCAATCCTAACTGTAACCCCAACTACAACCCAGGTCCCAGGCTCAGACAGAGGAACCAGCCACAGCTACAATAAGAGGTGCTCCATTTATCTGGAACTACTCTGTTAAAGCACTGACAGAAGATGAAAGAAGTGTATTATCCAAAGGACTTACTTTTGTACCAAGCTGGAGGAGCAAGGTAGCTCAGGTTGTGATAGACCTTAAAATGTTTGTGAGGAAGCTCAACTTAAAGGTACAGTTTTATGGCAAAATTAATGACATTAAAAATAAACCTATTGATGAAACTATAAAAAGGCCTAGCAGCTATTGTCCACCACTATATCAAACATTAACTGCTTTTGAAGTAAAACTTGAGATGGATATCTGGAAACTACTTAAAAAAACTCCTAAGAAAAAACTTTATAACTTAACACAGGGAGAAATAAAAGCATTGATTGAGATAGGCAATGATAAATCCAGGTGTGTAATAAAGGCAGACAAGGGACGAGATATACTTCTGACTGATACCACTAGCTACAACCAAAAGATAGAGAACATGCTGGAGGATAACAGATTTTATGAGTTATTTACCATGGATGACATAAAAAGAGTATATGATTTATGGAACACTAATCTTTTATATCCATCTTATATCTGCTGTAGACCTTATCCTAGATCCAGTGACCCAGTGGAAGTGAGGAGACGTGGGGGGGGGGGTCGACGACACACACTAACAAGCATGCATCAAGGAGACCTTAACACCACTCTTGGACTAGAGCAACAGCATTCTTAGTTGCCATGTCTTGAGTGCTTGGGCTGTTATTTTACACAGCTGTTTCCTACAGTTTTTATACAGCAAACATTGCACGATTCCCTCTCATGGAGTGAATGCCATACTCTGCAGCAGCATGTCAGTGATGTTACACCAACAAGGGACCCATCCCTCATGTCAAGAGGACATGAGATTGGGAAGGCGATATTCAACTGCCTTGTGACATCTGCTCATATCAGACCAGATCAGGTGTCAGCAGATGCCATGCATGCCCCCCTCAGCTGGTCTGTGAGGGAGTTCCCCACTGTTGGAGGAAAGGGGTCCTAGCTGTGACATTTAAGCCCAAGTAATGCCAGGTGCAGTGACTGCACCAGAATACACTTCAGATCAATGAGACAGTTTTAGTCAGATTTACCTTCAGATCTTCTTTGTAAAATTGTACACTAGCTCAAAGACCACTGAGGCCCCTTACAAGCCTAACAGTGCAACCCAAATGTGACTCACAAATTTGATTTATATAGGGGGTGATTGAATGCCTCTCTCCAGAGACACAGGTGCCAGTCCAGTGGAGAATTACACATTACCCACATGAATGGGGAAGCCTGTTCCAGGGAATACGAATTCTGAGAACTATGTCTCTCAAACTTGTCCCATTTATGGATGGAGCAAAATTTAGGTATTTGGATCTAGTTGTTATGATGCCTTGCGTTTTTGCAGATGTACTAAAGGTTCTCCAAGACAGGGTCCCAGGATGTCCTTGTACTCCAGGCAAAGTCTGTAACATGCAGACTAGAGAGACAAGACTTTGAAGTGATCGGTGTAGTGTAGTATAGCCCCAACCTGAAAGAGCTTCCCTTAATCTGCTGTCTCTGCTCACTTTTGCTCGGGCCATCCACAAGCCTCAGGATTGCACCCCCCCATCGCTTTGGTTCTGAAGCAATTTTCAGCTAAAGCTCAAATCAGCCCTGGAAATTCTCAACTTGTAAACATAAACCTTCCAGTAGAATTAATTATTAGTTTGCTCGGGCCAGCCACAAGCCTCGAGCCACAAGCCTCGGGATTGCACCCCCCCCCCACCACCGCCTTTGGTTCTTTAGCAATTTTCAGCTAAAGCTCAAATCAGACCTGGGAATTCTCAAGTTGTAAACACAAGCCTTCCAGTAGAATTAATTATTAGTTTGCTCAGGCCATCCACAAGCCTTGGGATTGCACCCCTCCCCCCCACCTTTGGTTCTGAAGCAATTTTCAGCTTAAGCTCAAATCAGCCCTGGGAATTCTCAACTTGTAAATACAAGCCTTCCAGTAGAATTAATTATTAGTTTGCTTGGGTCATCCACAAGACTCAGGATTGCACCCCCACCCCCCACCAGCTTTGGTTCTGAAGCAATTTTCAGCTAAAGCTCAAATCAGCCCTGGGAATTCTCAACTTGTAAACACAAGCCTTCCAGTAGAATTAATTATTAGGTGAATGTCACTGAATTTGTTTTTAACATTTTCTCGTACTTTGTGACCATCTTTGTGAGGTGAGCACAGCTTCATTGAGCTCCATTCAGCTTCTAACTTGGAGAGCTTTAATGAAGTTGGCCACTCGGTAGGTACATACTCTACTAATCCACCCTTCTTACCATAGCTGGGTGGAATTTTTAGTTAAAGCATACTCCCAATTCTATAGTTCCAACTTCCCACTCCCTCCTAGGGAAGCTAACCACATATTAATTATTATTGAATCTTACCTTACCTTATCTTTAGGCTAAGCTGCCTTCTTGCTCAGTCAATCTCTTACTGTTACTTATAGGTTTCTGCAGCTTTAGGTTCTCAGGCTGTAGCCTGCTCCGTTCGCCCTTTGGGCTCACTCCGCTCCCCTCCCTGCCCCAGATTCCACCCACCCCCAGTACTCCTACACTTATAGCCCATATATCCTCACCCCCTCCACAACAGCCTATTACCATCCCTCAGTCATCACACCCACTCCCACTTCCATTCCACTCCCTCCACCTCACAACAACCTCCTCTGTACACCCCACCCACACCATGCAAGTCACAATAGGACCACTACTACTAACTCTCACCACTCTAGCTTACACCACATCCATACACTCTAACATACCAACAAACACTACCTACCACATAACACACACCCACACACACAACCTCACACAAATATAATAATATGCTCCACACTATTTAACAACTCATTACTCTATATACACAAAACAGCAACCATACTACCTCAAAAAAGGTTAACAGTACCCAAAAAACACATAGATATAGCCTATGTCATAAAACTCGCACTATTCCTCAGAAAATGGCTACTAATCTCAGGGGACATACGCCCCAACCCAGGTCCAGGCAACCCAATCCTATACCAGAAACACAAGTCAGACCTACTTATTGTCAATATAAACACATGAAGCATATAGAACAAACTACATGACTTTCACTCATTCATATCCCAGTACTCCCCAGACATACTAACCGTTACAGAGACCTGGCTAAAACCTGCCACACAAAACGAAGACATTCTTCCCCCAAGCTATAACATCCTAAGGCAAGATAGAGGTACCAAAAAAGGAGGTGGAGTTGCAATCTTATTTAAAAATACACTCAACCTCCAACCACTAAAAACCTCACTTCCCAAATTCCAGAATGCAGAGACATTAGGCGCCATTATGTCCCTTAAAAACAAAAAGAGAATCAACATCCTCTGTAGTTATATTCCTCCAGGAAATAACTCACCTATAATAGAAGAGATACTAGAATGGGCCGCAATCAACCTAGCCCAAGAAACCATCCTGCTATCAACATCCTCTGTAGTTATATTCCTCCAGGAAATAACTCACCTATAACAGGAGAGATACTACAATGGGTCACAATCAACCTACCCCAAGAAAATATCCTGCTATCAACATCCTCTGTAGTTATATTCCTCCAGGAAATAACTCACCTGTAATAGAAGGGATACTACAATGGGCCACAATCAACCTACCCCAAGAAACCATCCTGCTATCAACATCCTCTGTAGTTATATTCATCCAGGAAATAACTCACCTATAATAGAAGAGATATTACAATGGGCCGCAATCAACCTACCCCGAGAAACCATCCTGCTATCAACATCCTCTGTAGTTATATTCCTCCAGGAAATAACTCACCTATAATAGAAGGGATATTACAATGGGCCACAATTAACCTACCCCAAGAAACCATCCTGCTATCAACATCCTCTGTAGTTATATTCCTCCAGGAAATAACTCACCTGTAATAGAAGAGATACTACAATGGGCCACAATCAACCTACCCCAAGAAACCATGCTGCTATCAACATCATGTGTAGTTATATTCCTCCTGGAAATAACTCACCTATAATAGAAGAGATACTACAATGGGCCGCAATCAACCTACCCCAAGAAACCATCCTGCTATCAACATCCTCTGTAGTTATATTCATCCAGGAAATAATTCACCTATAATAGAAAAGATATTGCAATGGGCCGCAATCAACCTACCCCAAGAAACCATCCTGCTATCAACATCCTCTGTAGTTATATTCATCCAGGAAATAACTCAACTGTAATAGAAGAGATACTACAATGGGCCGCAATCAACCTACCCCAAGAAACCATCCTGCTATCAACATCCTCTGTAGTTATATTCCTCCAGGAAATAACTCACCTATAACAGAAGAGATACTACAATGGGCCACAATCAACCTACCACAAGAAACCATGCTGCTATCAACATCCTCTGTAGTGATATTCCTCCAGGAAATAACTCACCTATAATAGAAGAGATACTACAATGGGCAGCAATCAACCTACCCCAAGAAACCATCCTGCTATAAACATCCTCTGTAGTGATATTCCTCCAGGAAATAACTCACCTATAATAGGAGAGATACTACAATGGGCCACAATCAACCTACCCCAAGAAACCATGCTGCTATCAACTTCCTCTGTAGTTATATTCCTCCAGGAAATAACACACCTATAATAGAAGAGATACTACAATGGGCAGCAATCAACCTACCCCAAGAAACCATCCTGCTATGAACATCATCTGTAGTTATATTACTCCAGGAAATAACTCACCTGTATTAGGAGAGATACTACAATGGGCCACAATCAACCTACCCAAAGAAACCATCCTGCTATCAACATCCTCTGTAGTTATATTCATCCAGGAAATAACTCACCTGTAATAGAAGAGATACTACAATGGGCCGCAATCAACCTACCCCAAGAAACCATCCTGCTATCAACATCCTCTGTAGTTATATTCTTCCAGGAAATAACTCACCTATAATAGAAGAGATACTACAATGGGCCACAATCAACCTACCCCAAGAAACCATGCTGCTATCAACATCCTCTGTAGTGATATTCCTCCAGGAAATAACTCACCTGTAATAGAAGAGATACTACAATGGGCCGCAATCAACCTAACCCAAGAAACCATCCTGCTATCAACATCCTCTGTAGTTATATTCTTCCAGGAAATAACTCACCTATAATAGAAGAGATACTACAATGGGCCACAATCAACCTACCCCAAGAAACCATGCTGCTATCAACATCCTCTGTAGTGATATTCCTCCAGGAAATAACTCACCTATAATAGAAGAGATACTACAATGGGCAGCAATCAACCTACCCCAAGAAACCATCCTGCTATCAACATCCTCTGTAGTTATATTCCTCCAGGAAATAACTCACCTATAATAGAAGAGATACTACAATGGGCCACAATCAACCTACCCCAAGAAACCATGCTGCTATCAACATCCTCTGTAGTGATATTCCTCCAGGAAATAACTCACCTATAATAGGAGAGATACTACAATGGGCCACAATCAACCTACCCCAAGAAACCATGCTGCTATCAACTTCCTCTGTAGTTATATTCCTCCAGGAAATAACACACCTATAATAGAAGAGATACTACAATGGGCCACAATCAACCTACCCAATAAACCATCCTGCTATCAACATCCTCTGTAGTTATATTACTCCAGGAAATAACTCAACTGTAATAGGAGAGATACTACAATGGCCCACAATCAACCTACCTCAAGAAACCATCCTGCTATCAACATCCTCTGTAGTTATATTCATCCAGGAAATAACTCACCTATAATAGAAAAGATATTACAATGGGCCACAATCAACCTACCCCAAGAAACCATCCTGCTATCAACATCCTCTGTAGTTATATTCCTCCAGGAAATAACTCACCTATAATAGAAGAGATGCTACAATGGGCCGCAATTAACCAACCCCAAGAAACCATCCTGCTATCAACATCCTCTGTAGTTATATTCCTCCAGGAAATAACTCCCCTATAATAGAAGAGATACTACAATGGGCCACAATAAACCTACCTCAAGAAACCATCCTGCTATCAACATCCTCTGTAGTTATATTCCTCCAGGAAATAACTCACCTGTAATAGGAGAGATACTACAATGGGCCGCAATCAACCTACCTCAAGAAACCATCCTGCTATCAACATCCTCTGTAGTTATATTCCTCCAGGAAATAACTCACCTATAATAGAAGAGATGCTACAATGGGCCGCAATCAACCTACCCCAAGAAACCATCCTGCTATCAACATCCTCTGTAGTTATATTCCTCCAGGAAATAACTCACCTGTAATAGGAGAGATACTACAATGGGCCGCAATCAACCTACCCAATAAACCATCCTGCTATCAACATCCTCTGTAGTTATATTCATCCAGGAAATAACTCACCTATAATAGAAAAGATATTACAATGGGCCGCAATCAACCTACCCCAAGAAACCATCCTGCTATCAACATCCTCTGTAGTTATATTCCTCCAGGAAATAACTCACCTATAATAGAAGAGATACTACAATGGGCCTCAATCAACTTACCCCAAGAAACCATCCTGCTATCAACATCCCCTGTAGTTATATTCCTCCAGGAAATAACTCACCTATAATAGAAGAGATACTGCAATGGACCGCAATTAACCTACCCCAAGACCCCATCCTGTTATCAACATCCTCTGTAGTTATATTCCTCCAGGAACTAACTCACCTATAATAGAAGAGCTACTACAATGGGCAACAATCAACCTTCCCCAAGAAACCATTCTGCTATTAACATCCTCTGTAGTTATATTCCTCCAGGAACTAACTCACATATAATAGAAGAGATACTACAATGGGCCGCAATCAACCTACCCCAAGAAACCATCCTACTATCAACATCCTCTGTAGTTATATTCATCCAGGAAATAACTCACCTATAATAGAAGAGATACTACAATGGGCCACAATCAACCAACCCCGAGAAACCATCCTGCTATCAACATCCTCTGTAGTTATATTCCTCCAGGAAATAACTCACCTATAATAGAAGAGATACTACAATGGGCCACACTCAACCTACTCCAAGAAACCATCCTGCTATCAACATCCTCTGTAGTTATATTCATCCTGGAAATAACTCACCTATAATAGAAGAGATACTACAATGGGCCACACTCAACCTACCCCAAGAAACCATCCCGCTATCAACATCCTCTGTAGTGATATTCCTCCAGGAAATAACTCACCAATAATAGAAGAGATACTACAATGGGGCACAATCAACCTACCCCAAGAAACCATCCTGCTATCAACATCCTCTGTAGTGATATTCCTCCAGGAAATAACTCACCTATAGTAGAAGAGATACTACAATGGGCCACAATCAACCTACCGCAAGAAACCATCCTGCTATCAACATCCTCTGTAGTTATATTCATCCAGGAAATAACTCATCTATAATAGAAGAGATACTACAATGGGCCACAATCAACCTACCCCAAGAAACCATCCTGCTATCAACATCCTCTGTAGCTATATTCATCCAGGAAATAACTCACCTATAATAGAAGAGATACTAAAATGGGCCACAATCAACCTACCCCAAGAAACCATCCTGAAATCAACATCCTCTGTAGTTATATTCATCCAGGAAATAACTCACCTATAATAGGAGAGATACTACAATGGGCCTTAATCAACCTACCCCAAGAAACCATCCTGGTATCAACATCCTCTGTAGTTATATTCCTCCAGGAAATAACTCACCAATAATAGAAGAGATACTACAATGGGCCTCAATCAACCTACCCCAAGAAACCATCCTGTTATCAACATCCTCTGTAGTTATATTCCTCCAGGAAATAACTCACCTATAATAGAAGAGATACTACAATGGGCCTCAATCAATCTACCCCAAGAAACCATCCTGCTATCAACATCCTCTGTAGTTATATTCCTCCAGGAAATAACTCACCTATAATAGAAGACATACTACAATGGGCCACAATCAACCTCTCCCAAGAAACCATCCTGCTATCAACATCCTCTGTAGTTATATTACTCCAGGAAATAACTCACCTGTAATAGGAAAGATACTACAA